>NC_142012.1:28375166-28695166 GCF_049901735.1 Notechis scutatus
GCTTATTTACTCTCAAAACCAATTTATAAAGAACAGTGACATGTATAACAGTGATCAGGTATAATTGTTCTTGAGGAATTTTTACCAAAAGTTGTGGCAGAATTGGAACAGACTTTAACTTTAGATCGTATTCCTTCATGAAGCTTGCTGTTTAACGTTACTTTACTATCTCCAGGTACCTTACTCTGCATTGTTTCTGCTCCATGGTGAATCAGTCCTGAGTCTGACAAATCTCCAGCTTTTTTTTATTCGTGAAAGCTGCATCTGTTTATTTCTGACTCTGCTCTGTTTTATTGGAAACTAGTTAATGCTAATATTTTGTTAGACCTTGTGAATAATCCATTTTCATCTTGGTTTCTGAACAAAAGCCAGCCATCAATGCCATCTGTTTACTGGGTTCAGCATTTTGTTCCTGAAACTTATTTCTTTATGTCTTTAAAACTTTTTCCTTACCCTTCTTCCTAATAACCTAGTTTCCCAGTAACATGCATTCTTAGTCGCAGCTACTCCACAGCATTCAGGTATAAACTTGAAAACATGTTACTATTTCACCTTTGTAAGTCACAGGGACTTTTTAATGAGACAGAGAAATGGTTTGGCACCCAGAAAGATTTTGGCACATTTTAGGGGTTTGGCTACATTTTTTAAATAATTGACCTTCTCTCATACTAACCATTCACACTCCCCCCCCCCCCTTTGTAAGTAATGTATGAAATGTAAATGAATGCATTGTTTGGAAGAATGTGGAAGGGGAAGAGATTAAAGCAGGGGTGTCAAATTCAGTTTCATTGAGGGCTGCATCAGGGTTGTGTTTGATTTTGGGTGGGCGTGGCCAGGGTGGGCACATGCAGCCCTCCCAAGCTCTGTTTTTGCTGGCAAAGGCACCGCGGACCAGTCCTTCAGTGTTTCCAGGGTGGCCCTGCAGGCCAGATTAAGCCCTGCAGGCCTTGAGTTTGACACCCCTAGATTAAGGGATTTGTGTAATTCCAAAACCCTTGGCACTGTTCTATTGATCAGCAGAAGGGACAGAGGGCAAGCACTGATTGGCTGAAAGTATTCTCTTTGTTTAAGGTTAACAGAAGTAATGGAACTGTTTCAGACTTATTTGTGAGATACTGCGACCTAATCAACTGCTCAAAACTGATAAAATATGCATTATGATATACTACATACTGTGAATATTACATTGACAAATGTCTAACTAAAATTAATATTGTACCTGTGACAATAAACTGAAAACAGAATAGGATCCAATTTATTATGGGCAAATTTAATACTGTGGTAGAATGGAAATCTGTGATGTATTGGTTATTTGTGCTTACCTCTATCTAGAATAGTTTGCAAGGTTAAACAACTTAATTCACTTTGAAGGACAATTTTATATAAACATATTACTGTCTATTGATAATGATTTCACAATTCCCAAGGGGTGCGTATATGGAATTTGCAACCTAATCAAATAGGTCTTTTCATTCAGTGTAACTCAGAGAGAGGTCCAAAGGAAACACAACCTTGAAACCTGCTTATATTCAATTCAAAGTCATTTTAGCTAGAGCATTTTAGCTATCCAGTAGAGTCAAGGCAATGAGTCAGAAGTTTTCTGAAAGAGGGTAAGAATTGAAACAGCTGGATAATTGAATGGATGGTGAGAGACAAAGGTTAAGGCAGCTTGAATTCTATTTTCTCTGCTTGTGGGAAGTCTATTGGCTGGGAGTAGTTTGTATGTCACAAATTATTGAAACTACAATATGGCATATTAAAAAGAATTGACAGAGTCAGTTCCTTTGGGGCCTGGAATATCTATTCAGCTCCGAGTTTAGGTAGGAATTAATTCAAATGTTTTTTTTTTCAACTAATTGCCCATCAGTTGTGCTTTTGGCAAGAAATCCTATTTCAGGAATTAGATATATAAAACCTATATCACTACAAAGATTAATAATATAGAAAAACATATGTTTTATGTTTTCAAATAGAATGGCATTTATTGTACCTTGTTTCAAATAGTCATAGTCATAGAACATCTAGATGTGTGTGCTGGGATGAATCTGAGGGACCGATAAATTCTGATTGAATCTCATAGCTTATATATGAAACAATTCAAAATGTGCTTCCCCAGCTGCCCAGTTCTACAAAACACATATGGATAAGGGTATAAATTACAGCACTCCACCACCTCACCCATCATACTTGATCATGCTCTGCCAATGCTTGATTAAACATGAACCATTAAATATAGCAATAGTTGTAATCATCATGAAAATTGCTCTTTCTCATGAACAGAATGCACTGAGCAAATAAAGTAATGAAAGATTATATTTGTCTATCTAGGTAATCACCTTCTTTTTATAAGAAAGAAGAAACACAGAAGCAAAGATATAATTTAAAGCTGCCAGTGTAGAATTTTTCATTAATCTTTAAGAATTACAAGATCACTTAAATAATAAAAAATGAAAAGATATATTAAATATAACAGAAAATATAATTTTCTGGCAAAGAAAGGCAGTTTTTCTAGGATATTATCTAGAAACTATTTCAAGATATATTTTACCATGACTTAAGAGATAATAACAATATACATTTCCTAGCTAGCTTAGCTACCATTAAAGATCAGTATAATTTTATATGTTAGAAATTTCCAGGATAGCAGAAGGAATTATTAGTAATTAAATTAATTATGGTTACAGGAACTGGGGTTGGCTAATCTACTAAAGAGAAGGACCAGGGGAGACATGATAGCGGTCTTCCAATATTTGAGGGGCTGCCACAGAGAGGAAGGGGTCAAGCTATTTTCTAAAGCACCCGAAGGCCAGACAAGGAATAATGGATAGAAACTGAACAAGGAGAGATTTAACCTGAAAATAAGGAGAAACTTTCTTGCAGCGAGAACAATCAACCAATGGAACAGCTTGCCCTCGGAAGTTGTGGGAGCGCATCACTTGAGACTTTCAAGAAGAGATTGGACTGCCATTTGTCAGAAATGGTGTAAGGTCTCCCACTTGGGTGGAGGGCGTGCATAAGCGCACCAACGTGCCTACCGTCCCTGTCCTATTGTTTCTCTTATTCTTTTATTTTTCTTATATGTACCCATTTCATATATTCACAACTATGTATACACTTGTACTTATTATCTTGTAAACAATTGACAAATCAAATAAATAAATAAAATAAATAAGGGTTGGACTAGATGACCTACAAGGTCCCTTCCAACTCTGATTATCTGTTAATGTAAGATTTTACATTCCCATCTAATGTTTTTGTGGACAGTTACTTGCTAAATACAAAATTTATAAGTCACCCAGAATTGTGCCTAGATGAGACAGATGGCACACAAATCTAATGAATGAATGAATGAGTAAATACATACATACACATATCTTATAGTAAAAGGAAAATCAAAAGTAGATAAAGTGTACTAATTTATATGAAGCTGCACAGAGCGAACTTGTGAGATTTTAATTAATGCAGATGATTTGAGATCCTTTTAAAAATACCCATACGGGCATAGAGAAAATTTGGAAATAAATCAGTATGTGTATTAGGAATGAAAAACCGAAACATTTTCTATTGGTATATGGACTGGGACTTTTCCTTATCACAGGCACAAATAAATTAATAAATGTATTTTATCTGGTAATATGTGCTTTGACTCTGAACTAGTCCCATTTCATTTTGATTGAAATTCAGTTTTTAGCTATTCTTATCCAAAGCAAGACTAATTTAACTTGTATCCAGCCCACTGGTCCATATTATGGCAAAAGGCTATTGATACCTCACTGCTAATCTGGTTAGAATGTTCAATGAAGTGTTCTTATTACTATATTTGTCTGGTAATATTGTGGCTATGCATGTGGAAGAATGGGATAAATGTCTAAAGTTCTTCTCCTTCAAGTCCATTTTATGGGTAGGGGTAAAATTTCCCTTTCCTTTCTGTACCCTACTGGTGAGTAATTAACATTTCTGTTCAGTTCTAATTATAGTTCTTGTATCTCAGTCATTATGTTAATAGTCTTATTCTGTAGTATGTGAGATTGCATTCATTATCACTGGTGAGTTAAACCTTTATTAAAGAAGAATTCCCTCAGGTCCCATTCTGAAGTTAAGTAATTATTCATTTGGTTGTATCCTTGCAATTAGTTCTATACTGTAGAGCTGATTATTGAGTTTCTATGTCCACCATGCCCCCAATCCCACCCTGAACAACATTAACTCACCCTGGTAAACAAATGCCTTAACATATCCCAATGCGTTCAGAAATACGTTATTATGTAATGAAATAAGGAATTGCAATGCACTAGTTCCCAGCACAAGCACAAGCAAAAGTTCTAGCTGTGTTGTGGATTAGGTGGAAGATAATTAGGACTCCTACATCAGATGCAAACTATATGGGTCAGATTTTAAGCTGCTCCCCCAAAAGATCTTAGTAGGTTGATGAGATATGGGACAGAGGAGGAAAAGTATAAGGTAGGATAAATGTTGGTAACTCTAGGATTTCTTTGCCATGATGTAATCACATGGCAGACAAGGAAAATGTGAAGGTGTATATGTGACCTTGATTGATATATATAAAAAAACCCTAAATGGCATTGGATCTGGCTAATATTTGAATGAGAGTTCTCCAAGAAGCATTAGGGAAATAATCTACTATAGAACAAAAAGACAACAACAACAACAACAACAACAAAAAAAAACGCCATGGGGGGGGGACGGACATTTCTGGGTTGTTGCCAACAAGGACAATCAATTTTTTCTTATAGTCACCAGGAGCTGAACAATATTTTTTCCTTAGATCCTTGTATTTTCTCTGCTCCTTTCCCCTAGATCAGGGGTGTCAAACTTGTGTTGTCGTGGTGTCATTATGTGATGTATCATGACTTCCCCCCCCCCCTTTTCTAAATCGGGCACAGGCATGGCCAGCGTGTGACACATTTGGCCCGTGGGTGGTGAGTTGAACACCCCTGCTCTAGATATATGAAGCTCTCCAATTGCTTTATTTTATTTTTAAATTGTTTTGTGAAAATACTATATTACAGTGGAATTACAATTATTCATTTGTAATCATTGAAAGAGGGTACTGTAGCTCAATAAAACCCAAACATGAAGAACACTTTATTTACTTATGAATTATTTTAATCCACACAGCCTCTCTTTCCCCCACCCCCAAATAATTATGTTTTAACAAAGAAAATGGAATGATTCTTTCAATTCATAAATGGTGGAAAACTAAAGTAAGCAGATAAATCTCCACACATCATCTTTAGTGAACCGTACAAACTAGCACCTGCATTTCCTGCATTGGATGAAGGGAATACATCTTTCTTCTTTTGTCCTGGCCACTTTTGACAGAATGATTGAGAGTGTTTTAACAAACTGCATCACTATTGGGTTTGGTGGCTACAGTGCCTCAGACAGAAAGTCGATACAGAGAGTGGTAAGGACAGCCGAGAAGATTACAGGAAGTTCACTTCCCGTTATTCAGGATACTGCTTATAAGCGCTATGCTCTTAGAGCTCAAAGCCTTGTTAGATACCCCACACAACCACTTCAGGGTCTTTTTCTGTTGCTCTCCTCTGGGAGGAGGTTTCAAAGTATTTCTAGCAGGACTACCAGATTCTGTAACAGCTTTGTTCCCTATGCCATCCATCTGGAAAACTCACAAGATTCATTTTTCTTGCCATGTATACATCCAAACTAGACTGTGTTGTTTTTCTATATGATAAAATATATGTGGGTATATGCATAATTTTGTTTTATTTATTTATTTATCTATTTTGTCATGTTTATGTAGTGTATATTGGAGGTGGTGACCCTTCGAGAGCTGTATGCAACAGAAGTTCATTTTAATATATGCTGATTAGTGTACATTCAAAGTGACAAAGTTATTCTATCTATTTAAATAAAAGTTATTTACAAATAGCAAAAATAAAGTAAGTAGATGTCTTTGTGTACATTGGTGAACTCTTTATTAAAAATAGGGAAATGGATGGGTAGGTTTTAAGGCATGGGAGTGCAATTAAAAAGGCAGTGGGGAATATAAAGTCAGTTGTGAGGAATGTTTGTTTAAAGAAATAAAAAGGTATTCAGGAATGTGCTTTTGCTCTATAGAATCGATGGAAGCTGAGTGAATCAGGAGAAAGTTAAGTGAGTTCTATGCACTGGGAATGGTTAGTTAAGCAGAAATGTATTAGGTAGTTTGGTCATGTAGAAATAATTCGTGAGGAAGAGTAACTATTTATAAAATTTTATCATTGTAATGAATAAAAATTTATCATTGTAATGAATTTAGGTTATACATTGTGACATACCTACAAACTGTTAAAAATTTCCTACGATGCTTTGGTTTTTTTTCACAATGTCACAGAGCAAACTACTCACCTCAAAGAGGTGGAATTAAATTGTCTTTGAACTGCTTACTCTTGTTTCTTAATCTTCTTTTAACTTGTTGTAGGCTTATCTATTTGATGCCTGTTTGATTAACAGAGAATTTGTTTTCCTTCTATTACTAAAGATGTAATTTTTCCTATGGCCAGTTAAGACCACATTGTTCATGTCAATTGTTTCATATCTGAAATGTGGGGCTGCTATTCCCTTTGTATCTTGGGCTTTTGTAGAGCAAAACAAAGATTTGTTACTGGTCTTTGCTATCATTGGTAAAGGTCTGTTGCAACATGAAAGAAGTTTATAATTAGGTGACAATAAAGGTATTTTTTCCCCTAAAGATCTGTTTTTGTGTGTCTGTGTATATGCCTTATTTGTGCCTTGCAGAGTCTAATGAGAGCCATTTCTGACTGGTCTCAGAATTGGATTGTAAAACTAGAGCATATAAAACTTTTGCTAGACCAATACTCAAATACTCATCAGTCTGGAATCCGCACTGTATATCGGACATTAATGCAATTGAGCAAGTCCAGAAGTATTTCACGAGAAGAGTACTACACTCCTCTGCTCGCAACAGAATACCCTATATCGCCAGGCTTGGACAACCTTGAACTACGCCGCCTACGGTTGGACTTAAGCATAGTACACAAAATTATCTGCTATGGACTTCCGGTTTGTCGGCTTCGCGGCGGCAGGGATTTGCGGCTGCGCGATCCCTGCCGCGCTAGCCGTTTTGGGGCTCCGACCCAGCCGGGGAGGAGGAGCTGCCCTGCAGGGGCAGCTGAAGGTAGGGGATCCGGAGAAGGGTTTGGGGTGCTGCAGACCCCCTCCCTGGCCGGCAGAACCCCTTTTCCCAGGACGTGCAGCGGCGGTCCGTAATGGCCGCCACAAAGAAGCTGGCAGCCGGGTAAGAATGCGCAGGAGGAAGTGGAGAAAGTGATTGAGAGGAGAAAGTTTTTCTTGGCTCCTAGGACTCTAAGACATATTTAATAAAATTCCTGAAAAGTATGACTTTCTGAATAATACCTGCCAGAAGAGGAAAAAAGCGGCTGCTTGAAGGTGCTGAAAGGATAGCTTTCCCTCTTTTCCTACGGAATAAATAACTGGATATTAAGAAACCTATTTTTTAGGTGGAAATTGGTTTTAAGCGATGAGTGGGAAGAGAGAGGATTAAAAAGAAAATATTTGTATGCTAAGATTTGTTGGAGCAGATGCCTTAAGGATTTGAAGACTAGAATATATTGTAACAAGACTTTAAACAGATTTGGACTTTCTTTCTCTTTGATTGATATCACCCCAGAAGGAGAAAGTGAGAACTCTGCCTTGGTTTGGACTGATTGATAACTTTGGGACTGTTTTATCTTTTTTATTTTCTTTTGAATATTCTGGTTGTTGTAAGAAGAAAAAGGAGAAAAGAAAAGAAAAGATTTATAATGGCTCTTTCTGTTGAGGAACTAAGAAATGGTGTGGAAGAAGCTTTCCTTTTCTTAGAAATGGCGCTTACTAATTATCAACAAAAATTACAACAGATGAAGACAGCAGAGGAACAAGAAAGAAAGGAAGGAGCCATCTTTAATGAATCTCAGAATTTGATCCAGAAAAAAAGAAGAGAGAAAGAAAAGAAAAGAAGAGAAAAGAAGAAAACTAAAGGATTTAAGGACTTAAGATCTAAAAAAACATTTAAGAAAGGGAAAAATAAAGTGCAAAACCAATATGATGATTGTAAACAAAGGGAAAAGAAATACGACAGAGAAGGGAAGCCGGTAAGGCAGAGGCTAGAAGAAGGGGGGTAGAAAGGTTTGTTGGGAAAAGAAAGAAAGGGAAAAGGTGGAGAAAAGCTACAACGTTTTGAAATTAAATGGAAAAAGGAATTTTTATGGATAATGGATAAAGTAAAAAGATTTTGCAAGGTACATAAGATGAGATGGTAGTATTGCAATGGCTTAAGAGTTGATAAGAGATTAAAATGTTAAAATGTTTAAAAATGATTGGTTTTAAAACTTAATAATAGGAGGGGTTTAGAATATTGTTTTAATTAAAGAGTTTAATAAAATTATGGTATTGATGTTATTATGAAATTTTTATTATAGTATTTCTTTTTAATATTTGGATTTATTCTCTAATTATGCACTTAATTGTGTTGGATGTATTAGTTAGATAGAATGTACCAAGCAAAATCTGATTGGGTATTAGATATTATTTTAAAGATTAATTTGATTAACTTAGGGGGAGATAGAAAGGCATCATACTCTGATTAATGATTTCAGGAGAAACTGATTTTCTTTTTTTTTCATAAGGGATGAGACAAAGGGATGATAAAAAATGGACAAAAGATACAAATATAATGATTTAAACTAAGATGATTAATTAAGGTAGAATTAAGAAGTGTGAAATATGTGGAGAAGTTAATATAGAAGGCTTAGAATGGTAAATAAAATAAGTAATGATATGTAAGATGAGCATGAATATAATTGAAGTCCATGAAGAGAGAGACACCTGGGTCCAAGTTACTTTCCAAAAAGATATTTTTTTATGTTTTGTGTGTTGTGTGTATATGTCTTTTTTGGGGGAGAATTGGTAAAAACTTGTAGAAATATAGAATGAGAATAATGGTAACTAAGTCAGAAAGAAACAGATGAAATAATAATAATGATATTGAATAAGAGTAAAGAGAAGTAAAGAGAAATTGAATAAGAGGTTTTGGTATATTATATGGAAATGGTTTAAAACAGAATCATAATTTATCTGACTTGTTAAATTTACAAGGGAAAAAGGTTTAAACATGTAATGAATAATGATAATTTGTGTGTTTTAAAAATTAATAAAACTTGTTTTTAAAAAAAAAAAAAATTATCTGCTACAATGTCCTACCAGTCAATGACTACTTCAGCTTCAACCACAACCATACAAGAGCACACAACAGATACAAACTCAATGTAAACCGCTCCAAACTTGATTGCAGAAAGTACGACTTCAGCAACAGGGCTTGGCTAGTCTAGTAAAGAGAAGGACCAGGGGAGACATGATAGCAGTCTTCCAATATTTGAGGGGCTGCCACAGGGATGAAGGGGTCAAGCTATTTTCTAAAGCGCCTGTAGGCCAGACAAGGAATAATGGATGGAAACTGAACAAGGAGAGATTTAACCTGGAAACAAGGAGAAACTTTCTGACAGTGAGAACAATCAACCAATGGAACAGCTTGCCCTCGGAGGTTGTGGGAGTGCCATCACTTGAGTCTTTCAAGGAGAGATTGGACTGCAATTTGTCAGAAATGGTGTAGGGTCTCCCGGGGCGGGGGGTTGGACTAGATGACCTACAAGGTCCTTTCCAACTCTGATTAACTATTATCTGTTATCTGTTATCTGTTAACAGAGTGGTCAATGCCTGGAATGCACTACTGACTCTGTTGTTACATCCTCTAACCCCCACTCCTTTAACCTCAAACTATCCACTATTGACCTCACCCACACCCTTACAGACTCCAGGTTTCTATCCAATGTCTTAACACTATATTAAATTGACTTTCTAGAAAAGGAGTCCATTCATAGGCTCATATATATTTGAACAGGACAATTATATTACTAGCAAAATCGTTTATCTCTAAAAACTACTACTGCTTTTTAGAGTCCTTGAAATATCTCTTAAATACTTAGGGATGGCTTGCTTCCAAGTCTACAGTAGAATAAGATGCTGTATGCAAATCCATAATAATTAAGTGCTGTATATTTAAATGTCTCTTAATGGGGGGAACTCACATAAAATGTACATTAAATTATTTTCAAGCATTTTCAACAGTACTCAATAACTTTATTATGCTATGTTGTAATTTTACAAATGGTTTCATATTTGCCTTCTGTCTCTGACTAAATCTCTTTCCTTCTCTTATTAATCTTTTGCACAATGGGAAGTCTAATTAATAATGTAAGCCACAGCTTTCAGAGAAATTAGACCATCAATTTAATGTCATTCACCTTTTGTTGCAGACAAATTGTTTATTAATCTTTTGCAAATTATGCTCACGTTTTAATAAAATACTATAGCTTGGAGCAAAATTCTGTTTGATCATAGAGACCAGAAATACTGTTTTACGCATTGTACAAATATGAACATTTAAATACTGTTATTTATTTATTAGTATCCCACCTTTATTATTTTTACAAATAACACAAGGCAGCAAACATCTGACATACTTTCCTCCTCCTATTTTTCCATAACAACAATCCTATGAGGTAGGCTGGGCCAGTGGTAGGCTGCAACAGGTTTAACAACCGGTCCTGTGAGCACACACATCATGCGTGGAGCATTGAATAATCACCAATTTGAACCTCTACAGCTCGCCTTCTAGCCTTCCCCAGTGAGTAGAACAGCTGAGGCGTGGTAATCCACTTTGCCGCGCGAATCAGTTGAGCTGCAAAAGAAGGAAATGTAAGACAGGATAGGGCAGGTGAAGATGGGTGGGGCCAACTGATTGTCTTTCATACCGATTTGCTAGAACCGGTGCAAACTGGCAGCAGCCCACCACTGGGTTGGGCTAAGAGAGAGTGTTTGGCTCAAAGTCACCTTACTGGCTTTAATGGCTAAGACGGGATTTCAACTCACAGTCTTCTGCTTTCTAGCCTGGTGCCTTAACCACTTAAACAAATTGGTTCAGTTAGCAATATAAATTAATAGTAATAATGATGCATCATACATACCTCTTTATACCATATTATTCTTTGCTTCTTCTCCACACTTCTTTGCCTTTTGCCTGAATATAAATAAGAAAGAAACTTTCACTCCACAATGATGATTAAAGAGTTATGTTGTTTAATGGGCTAAGGAAAGCTTCCCTGAGATCAAGAGCCACTGACAGTCATCTCTATATGATTGAAAAAAATGCTGTCCATTACATTGCTAGTTGTAGAATCTTGCAAATTGTAATTTTGTTTTATGATTTTCTGTCAAGAAAAAATATACTCTTTTTATCATTTGCTAGCACCTACTTGAAAGCCAATTTGGTGTAGAGGTTAAGGCATCAGACTGGAAACTGGGAGAGCCTGAGTTCTAGTTCTGCCTTAGGCACAAAGCCTGCTAAGTGACTTCTCGGGCCAGTCACTTTGTCTGAGCCTTAGGAAGGAAGCAATGGCACACCATTTCTGAAAAAACGTACCAGAAAAACTGCAGGGATTTGTCTAGGCAGTCTCCAAAATTCAGACCCAATTGAATGAAATAAAAAAAAAACACAACTACTTAACCAACCAATAACTTGCCATTTTAATTATTTATTCATTAGAGTTTTATAACAGCAAGCGTATTGTATTGGTTAAAGAAACCCTAGGAAAACAGTGAAGTTAGCCTTACTTTTATTAAGGAGCTCAATATTTTTATAGTGCCCATTAAAGCAGGTGTGCCTTTTCTGATTAGATTGATTAAATTCTCGCATGAAAATGGAATTCTTTTGTATAAGTGAACATCATACCAGAACTTCCTTCAATATTTCTACAATATGATTATAAATGAAAATGGAAAACATGTTTTGCTGAGATTGGAATAGAACAACTTCAACTAAAACATGCCATTGAAACTTTCTGAATGGTTTATGTCCTGATGCAATGAAACAGTTTTAAGGATTTTATTTGCTGTTGAAACAAAACACATTTCAAGTATTTTAGTTATAAGAAACAATACAACATAATATGAATCTTTTGTTCTCCTCCCACCCATACAAATACTACAAGAATAGATGTGGCTATAGGCTGTCAGCCAGCCAATTTACATAAAACCACTAGTGATATAATTTAAAAAAATTCTGAAAGAAT
Source organism: Notechis scutatus (assembly GCF_049901735.1). Classification (NCBI taxonomy): domain Eukaryota; kingdom Metazoa; phylum Chordata; class Lepidosauria; order Squamata; family Elapidae; genus Notechis; species Notechis scutatus. The sequence continues at coordinate 28,387,340 of NC_142012.1, forward strand.
AGAATTAAAACAAATTTAACAATTTGCCTTTCTTCCTAGAGAATCAATCTTCACTTTGTTAAATAAAGCCCCTTAGGCTTTAAGGAAACGAATATATTATCTACATTATTTACCTACTTTAGAACATTTGGCAGTTAAAAAATTATTAACATGTTTATGCTATACCCAATGTGGTGCTTACATTTTTGCTTTATAATTACAATATATTAGCAAAAACCTGTTCTACAACCAGCAGGTAAAATATATTCAGAAAGCTCACAAGAGGGCAAGAACAGTCTCATATAGCCTTATACATAGCCACATTCTTAGCCATCAACAAACATATAACCATACACCCAGCAGAAGTTAAAGAAAAAAATTTAGCAGCACAGGAGGACAAGAGGCGATGCAGAATCTTCTGTTTTGGCATTTTACGATGCTGTTTAGAAATTCAGCATAGTAATAAGCACAGAAAAATATAACAAAACTCAAAACAACTAAATTAACATGGTATTAATTTCTGCTTTTACACAGGCTCAACAGCATTAGCAACATTTTTCTGTGAAACCCAGTAGAAATTGCAACCACCCACCAACATGACCTGAAGCTTTCCTATAGTAAAGACTTTAAAAAAAAAAAAAAAAAAAGCTACAACTTGCCAAGTAGTTTGGCAGGAATGCAACTACAAGCAATCTTCTGAATGGCCATGTGCTTAACTGCTGTTTTTTCTCAACACTCTATCACCCGTAACAGCAAGGATATAACTAGTTCCTGCCACTATGCTGGTTAGGCTAGAAGAAGGTTGAAGAAAAGCAATTCAGCCATAAATCCCAACACAACATCCAATTAAATAAGTTGGAGCATGCAACTGATGCCACTCAAAGCACTAAGTTTTATCTTAATCCCAAAACAAGCTTCTTAACATGTGAATGCCTAAACACGGAAACATTTTGAATGTTACAAATTTACATTATATCAAACCTACCGAATAAAATGGTATAAATATTCATAATATTTTAGCATATTGTAAACAGACTTTTTAATAAAAAAAATAATGGTCTTCTTCATATTTGAAGGCTTTCTAATTTTCTGCTCCTATTTTTTTTGTCAGTTTTCCCCCCTTTTATTTTGATGCTATCCATGAATATGCATCAATGCAGTATCTCTAATCATATCCTCCTGGTCAAAGTTTCAGTCCAAGTTACAGTATGTGAAATGGCACTTCATAAACAGTTAATAGGATCTGGGAAGTGTTGTTAGCTCTTGCATAACGTGTTCACATATTGCAATCCCATCCTTTCCCTTCTGTTAGAGAATCATAACGGGACTGTATTTTGGCAGAAGAAAGGTGCTATATTCTTCAAACTAGCAGTTCTAACTTCTTTTATTTGTTTTTCCTAATTACAAACCTTTGCTGACATGCCTTGAAATGACTTTTTAAAAACAATTTCACCTTTCAGCTGTTAGTCTTGACTGTATGAATCTTCATTAATGTGCTTATAGATATATTTCTATGTAAAAAGACATTATAATTAAACAACAGATGCTTCATTAATTTAGGAATAAAGGCCGGGTATGTTGTTTTCTCTTTTCTTAGTGTATGAATACAGTAGTTTTCACTTTGATGAATGAATGGCTCTATTTACCATTTTTATTACTAATGAACTGGACTGTTCAATAAAAATGATGTGACAAAAATATATGACATTTAGTTATTTCATACTGGAGAAAATAAACCCCATCACTAAAATGGTTTCTGTAGTAATATTTTCAGAGTTTATATATTTAGGAGTTATTGACATTCATTTAATTAGTTTGGACCAGAACTTTTGGCTAAAATGTAACTTCATTTATGTTAGCCCACCTCAACCTGGACCAGAATAGCAATCTGTTTCTACTTGATAGTTTAAGATACAAATATAAGAAGAGTACACAGCTCTTCTTATAGTATAAGAAGAGTACACAGCTTGTCAAACTTGGATTCTTAAAATATATATGCTAAACTGAATAGTTTTATATTATATTGCAAGTTTACATGTGGTATTTTGTACAATACAGCTGTTATGAGTTACTTCATATGTTATCTTTTCTTTATATAGCAGAAAGATTTGTATTTATTACGGTAAGAAAAATATTAAACACCTCAGTTGTGTGTGTGTGTGTGTATCATAGTGGATAAAGATTTTATTAATTTCATTCATCAAATTATTGCATGCTTATTACAAGGAATATCAGAGGTAGTAAATCTCATCTTGGAAATTTCATATTATCATGATTGTCTTATGACCTTCTAATATCCCTGACTATGGTAAACAAGTGTCTACAGAATAATATTTTCAGAACCAAATTCTGGTAAAGAAATGTAAAGGTAAAGAAATTACAGTTACAAAATGTTCCCACCCAGTTTACCATAATTTAGCTCAGAAGTTGGAACAATATTATTTGGTGTGCCATGCACCATAACAGAGGTGTGTTTGGAAATTGCTGAGGGGCAAATATTAGAAGAAACATGATGGTTGTAAATGTTATATGATAAACTGCAAGATGGCTAGCAATCGTGTATTTCTCTTCCTCATCTGACTTCCTTTTAATCTGAATGGATGCCCTGACTAATGTAATAAATATATACTGTATATTCAGTTCTGCATATGAAAACCTGGCAACAACTTGTTCTCTTATTTTCTAGTATCAGTTTAATGCTGTCACACCAATGAATTGGAAAATTGTGCACTATATGCTGTAGCTATGTGAGATGACAGTAACGTGCTTATTCTCCATCTTATTTCTCTTTTAACTAGTTCCACATCTTGTGGCAATTAATTTCATAAATAAATAAAATAATATGCCATTGAAATACGTAGTTATTGATCATAAAAAATAATCTGTGTTTTTTTCAGATTCTGTTTCAAAAAACATAAGCCTGACTAAGACTCAAGTAATCGAAATTGCATTTATGTTATATCCCCCTGTTGGTCTCATATTGAAAACAGCTGCTGCTCCTCGGTCAACCTGGGTGAAACCAATTGTTGATGGAGAAGATTCTTACATGTATCTAGGTAAACATTTTTAAATTGATTCCTTTTGTAGGAGTGTTACTACCTCAATTTTCTACAACTGTCATTTATCATTCTAAATTTTTTATTTACTTTTGTAAATGGAAATGGAGCATTTGATACACTCTCTGGGGTGCCACACCACCAACCTTTTGACTAACCATGGTTTTGCTATATTGTCCTCACTAGCTGAATATCTCAAATGTTTTCAGTGTGGTAAATAAATATACTTGCATGTTTAAATCTTGCATAGAGCATCTTAAGCCAATAATTGCTCAGGCTGAGCCAATACGCAGGTTACTTTTTATACTAATTTAACATTTTAACAGTTACCAAGAAAATAACCAGATACAGAGTGTTCTACTTTTCATAGGGTACTCTGGAATCCTTGTGATGAAATTTTAGCCTACTGTCTAATTAATACTATAATCAGTACTCTTACATGTTGGACTAGCTATTTCCAGTATGGATTATACAAAGGGAAGTCTGACAGCTAGTTGAATAAGCAAACTAATCATGTTTTTTGTTTCAAACTGTACAATCATTGGGTTAATTTACCCCAGAGCTTTTACTTTTTTGTGAATCAATCATATGTTCACATTCATAAAAATAAAAATATCATTAATCTGCTCTGAAAATGGTTGCCAGGGTTAAATTGAGTTTTAAAGTGATTAATAAATACTTTGAAAAGCCTAAAATGGTTAGGACTTCAAAGCAAATATCCTGAAGGTGTCATTTTGTAAGATATGTTGAGTGCATTGAATAATAGTAAGGACAATTGGTATTGCGTGCTTATCAATTGCATCCAAAGGTTTTCCACTTAGTTTTGCTACATGAAATTTTTCCAATGGATAACTAAATGCTTATAAAGAAAGACTGAATTTTTGGGGGTGGGGGAGAATACACAATTCAAAATGGGCACAAAGCAAGGGATAGAAAACGGATGTTCCAAATATGTCAAGAGTTTTGAAAAAATTTGCAGCTGTACTACCTACACAACATTGCATTATTGAAAGAGAGCCATTTGCCCTAAGAGGTGGAGAGAGAAAAAGCAGCTGAAAGTCAGATATTTCAGATATATCAATTCAGACTTTGCAGAAATTGGTATTTAATGATGTGAATATGTCTACATATTCATATGGAATATGTCTACATATTCATAAGCAATAATTCAATCATTGTAAGATATGGAAAATAAATTTCCATTGGAAATTTTAATATACAAGTAGATCAGCTGAGAGTTTTATAAAAGTTTTATACAGCACAAAAACTTAGGATGAAGCTAATCTCAAATTCTGATTAGCAAACTTGATGGCAGTTTCAGAAAGGTAGTTATATTTTCCTTACTTCCTTACTTCTAGAGAACCGGTAGCGGAAATTTTGAATAATTCAGAGAACCGGCAAATACCACTTCTGACTGGAGATTTTACAGTATCCTTCCCCTGCCATGCCCACCAAGCCATGCCCACAGAACCAGTAGTAAAATTTTTTGAATCTCACCACTGCTTCAAATGCAATGCACTGAGTAGCTTCTGTTTTCTCTTGCTCTTGGTTGGTGAGATGGTGCCAGGAGAGATATTATTGCATTCACATTTCTTTTTCATTCAGAAATGAGCTCTTCATCTACTCATACTTTGTTGTTCTTCATCTACTCATACATTTGGCCTAATGAACTATCACTAGCACTTTTTGTAACAAGTTCTGGAAGCTAATCACATATTTTCTATGTGATTATATGAGGTACATTTTTCAGCCACAATGGCTCTTAAAGTAGTTGATAGAAAGATTGTAGCAGTTGCATTTAAGTTGCACTTAATCTGTTTGTTTTTAGCACTGTGAATTTTCTTATTTTCAATCTTTGTAAATATAGCCTTCAGATTTTTAAAATGCGTTCTATAGTAAATATCAAAATATCAAACACAATACTTCTTTTTTTCTGTCCACTTTTACTCTACATTGACTTGGACTGATGATAAAGAAATCTTGAAATGCTATTAAAAAAGGTGAGAAGAAAGGCTATGATAGTGTGTGCAAAGTGGGACATGAAAACAGATTGTCACAAAAAATTTAATCCACTGAATTGCAAAAAGCACTGCCATTTTATTCACTTTCACTAAGATGCCAACAGAAAATGGACCACTGATTTTCTATTACTCTCTGTGACAAGAAATCACATAATATATTTCTTGCAAGTGAGTTGATAATCTGATCAGTTGATCTGTGAAGATCAAAGAGTATAATTCAGCAATTGTTAATGACAGGAAATGAGAGTAATAGGAAAGTGTCTATATGTAAAAAAGGAAGAAAATGTCTATACATCTTCCAAGTCAGCAGTTTCTATAAACATTAGAAACTTCATAACTTATAGCAGGAGTGTCAAACTCAATTTCATAGAGGGCTGCATAAGGGTTGTGTTTGACTTTGGAAGGCTGGGGTTGGTATGGCCAGGGTAGGCATGGCCAACTCAACATCACTTGCATTGGGCGCACCTGTGGTGGCCAAGTGCTAAGTCAGGACTTCCCTCAGACCCTCCCTCCCTCCCTCATATTATAATCTCCTTCCTTTTCCTTCCTTCTTCCTTCTCCTTCCTTCTTCCTTCCCCTCTGTCCTTATTTTTCCTTCCTTGCTCTCTTCCCATCTTTCTTTTTCTTTGTCTTTCCTCTTTCACTTTCTCCTTTTCTGTCCCTTCTTGGATGCTCAATGCAAAAAGGGAAACATTTCTTTTTTTGTTTTGTTTTGCTTTTAGTTTGCTTTGCTAGCCCTTTGCCAGTGAAAAGAGAGCTTGGGGGCCCATGTGTGGCCTCCCCCAGCTCCATTTTCAGCCGCAATGGCCTCCTGCAGCCCTCTGCCAGCAAAAATGGAACTGGGGGTGCATGCGCAGGCACTGTAGGCTGATCCTTTGCTGTTTCCAGCGTGGCCCCACAGGCCAGATCTAAGACCCTGTGGGCTGGGTGTGGCCCAAGGGCCTTGAGTTTGACACCCCTGGCTTACAGGTTGAGAATCAGTGGACTTGGTTGACTTTAGAATAACTACTGTATGCATAAGACATCTTGAAGAGATGTGTCAAGCAGAAGTGGGGATGTTCATGACTGCATGTTTTAAGATTATGTTTATTTTTAATAGGTATCTCTAGGCTTCAGTATTGCGAAGATAATAGTCAGAAATTGCTATGCTAACTTTCCTGCTTTGCTCCAGGCTCATGTAGTTATTTAATGACATGATGGTTTCTAGGGGTCCTAGGGCTCCAGCAGTTGACTAACTAAATATGCTCTCTGGAGATCCCAGTGCATAAAAAATGGGAGGTTTTTTTACAATATAAAGATCCTGCAAATTGTGTCATCTTTGTAACAAGATGGAATACCTCATAACACAGCATTAGGTTATGTGTGAGGGAGGCAAGCAGCCTCTTAATGGCTACAAGATGTTGAAAAGAACAGAACTGAAGCTGTATGGGGTTTCTGTCGTGACTCAAGAAAGCCTTTGATCATTTTAAATAAACTCAAACAATTAGCGTCCTAAAAACTAGAATGTTTTTAATGGCATTCTATAAAGCTTGTTGACATGCATATCCAGGGTACTTAAAGGAAGGGAAAATACACTACTTTCATGATGGATAAGTGTTTTAGGCAATTCATGTTAAACCTCACAGTGTTAAATTCAAATAAAATTGGTTAATTTGTGAATTTGTGCCTGCTTTGGATTATATAATGTACACAAAGTTCTTCTAAGTGTAGGCCTATATTTTCCTCTGCTATAAAATAAGCAGTTTTGGAAAAGGTTTCTGGTCAATAACTCAAATGTTTCTACTAGTTGGCCCCTGTTGAGATACTTGTAAGTTTACATCAGAAAATGCTATTTGAATTTTTAATGTTACCATTTGAGATATTTAATATATTTTGCTTTGTGTTGAGTCAAAAATAGCAAACACATGGCTCTGTAGATGTTGAATATCATAAGCCTCAGCACCCATTTGGCCTTGCTCGCTGGAGCTGCTAGTAGTTGAGTAACTTATGGAGAATTATAGGATTCCCCAACTTTTGGATAGAGAGGACAAACTGTATAGCAGTAACCTAAATCTTAATAGACAACTTCAGGGGACGGAGTTCTGATTGATTAGAATGGGTTGTTAGCAACTCTAGACAGTCTTTCTGCTTGATATAACCTTACTTCCCTGAATTTTTTTTCTTTGCAAGTATATATTATATGCTGGCATTTTAGTTATAAAGCACCCCCCAGAGTCAGGCAGCTTATAAATAAAATAAAATAATAAAAATATATCCATTTCATGATCTGTGGACGATATGCTTCTGTTTCTTGCGGAGTGTTACTGTTCATGATTTTCTCAGAATATTGTATGTCAGGATTTAGCTTTGTGAATTTTAATCTTGTTCCTATGTTGCTTGCCAGTTCTGATTACTGCAATCACAGGCAAAAATGGGTTGGAAAGGTTAGAGTACAATAGAAACCCCTGGGCTCTGATCCATCAGATTTTGGCACGAGTTGAATAATCAAGCTACTTGTGTTTCAGATAGATTCTAGTGGATAAGTACCTACAGTATTTCAAGAAACATTTCAAGTAATTTGCCTGATATTTTCTAAAACCCTAATACTTATTTTTCAGCTGCTGGAAATGTTTTGCATTTATCTGCCAAAACTTATACAATTTTGAATGTTGAAATAAGCTTGTACAATAAACTCAGATATAGTAATTTCTCTAATTCATATTTGTTTATAAAAATTAATTTATATATCATACCATCTGATGAAGCATGTCTTTTAGGGGGAAAATGTCAATTGTAAGTATATTAAATTAGATATACTAGTTTTTATTTCTTCAGCAAAATGAAATAAGATAATATGTCTCTATGTTTCTAACATATATTATTAAGTATTTCTTTCTGAGATCTCTGTGTCTTTTGTTCAAGACTAAATCTCCTAGAAGATGGTTATTGATGAATTTTGTCCCATAAATTGCTATGACAACCCTATAGTCTCTTCTCAGTACTATTTTTCCCTACTGAATGACATTGAACTAATGGTTGCAAAATTTGTTTCCCAGATTCAAACAGTCTAGTTTGCATTGTGTGTAAAAACTGAAGTCTTCTCTGAATCATGCACCTTGACAAGGTGATCTCACGTACTGTACTTGTCAAAGTACTGTATTTTGCTGGGCAACAACATGGAAGCATTGCCTTGTTGTGGGAGTACAAAGCCAAATTAGAGCTTAAACAAAGTACAAAGCAATTAAAATGTCCAGTTATCAGAGAAAGATACCTCTTTTTAAAAGTTTGTTTGTTTATTTATTTATTTATTTATATAATTTATATGGCCGTCCATTTTAAACAACCAGCATACAATATTCAGAGATATGAAAGCATTAAGCTCAGGTCAAAACTGTTGTTTCCAAATGATAAATTAGCTACCAGTGGTTGCATAGTTATCACTTACCACAGGCAAGCTGAAATGAGTGCCTTTCATCAGCTTTTTGGAGTTGACGACACATTATAAAGCTTGGTGGACCTAAGGGCCTCCATCATCTGATTCATCCTGCACATTTTCTGGATCACTGCTAGCAGAGTCGGCTTAGGTACTAGATTGCTGCTTTTGATATATTGATACATTGGTATCTTGAGGATACCATTTATCTGGAGCAGACTCCTTTGCATTCTTACTTGGAAGAGACTATGAAACACGAAGGATTGTTTCTTGGGAGTGATATTCATCCAAATCTAGCTCAATCTTGCTTAGTTCAAAGTCTCAACAATGTCACAAGTGCTATCACCTAAGTGAGTGTGTGTTTGGGTGTGTCTTGGTATCTATCTATCTATCTATCTATCTATCTATCTATCTATCTATCTATCTATCTATCTATCTATCTAGTAAACAGAGATATGTATAATTCACACAGAAGAGTTGTTTAAGCTAGAAATAAAAACTAGTAAATTTAGACAGAGATGCTACTGTAAATTGCAAATTAAAGAGAAGGCCAAGATCATACTTCCCCCCAAAATTTTTTTTATTGGTTTTTAAAAACAAACATAAACAAACAAAACATAAAAACATCAAGCTATCTTCCATAGGTGTACATACAGTGTGCTGGTTGGTTTACAAATTGTTTTGTGCTTCCATTTTGTAGTCTTCAATTACAATTACATTACATATAATCTCATATTGTCAATCAAAAATTAAATACCTTAGTATCATTATTAATCAATCATTTGACTATACTTTTATTCATTCATGTTTTACAAGATAACCATAATTTACTTAGATCTTATAACAGTTCATATACCATCCCAAATCTATCCTAAAATCATTTTGTAGATATAATAAGAAAGAAGTACATCTTTGTATATTTATTATTTTCTAAAAGTCTACATAATTCATTACTGTACTTTATTGTCTAACCATTGATAGAAAAGATCCCAAATTTTATAAAATTGTTTATCCTCTTGTTGTCTAATTTCAAATGTCAATCTACTCATTTCAGCACATTCCAATATTTTCTTAATGATTTCCTCCTGTGATGGTATTTTCTCATTTTTCCAGTTTTTAGCAAATACAATCCTAGCCGCTGTTAATACATTTACAATCAGGTATTTCAAGCCTTTACTATATATTTCAGGTAAAATTCCCAATAAAAATATCTCTGGTTTCAAGTCTATATGCTTTTTTGTCATTTTTTCCAATCACATGTGGATTTTAGTCCAGAATTTTTTAGCATCCGCACAAGTCCACCACATATGGTAATATGAGCCAGGTGTCTGATGACATTTCCAACATTTTTCGGATTTATTCTTGAACATTCTTGCTATTCTTGTCAGGGGAAAATGCCACCTGTAAAACATCTTATACAAATTTTCTTTATATGCTGTTGACATTGTCATTTTATAATTTTGAGACCACAATTTTTGCCATTTCTCTAAATCAATCCCATATCCAAAATTCTTCCCCCAAGCAATCATAGTTTCTTTAACTTGTTCTTCTTCTAGTTTAATTTCTAATAAATATCCATACAATTTTTTAATCACCTTTTCATCAGTACCTGTCAAAATCTTATCTAAGTCAGTCAGTTTATCATAGAAACCTTCTGTTTTAGAATCTTTATCATACCTTGAATGTATTTGCACATATGAAAACCAATTCATCTTTATACCTTGTTCCTCTAGTTTTTGCATAGATTTAAGTTCACCCTTTTCATTCAATATTTCACCATATCTAACTGTTTGTTCCTTTTTGTATATTATAAAATACGAAAATGCTTCAATAGTCGATAACCAGACTGGAATTTTCAAATAACATTGTCTTTTAATCTTCTCCCAGTTTAACCACAGAGACTCCCGTATATAATGTCTTCTAAAATACCCCTGTGTTTTAGTTCCTTTGTACCATAAAAAAGCATGCCACCCCAACAACAAATCATGTCCTTCTAATGTCAACAATCTAGTATTTCACCAAGATCATACTTTTGTAGCATTGCATCAACATTAAGAAATTCTTTTATTCGAAACTATGTTTTGGAAATCACTGAAAAGCACCAGAGGAACCATGCAATGGGGAATGACACTGTTCTTAGCCTTTAGATTTGTTTGGGATTGTTTTTTAGCTTGCAGCACAGGGAAAGTAATGGGAGAAAAAAGCAAATCTAATCTCAGTAAAGCCTTGGAGGGCTTGTTAATTATTACCGATTAACTTTCCATAACCAACCATTTGAAGAATTTGCCACCTGCAATCTTGATTAAATCAAATCTTTAGGGTGGGTGGGTTGATGGCTTAGTTTATTTTTGCTGATAGGTTTATTTTCTCCTGGAAAAAGCATCCCCAACAATAACTTTTCCGAGGTTTCCCATTTCCATTCCTAATATCCTTTGCTCCCAATAGAGCTTCACAAGAAGTCAAATGAAGAGTCTTTGATTTAGATGTCAAGAATGACAAGCTAAATCTTTTCCTTACTGTCCCAAGGATCTCTTTCATAACTCTTCTGAGACCTCTAAATAGCACCACAGTATTATTTCTGTCTTACACAGAAGAGCACTTGTGCTAATGTGGGTCAGTGTCCTACCCTCAATATTGATGGAGAAAAATTCAGTAATATTCCTTAAGTGGAACACTTCTATATTTGATAAGAGACCATCACTGAGTCAATGAACAGAGTCAACAGAATTGACTTTAGCTGTAACACAACCAGCATAAATATGCTAAATAACTAAATATGCTAAAGCTTAAGGATGTCAGGTGTATCCTGAGAGGTCAGCAGAATCAAAAGTAATACATTTCATCTGCCAGCTCACAGCATAGGAAATCTTTTAGTGTCTCCTTATAGTGTGCCCATATAATCCACAACCTCCAAGAACAATAGTCTTCTCGATTTTCATAACATAGGAACACTTACACTGGACTCACTAATGAACATTTGCAGGTGGGTCACAGACAATAGAAAATTAATCCTGTGATTTAAAAAAAAACAAAAAGAAAAGAGAAAGCACAAACAACTTGCAGATATATAGGAAAGAAGACAGAAAAATGGTCATGATTGTGCTTTCATAACTCAAAGAGATGTTTTTCCTCACTTGTCTAGAATGCAGCTCCCCTGCAGTTTAGTCTCCCTTTTGAAACTGAGAGGGGTAGGATAGGATTTATCTGACTAATCTTTATCCTACACCATTTAGTACTTTAACTACTGCTTCCAGTTTTCATCGCCACAATATAAAAAAGATGTTGAGACTCTAGAAAGAATGCAGAACAACCAAGGCGATTAGTGGACTGGAGGCTAAAACACATAAAGAATGGTTTCTGGAATTGGGTATGTCTAGTTTAATGAAAAGAAGGACTAAGGGTGATACGATAGCAGTGTTCCAATATCTCAGGGGCTGCCACAAAGAAGGGGGAGTCAAGCTATTCTCCAAAGCACCTGAAGGCAGGACAAAAAGCAATGGATGGAAAACAATTAAGGAGAGTAGCAGCCTAGAACTAAGGAGGAATTTCCTGATAGAATAATCGATCAATGAAACAACTCGCCTCCAGACGTTGCGAATGCTCCAACACTGGAAGTTTTAAAGAAAAGTTTGGACAATCATTTGTCTGAAAGGTATGGGGCTTCCTGCCTGAGCAGGAGATTGGACTAGAAGACCTCTAAGGTTCCTTCCAACTCTTGTCATTCTGTCATTCTGCTCTGTCAAATTCTGCAATTTATACTGCAAGTGTAAATTCTTTATACTATTTTATGTCTTGTGTTGGTGGAGTGTACATGCTGAAAAATTAAACATGGGTCTCTGTAGAGTAGTTAGAACAAAATGATGTTTATTCAAAATAGCAAATTCAAACAAAATATACCAAGGCATTTAAGTAAAATAATATGTCTTTCAGAGGAGAGAATGTAACACATTCATTTGTGAGTGTATGCAATTAGAGTTTGATAAAACAAGTAGCAGTGTGTTCTTCCTTTTCTGAGACAACTGTTTCCTGACTAATCAGAGACAGAAGAACAGCTTTAAATCTGAAGTCAGTTCAAGAAATTTAGAGATGTCAAGTATGTGATCCTGTCTCTGAAACAGGAAAACAACTGACAAGTATGATTTCCAAAAAATCATTAATACAATATTCATTCTTGGAATAGCTTTTGAATTTAAGTTTAGAAATATGTTTATACATATATATATCCCCATGTTTCTGATGCCCTCCCTAAGGAAGCAAGTCTAGCAGACACATTGGTCAGCTTAGCCGTACCTTGAGACAACTCTGTTTGGATAGTGGCTTTTATTGTTTTCTATTTTTGTATTCTATTCAGCGTACTATCTGAATGGTATTGATGTTGCTTTAAGTGACTTTATAATGCACTCTGAGAATTTTAACTCTGGAGTTCTTCAGGGTGCCTGAACTTGGTTGTTTGCTTGCAGATATTTCATGACCCAACTAGGTAACATTATCAGTGCGAGTGAGTATGGGAATTTAAAACACAATATTATTTCAGGATCCATAACCTGTCAATCTCTGATTTGTATAATTCCAAGATTATACATTTTACTTTGTATACATGGCACAATACAGAAACTGTATTATTGATTCACTGAGAATTTGCATAGCACCCTTATGTACGTGTAGATATGTGAGATGTATTATTTTACATAATTTTATATTAAATACTAAAGTAGCAATAGCACTTAGACTTATATACCTCTTCACAGTGCTTTACAGCCCTCTCTAAACAGATTAGAGAGTCAGCCTATTGCCCTCAACAATCTGGGTCCTCGTTTTTGCCGACTTCGGAAGGATGGAATGCTGAGTACTTTGGTTATACATTTGGAGGGGGAAGATTTAGAGGAGAAAGCTGTTCAAGGGACAATTATAAGTTAGGTAAAGATATAATTTTTGATCTGTCTAACTTTGGGGTATGGTGGTGCCTGACAATGTAGAAAAGCACTTGTTTGTAGTGATTATGTATGTATTAAATTTATATCTGCCTTTCTCACTATCCAAAGCAATTATTGTCTTAATACATCAGACAATTTCTTTTTGTTTCAGCCACATATGTAAGATAGGAACAACACATTCTGCAAATTCTGATGGTTTCATTAGCTATCTGCCTGGTTCAGTGGTGGGATTCAATTTTTTTCACTACCAGTTCTATGGGCGTGGCTTGGGGGGCATGGTGTGGTTTGATGGGCGTGGCAGAGGAAGGATACTGTAAAATCTCAATTCCCACACCACTCCAGGGGAAGGATACTGTAAAATCCCCATTCTCTCCCCATACCACTAACCTGCTTTCCAGTTCCGTTCTCCTATGCAGGGCAACAAAAGAAGACCCAGCTGATCAGCTGAGACTTGGGAGGCAAAGAATAAATGGGGGCAGGGCCAGGCAGAGGTGGCATACCAAACTACTCAAAATTTCCACTACCAGAACTGGTCTGAACCTGTTCCTCTCCAGAACTGGTCAGAACCTGCTGAATACCACCTCTGGACTGGTTTGATTTGGAAGATTTGGTGTGTGTTGATTTCCATTGATTAAGCAACGTCATCTATTGAGACCCCAGATTTTCTCTAAATATCCTCTGGTATGTGATTCTCCTTGAAATTTAAATTCTCCTCCCATTTTACTCTTATTTGGAAGAAGTAGCTATTCACCCAGGCCTTTGGGGAGGATGATTGATGCTCCCTTTCTTCCTTTTCCTTGTTTGTTTTCTCTGCCATAACTGTTCCTTTGTTTTGTGTTGTTTTTGTGCTTTTTGTATTATTTTTAAATTAATAATCTGTAAACCATCCAGAGTCAGTTGGAATCAGGTGGTAGGTTAATGATTATTAATATTAACAATAATAGTAACAAGATGTAAAAATAGAATAATTGTATGATAAAATATATTAAGATTTCATAAAGATGGAATTGTGTTATATAATAAGACAATCTGAGATCATGCTGCCATATGAATTGGCTCAAGTAATAAGTATACAATCTCATTGGCTGCATTTGTACAACCCTTGGCTAAAATTTGCAAGTGTCATATTTACCTTTTTCAATTTTTTTTTCAGTTTTCAATTACCTAATTGGTTCATGTGTTTTATAAAGTTGAAAATATGGTACGATTTTCTGTTTTATTATTTATCATTCAGAAGTGTTATATAAATTACCAAGAAAGAAATCTATTTTTGTTTAACTTGTTTGCTTGTAGAAAAAGCTGTCAGATATAAGATTTTCAATTTGAAATCTATAGATATGCTTGTCATAAGACACCATCATGTTACATAAGGCTACAAACAGTTAAGTATCTGAATTCTGTTGACATCGACAGAGAATTTCAATATCAGGCAGACTCAATCTGTTTAATATACTGAAAGCTCAAGTATATTATGCATACTTTTCAGTGCATAATTAACAATTGAAAAAAAAATCATTCTTTGAATAAAACTTAATTGTGTCCAGCTAGTTATTTTCAAGGGCATGTGTCAGATCTGTGTTACATTTATTTTTAATCTCTTAATAGAGATATTTGCATTGATTTTTATGACTGCATACATATTTTTAACCATGATAAATTGTGTTGTTTTTATTGGGCGTTTTATTTAAGAAATGTCACAAACTGCTGTTGCCATCCAAGTTTCAAAAACAAAATAGGATCCACAGCAAAGCTTTATTAATTAAAAAGAAGCAGAAAAAATAAAGCAAGAAAAAAAGCCTCGGTCAAGGTATATGCAAATCTAAGTCTCAATACCTTAATTCCTATGACGTCTTTCCATTTTCATGTTTCAAAACTTGATTTAATCTACAAGATGCATTCTCCCCAGTTTTAATAAAGGAAAACGAATAAAAGACATCTAGGCAAAATACTCCAACCACTACTAATTATGTCATTATGCTTCTAGTGCTTTTTAAAGAGTTACGAACGCCAGATAACATGAAATGATGTTGACATTTGTTGATAGACTCTAAATGCTAAATATTTTTTATTATGCAAGAAGAATAAGTGGCTAAGACATTTTGTACTGCAGGAGATACCCACTCAAATGCATTTGCAAATTCCAAGCCATGCTTTGGCATTAGAACAAATTATGAGGCTGTTTTTTTTCTTAAAACACCTGTCTCCATAGACTTAAATGGCCCTACTATGTGCATTTGACCAAAATTTGTTGATTTATTTTGTGTGATTTATCCACCACTTCAGTTCAAACAAAGTCTTTAGTTAGTCTACATATACTAATGATAAAATAAAATAACAATAATAAATACAAAGCATCACATTACATTAGACACTGGTGCCAATTATTCAAAGATTCAGGTTTTTACTAATTTCCAGGTTGCCACTACAGTAGGCACTAAGGTGGATCAGGTGAGAAAAATCTATGTAGAAAAATGATGTTTTACATACAAAGCCCAAACCATCAGGATGGAATCCAGCATCTCGTTATTCATGTGACTCGATTCTCCTGACTGATTATTAATTAATCATGCTGGGAACATTTCAACATTAATTAAAATGTGCCTTGTGGCTTAACTGTTTGAATCTATTATAGATTTCAGGAATGAAGCAACTTTAAATGTTTATATTTTTTTCTGTCTGAACTAGAGTATTAGAATGACCCACCTGATCCATATATCAAGGTATTCAAGTGACATTAAATTATTTTGATATGCAAGATATATTTAATAATATTTCATTTTAATGTTGGACTTGTTATCTATGTATAAATTCATATGTAGTCAAAGAAGTACCTTGTGTGCATAAGAGAGAGCTCATCTGAGGAAACTTCAGTTTGCAAACAAATTTAAATTAGAAAAACCTAAAGGCATCACTAACCCAGAATACACTAGTGATGACTGAGCATGCTTAGCTTTGATATAATTCTGTTACCTATTTGGTGAACAGTAATGGAAAAAATATCCTAGGGTAAGGCCTGAATGAAGCTATTCAACAAACAATGTTTGTAGAATGTATTGTATTTGTAATTCATCCTGTATAAATAAAAATAATGTCCCAATGAGTCATACCCAGTCAATTAAATATACAACAATATAGGTAAAATAAACAAAAACACAAATGCTCATATATTGATAAAAATAATACAAGTAGCATGAATGAGAAAGAACATATGCATAAGACAACTAAAACCACCATCAGGATCTCAGTCAGAAGAACTGAATTAGCTTGAGACCAGAACCATACCAAAATCATCCTGGTAGCAAAATGTAGCGATGTGGCAAGGTCCTCTTAAGAAGAACATTGTCTAATCAAGGATCCTTTCTTGAAAAAGCTCTTTGAATTTTTGGAGATTGAGCATTTGGGATTAAATAACCAACACAGTGTAGTCATTTCATGATGTGGAAACACAGTTTCCTGAAATGGCTTCTTCGGCTTATTTAATAGGAGGCTGCTTTTGATTGAATATGCAGAAAATATGCACTCCTAATGCTTCATTTAATAGATGTATGGAAGACTTATTCTTTTAGTAGCACTAGAAATTTGGATATATTACATAATTAATACTTCCTTTAGTAAGAAATTGATACCATAATAAATAATTCTTCAGAAAGCATATTTTCAGGGTCAAAACACCCAATGATAAATACGGTGTGGCATTTTGTTCCTACAAATGGAAAATATGACCTCATTGCACATGCTACAATAACATGTATTTGAAAAGGAAAGCTGAATATAACAGACCACTAACTTTAGAACGTACATATAGCAGAGATTTATACCAGAATCCCAGTTACTTTGATTTTACAAATGTTCTCTGCTGTTTAATTTTAAAAAAAATTTAAATTTTTTTTAATTTTTTTTTTTTAAAATTAAACAGCAGAGAAATAAATCTTCCTGCAGTTGCTGCTAAAATATAATGAATTAAACTTGCAAGGGAGTTTTCCTGGGTTAAACAAAAAATACACTTCATATATAGTTTGTTGTATGATCATGAATTAATTTATTATCATAATTCCCCGTTTAATGAAAAGAGTGGATTTCAGTCCAAGAGGATGAGAACTGGAAGTGAAGTTTACATGCTGTTCTAAGCTTCGTAGAATGAAAATAGTCTTCTGCTATATTTCTAGCTCCTTGTTCTAGTATACACAGTATAATTTACCATATAGCCTCCTATTGTTAAAAATACTAATTTCTAATTAGGATGTTATCATGTGTGTTTGCTGGCAAAATCTGTGCTGGATGAGATGTCAAGTGAAGGTGAGGTGCTTGGCTCCAAGACCTTAACTGATAACTATAAGTTTCTGCTCCTTATAACTTGTGTGTCATAGAAAAGAAACATTAATTATTAAAAGAAGAATATCACACTCACTTCATCCATGCATGCAACCAGACTTAGATAAAACTTTGTGTTAATAGATACTTACTGAAACTGTTACAATAGTTTGCTTCTGTAACCACAAGACACCCCAAAATAAGCAAAGGATCTGATCAATGCTACAATAAAATACTAATTCCGAAGTGCTTTACATTTATATACGAGTGAAAGGGGTCTGCTTGTGCAAAGCATCAAAATGTAATGAACAATCAAGAACTGCCATCCATAGCTTTGTATCACCAGCTGAGTGGCCTTCAGAATAATGCAGTCTGGGATTATTGTTCTGTTTTAAAGTGCTAATATTAGCACAAAATATAATCACAATTATTTCAGATACTAATTGCATGCTCTCTTTTTGGCAATTGTCAGTTGTCTTTGCAACATGCTTTATATAGGTTTAGATAAAGGCTGTTAATAAGTGGTTTCAGAGGGCAAGTCTTTATATTTTCTTCTGGTACAGCAGGTTATCAGGCCCCCAACCTTTCTGAATATGTACTGAGGAATGTTGATACCAAGCAATGTGGGAGATGCTAATACCGAATATTTAGCAGGATTAATCCTAGAAGGGATTAATGAAGAGTACGGAAGTCCATTAATTTGCTCTCCTTCCTACTGGAGTAGAGCAGCATTTTAGTACCCAAAATAATGGATTAAACAGTCTTAAAAATATGAGAAATGACATGCTAAAGTTGAGAAACACTAATTTATTGTAGATATTTAACAATCTTCCAGAAGAGGAAATTGTAAAAGCACAAAGCCACTTGGACCTGGATTTGGGCTGCAGTTTAACTTTGGGAAAGGGTATGACAGGATGAAGATTCAAGATACCTTAAAATCTCTTTATAACTTCTCAAGACTGGAAGTCTAGGGACTGGGCAAGCAGAAAATGGGTCAGTATAAACTTGTTCACGTGCCCCCATCCATCCTTGCTTGCCTTCTAAAGCCCCCATGTAACAAGCTTAAATAGTTAGCAAAACAATTATCTTTGCAAGCCCAGTGAAAATTGAGCAATATGCCTATTCATTTGTTCACTGCTAACAAAGTCTCAGGAACAATTTATTCAAAGTAACCTTATATCAGATAATAATTTTAGCACAAAATTTAATTTTTGTACAAAAGAAATGCTAGTCTCTGTCAAATATCTCAAGTCTTATTTTTAAGAAAATAGAAATTGGTTCTTTTGTGTCCCTGCTAATTCAGAATTTTATAAAAGTCTGTTTAGCTTTCACATATACTGCCAAGAGAATTTTTAGTTTGTGGCTTCTTGCAGTTATGACTTCCATCTGTTTCCCTTTATTCGTTTATCATTCCGGATTCCAATTTTCCCCTTTTGGTTTGGGATGGTATTTTATAGAGATTTATTTTTTAAAAAAATCTCTGCTAGATTAGCTTGAAAATGTATGTAATTATATATTTGCAGTTGACAGTTCAGACTAGGACATTGAGCTGCATTGTCCCACAACGTGGAGATTCCAGTTTTGAACATTGTGATAACTGCTTACTTTATAAATCTCTTGTCATCTATCTTTTAAAGTTGCTTTAACTAGCAGTTATTATCTAATTATCTCTAAATTATGTATTATCTCTAAAAAACCAATCCCTTGTCAATTATACATTGCATGAAGAAATATATCTGTCTTGAACAGCTACTAATCAATGTAATATTAATTGTCATTATTTATTTTTTCCAGAGCAACACCAGAACATTTAATATGTTACCATGCCTTTGTTTTGTGGCCCCTTTCTCTTACAGATTAAGGCTCCACCCTTTTAAGTATTTTAAAGGGAGATGTTCCTGATCAGATAGCTCTTTGTTCCACTGTGCTGGAATAAACATTTTGAGATACGATTTCAAATTGCGCTAATATTTTAAAATATAAACATACCAGAAATTTGTTTAATAAAACTATGATGCTGTTTATTACCATTACCTCACATCAAATATGCTTTTTTCAAAGAAACAGACCCCACTTCATTTAAAAATAAACCCAACATGGTATTTTTTTCATGGTTAATTATAAATAGTATAAACTGTATTAATACAGCTATCAAATTACGGTTGATTTTTCTCATATTCTCAGTGTTTCCTTACATTAAGTTTCATCACTCTTTTGTTAACTTTTGGTTTAGGCTGAGGAAATCATCCCAAACTATTATTTATTTATTATGTATGTATTTATTAAATTTATATGCTATTCTCTGAGTGGTGTGGTGGCCTAGAGGTGGAGTTCTCACTTCACAATCAGGAGGCTGTGAATTCAATCCTAGGTAGAAGCAGATATTTCTCTCTCTGGGCACGATGAGAATATATCTGCTGAATAAAACTCCACACTGGTGACAGGAAGGGCATCCGGCCAGTAAACACTCAGCTCCATTCAGCTGTCCAGACTCCACCCTGCAAAGGGATTGTGGGGTCTTTAAAAGAAGATGATGATATGCTACCTCTCTCACTATCCATAGAAACTCTTGACAGCATGTAAATTTACAATGGATCTGGGCATTTATTATGAACAAATTGAAGCTATTCAATGAATTTTGTTATTTCACGTTCTTCTGATTATTTATAACTCAATAATCTCCTAACTCACTTTCAAGAGTGCACTGCTGAGTCTCATATATGTATTTCAATACTCTGAAAAATTATGAATAGTTGGTGTTAAAATCTCCATCTTGAAAATGTCAGGATGTTCTGTACAACTACAGTTCTGTTTTGATGCTTTGGCCAGCAAAAAAGATCTTCCATCTTGTTCAACTTAGAATCCTAAAATATAGCAAATATTATCTACTTTGAAATTTCCACATAGTGGAGTTACTATAATCATTTTATTCCCATTAGAACAAAAATCTGGGATATGTATATTTAAATACCTACAGTTTAACTGTTTCTTAATCTAACAGTTTTTGTTAACAAGAATGCATAATACCAATTTAATCATATCCTTACAAAATATTTAAACATTTTGAATCTGAGCTACTATAATTCTATATTGCCATGCCTCGCATCACTACTAATTACTAGATACAGTAAAGTCCCAGAAATAGAAAATTGGATTACTATATAAATTAGTAACTAGAATTTATATTTTCCATCCAAGTAATTTCCAATGCTTTTTAAAATAAATGTTTGGCCCAACTTGCTGGATGTTGAAATCATTCGCTGGCTACCTACATGATCTAAGATCCTGGTGCCAAATTGATTTTTATTCAGTTTCTCTCATTTATTCATGACTACATTTCAATTCTGTTTAAAAGCAAAATAATTGGCTTTATCCTCATAAAGGGGTTATGAACAACCAGCAGCTAAGTGCCCATTTGCAAGTACCTCAGACTTAAAAGAGACATAACTGCTACCCAACCGATAAGGCCTGCTAATCTTTGACCCCCTGTAACCCTTCCTGAAGCAGCAACTAATAGTTACTTGGGACCAGGTTATGTTATCCTGACCACCCCTTCCTCAACAATGTCCTGATCCATACAAATTCCATACTTATTTCTTTCATAGTCATTATTATGTTAGTACAATTATTCATATCTTGCCCCTCAAGATAATAATTTTTCCAGATGGTTTCTTTGGATGAATTTTTTCCTTTGTATTGGCTAGCCACATTTAAAAGACTTTAGGGTTGTTTCCAGCGGTGGGCTTCAAAGATTTTAACAAAAGTTGCCGGGGGGCATGGCCATGGTGGGCGTGGCCTAGTCAGCCACCTGCACCACGGCAGGGGGGGGGGCATTTTTGCCCTCTCCGGGCTCCAGAGGCTTTCCTCGAGCCTCCAGGAGGGCAAAAATGGCCTCCCTGGGCTCCGGAGGCTCTCTGGAATCCGGAAACGGGGCCATTTCCGACCTTCCTGAACTTCTGGGAGGCCTGTTTTTTGCCATCCCCAAGCGTCCACACGCTCCCTGTACTTACCTAGATCCAAAATGGGTTGCTCGGGGACTCCTGGGAGGGGCGGGGTGGGTAGGGCAGGGCCAGCCAGGAATGGGATTTGGGGATTCTCCTAACTGCACAGAATCTTAGCTAGGGGCTTTCCCAAACCCCTGCGGTTGTTTCAGTCTCTGAGTTGGTTAATACATTTCCAAGTCCTTTAATTAAAGGAGAGGTGAATTTCTAATTCTAATTCTCCCTTGTCTGTTTTACTACAAAGTTAATTTGAAGAGAACTTCCTATCACACCATACTTAGGCTGTATTAATTCTCTAATTCAGGGGAATCTTTCCTGCCCTCTACAGGAAGAGAGGTTCCACCACTTACTTGCTTAACATTGCTTATGTTTAACTTCCACTTTTTAACTGTGAAGCTCTTATTACTTGAAATATTATTATCACAGTTCACAGTTACTTTTCTACTGTTGCTGAAATGCTTGCTTTACTAATTAAAAACAAAAAGATTTGTGCAATATTCTAAAAAGTCTTCCAAGTCAAATGAGTATGCTAGTTTAAAAAGCATATCATAGATTAGCCAAGAAAAAAATGTTTGTTTTCTTTCTTTCTTTCTTTCTTTCTTTCTTTCTTTCTTTCTTTCTTTCTTTCTTTCTTTCTTTCTTTCTTTCTTTCTTTCTTTCTTTTTCTTTCTTTCTTTCTTTTCTTTCTTTCTTTCTTTCTTTCCTTCCTTCCTTCCTTCCTTCCTTCCTTCCTTCCTTCCTTCCTTCCTTCCTTCCTTCCTTCCTTCCTTCTCTCCTCTCCTCTCTCTTTCTCTCTCTCTTATATGAAACCTCTAGGAAACAGCTCACTTATAAAAAATCAAACTTGTTTAGGAATTTCCACAAATCCCATAGACAAGTACATTTGAAAGCATAATAACAACCCATAATAACAATGTATCTCAGGCTAATATCAATGTATCTGATTTCTTAATCATGCATATTTTACAATGTACAGTATTAATATTTTGCAATATAGAATATTAACTTTGTATCAGTGAAATGTGTAGTAGTTCACATAACTCTTCATATCTACCACTTTGGTTATCTTTGTCCATTAAAGTTTCAATTTAGAATCATCCTTATTTGTGTTCCCTTTAGCTAATCAATATATTTCTATTTATTTTATGTTACAGCAAGAGGCCACCCAGTGCTAAAATCAGCTGATATTCGAATTGCTGGTGCTCTAGTTGCTGCATCAATACGAGACAGAAAGAAGAAGGAGCAAATAGAAGAAGAGGGAACAAATGTTTTAGAAGACAGTGACTAAGTCAGGAAGCAAATCACAGACAAGCGAACCTTACAGCAACATTTGATTGAGTTAATAGATAACGAAGTAAAATCTCAGTTTCCGCTAATGGAAATTCCCAATGTTGTAATGAAAAATATTTCATTCTTAAAGGAGGTAATAGAAATACATCTCCTTAGTCTCTAGGCAATACTATTAAAATTTCTATATGCATAGGAACAATATAAATAAGTTTAAAAACTTGCTTTGTAAAATAATTTCATTTTATTCATATGAATCATAATGCAGGCGACTATATTTTTTTGCTATATAGTGATATAGTATATGATTCTATACTCATCTTATAATTTTTTTAATATTGCTGCTTTTTTATCTCAAAAGTCTTGTGTTCTTTAATTTTTCTGATAGTTTCAAAAAAATTCCCACTGAGCTGTAATTGGGCCCATCAGAATTGTAGGACTACTACTATCATCTTCCTGAGGCATAATGACTCTAGAGAATTCTGAGATGGAGACATTTTGTAAGACTGCTGCCTACATTTGGAAACAAAAGCAAAAAAAAAAAAGAAAGAAACCCAGTAAGGATGTTAAAAAGAAATCTTACCTTTCCATAAATAAATTGGCACTCAATCCTCATCAAAGAGCAAGAAATATTGGCTATGCTCTCTGAACGTCCACTGGTGTTTTTTCTTTTTCTTTTTGGCCAGCTACTCAATGAAAGTCATCGCTTATATGTAAATGAACTGTCAATGGTTTGCCACTGTTGGCAATCACTGGACTGTGAAGGGTATGTCTCAATAAGAACCAAAGCTCTTCACAGACTTTGATTTACTGGAAATAAAATAGAAAAGTCCTCTGGGATTAGGAAGGACACTTGTTTCAGATAAAATGTCTAGACAGTAGCAATATATCTGGGGCTTTTATTATAGCAAAACTGCAAATTAGAATGGAGTGCAGAGAAAGTTCTTGTGACCCAACTGAGTTCAAAAACAGTGCTTCTGGCTGACTCCCCCCCCTCCCAATGTTTAAATCCATAATAAGCTCATAAGCAGTTCACTCCAAATACAAAATAATGGATGCTGTTTCAGGGATTCAAAGCCACCATAAACTCCTATGACTTCCCCTGGACTTTCCAGAACTTTTTATCATCTCATTAATATTATTTCTCTTCAGTGTGTAAATTATCCTATCACAGATAATAATCCCACATTATAATATGTGGAATTTAAGGAATATACTAATTTAAGATATATATATATATCTACCTCCAAAAAAACATTTTTTGAAGGAGGAAAAATACTTCAGAAGTTGAGATTCCAATGATTGGGCAAATTCAAACATTAGGATTAGATTTTACCAGATGATTAAAAAGTAAGGATCTAGAAGTAAAACAGAAAGTGCTCTTTTTGAAATGTGTTAATGTTGCTTTTTTGATGTTTCCCTTTGCAAAAATACTTGTACTTCAGATGTCCCCTTAACATTTGTCAAGAATTTTAAGTCTTGGCAGAAAATATTGTTGAATTATGCCAAAACAACTGGCAATATTTTCTAGATGCTTGTGGACATTGAATGATATTCACATGCAGAACTGACCTGAAATTCATAGACCACTTAGGCTACTGTATACTGCCAGCCCTGCTGTGCTGTATCCCAATGCAGAATGGGCTGTCACTTGTTATTGCCACCATTCTGTATTATGCAAATAGGCAAGTGTATATATAAACTCTGGATCTAGACCATTGCTCCTAGAAATTATGGGAGTTCTTATCCAAAATAATTCAAAGGTTAAGGGCATGTAACTTTCACGAATCTCTTTTAGTCAGGAACTATATATATTTGGTGTTGAGATAACGTTGACAATGAAGAAATGTACTGTACATAATTTTTCACAAATGGCTTTTAAATTTCTCTGCTGTTCTACATGTGTGTGGGTGTGGATGTGGCGCACTTATCAATACTCTGGTTTCTCTTCAGATCATATCAATACAAACACACAAATATGTGTGCAGGTGGAATTTGAATCCAGTACTTCTTAAAACATTAGTGTCTATCACTACCACCCTATTTAAAAATGAGGAAAGCATTTATTGAAAATCTAGTCTGCATTCTGAAATCAGCGCAAACATCTTTATTGTCAGAATAAATTGATAATTATGTTAGCATTGGAGGAACTGATTATACAATGCCACCACAAACAAGAACCACAAAATGTTGAATGCTGAAGTAAGTCACTAATGCTGCAGGTGTGACCTTAGTTTACAGGTTCCTTGTCAAACAGTCAAGCTTCTAAACTGGGACTGTTTTTCTCCAAGTGTCCAGATTAAGTGGGGACAATTTTTAAGAAGTAGCTATTTTAGATATCCAATCTTTTTTCTTCCCTGTATTATAATAAATTTTTAATAACAATTGATATTTTTCATAATGTGTAATTGCCCTGGGGAGATATATTTTAGAAGTGTGGTAGTGGAAGGGAAATAATTTATTCTTTCCTTCTTTTTTTCTTTCCTTCTTTCCTTCCTTCCTTCCTTCCTTCCTCCCTCTCTCCTCTGCCCCCTCCTCCCTGTCTGCAACAGGACTCTTTTAAAAAAATTACAGTGGTACCTCATGGGGGAAACATTTTCAGAGGTTCACTGGAGAGAAAGAAGGGAAAGAAAGAACTATATTTCAAAAATCTCCTCATGAACTCTTGTGCTAAATTTATTTAAAGAAAACCTTCTGTTGAAGCTATAGGCAAATATAAGTGCCTCAAATTAAACCTAGTTTGTGGTCAAATGTATTTACTGGTTGGAAGTATGTTTATGTGTATGCTGGCAGATGAATCTGGTATAACCTGGGAATAGCAACAAACCTAGCCACAAACATCTGCTTGCATCTCTTTAGCATCTATTTAATGAGTGAGCAGATTTCAATGCATTTTTATTATGGCCATCTTACTTGTGTAACAAAGTTTGAATGGGTGAATAGATGGAATGTAAGAAGAAATGTGCCATTGTTAGTAGGACATATTGGGAGTTATATCCTGCTCAAGCATCAGCCTCTTCTCCCCTTCTGTCCTTCCAGTTGTTAATTCTGTTTCTTGAAATAAAAGGTTTTTTTTTTTTTTTTTGCTTCTACTAAATTCTGTAGCTATGTTTTCTTTTTTAGGCAATTACTTTGTCTATGTTGGTTCTTACATCCATCTGAGCTGGTAAGGCATGAGATGGATTATCTGTACAAGTGAGATATACTTGATCAGGTATATATACTAATGTTCACCTAACTGTTCTTCGAACTCTGGGACATGGGTACCCTCTCTAATGGTACCAATTTTTCCTGGCATTTCCCAGGAACAAGGTCTTTGCATAAGGAGTCCAAAATATGATCATTTGAGGCTGGCTATTTGTGCCTCAGATGCGAACCCCTGACCAATTTATTCTACAATCTGGTTTCTCCATGATACTCTTCTAACTTACAGAACAAGTGGACGTCACCTGCAGTTTTGCCGCCTAAGTATTTTATGATGTGACTAAAGATTTAGCAGGACTGACCTCCATAACCTTGGGGGGAAAAAACCCAAAGCATCCTTTGGATCCTACGATGAGTTAGTGAGCCATTAGTCATCAGGAACAATGATAAAATAGGTCTCTCCTTCCCACAGGTGTAGGTAGCACCAATCAGCTCCATGGCAATCAGAGAATGTTCTTACCGTGGCCAAGAACGATGACAGTATCTTCTAACTTCAAACCTCATTCCACTTTATCTAGGGTAAAAATTAGGTCTTAATGTGTGGCTTCCTATATGAATCTGCCCCACAATTCATGTCAAGGATTAAATGAATTCACAAGATGCCTCTGATCCCTGCCCTAGGAAATATGGTCAAAGTATCCAGAACAATTGGCCCAGAAACTGTATCTCAACAGGGTCTGGCAGTATGGTATACAAGCTGTTATGCTTGTAGGGGACAGTGCAGTAGCAACAGTCCTATTTTGTCCCTACAATCCTCCTTCAAAAAAACAACAACAAGGGATCTCTGCATGACTTACATAACTGGATAGAAGCATTCCTGTCAAACAGACAACAAATGGTCAAAATTGGGAGCGTCCTATCAAATTCTGTACCTGTCAACAGTGGTGTCCCCCAACAGTGGTCAAAATTGGGAGCATCCTATCAACAGTGGGAGCGTCCTATCAACAATTGGGAGTGTCCCCAACAGTGTCCCCAACAGTGGTCAAAACTGGGAGCGTCCTATCAAATTCTGTACCTGTCAACAGTGGTGTCCCCCAATTATCCTACCACAGATAATAAGTGTTCTAGGACCAACTCTTTTCATACTCTATATAAATGACCTCTGTGATCATATTAAGAGCAACTGCGTTCTCTTCGTTGATGATGTAAAGCTATTCAACACCACAGACAATACTGCTACCCTTCAAAAAGACCTCGACTATGTATCAGAATGGTCAAACAAATGGCAACTTCAAATCTCAACAAATAAATGCTCTATCTTACATATTGGCAGAAAAAATCAGAAAATAAAATACAGGCTGAATAGTCAATGTTAGAAACAACATAGGTTACCTAACGTAGTTTGGGTAAAATAATATATATATAGACTATGATAGTGTTTTTCACTTTAAATGCAGAGCATGTAATTTTGGGTGAGGCTGTAAATCGCCATAAGAGGGAGCAAGAGAACCTGAATTGTTTTGCTGGTTTACTGGATTCCTTGCTGACGATGATAGATTGTTAACTGCGTTTTTCCTTGCTACTGTTGCTGAAGGAAGAAAAGAGGTTTTTACTTCTTCTTATCTCATACTGCAAAGAGATAAATTACAGGACTGATATTGTATGTTTACTGACCTCTTTTTCGACACTGGACTTTGCAACTAATTAATCCCCGGACGGACTGAACTAGTGTATGATATATGGACTGTTTGACTATGCTATAAATCTTACTGGAATAAACTATTTAACTAGCACTGTGTATCTGTTTTACTGAGTGTAAACTACAACAACGTTTATCTCATATATTTGCCTGCCTGCCTGACTGCCCTGCAGGTTCTGCTAGGGTGTATATCCCTAACACTGGTTATGGGCCCAGCTGCACAGTCAGACTAACCAGGATATAACAGGCTTATATAAAGTGAGAGTTTGTGTAGTTACACAATACTGTAAACAGACAGCTGTGTTTTATTAATTATAGTTTAATATCCAGAAAAAGATGGCACAAGTCAATTTACAAAGTTTGTCTCTAATATCCAAACTGGATGGAACAAACTATGTTTCATGGTCAATGAAATGTAGCCTACTTCTACGAAGAGAAGGTTTGTGGAGTATAATACAAAACCCACCAGAGGTAGATGCATGGGATCCGGAAAATGAGGATGATGCCCAGAAAATACAAGAATATAAACTGAAGAATGAGCAAGCTCTCTGTATAATAGGACTGACACTCTGTGACCAGCAGCTTGTCCATATTCGTGGAGAAGAAACAGCTGCGAAATGTTGGGAGAATTTAAAGAAGATTTATGTTCAAGACAGTGTAGGAGCACATATAAATCTTACACGGAAACTGTTCAGAACACATCTTCAAAAGAATGGAGACATGTTGGCTCATATAAACACAATGAAGAGAATTTTTCAGGAACTGCATGAAAAAGAACTTATCTTCACAGAACTACATCAGGTTTATATAATTTTGTCTTCGTTAGATGAGAGTTATGACGACTATGTAACTTCGCTGGAAGTACTGCCAAAAGATAACCTCACATTAACTGACATTACTGGCAGATTAATTGAAGAAGCCAGGAGAAGGCTTGAAAGGGATCAACTCAGAAGCGAACAACCAAAACAAGAAGATAAAGAATCTACAACAGCCTATACAATTAGAAAATGTTTTAATTATGGAGGAAAAGGACATTTGGCTAGATTCTGCAAGAAAGGAAAACGCCACAATGCCAGCCAGAATGCTAAAAGGCATCAAAAGAATGAAAAATGCTTAGAGTTAGCCATGTATAGCAACGAAACTCTGAATAACAATTTATGGGTTGTAGATAGTGGAGCATCGCACTGCATAACGAAAGATAAGAAAAGATTTGTTAAGATATCCACGAGTTCACAGCAGATATCGTTAACTAATGGCTGGAAAATGAAAGCAAAAGGTGAAGGTATTGCACATTGTTCTTGCATAAAAGAAAATGTAAAAATGTTATATGTACCACAACTTAAGTTTAATTTGCTTTCGGTTAGAGTTTTGGTTAAACTAGGTTATGTAGTTACCTTTAGGGGAGAAAACTGCATAATAGAAAAGGAAGGTAAAAAAGTGACTGCAACTTTAAAAGGTGAATTGTATGTGTTAAATGATAATTCATTAGAGGTAGCTAACACAGTATATAATAATGTTAAACCTCATGATGAATGCATACATTTGTTACACAGACGTTTAGGGCATATAAATTTTAAAATGCTCAAGCAAACGGTTGAACTGTCTAAAGGTATAAAACTAAAGCCTTGCAGTAAGTATTTGCACTGCAATGCTTGTAGTCAAGAAAAAAACAAGGTAATACCAGCAAATAGAATAAATGGATTTAAGACAAAGGAACCTCTAGAGGTCGTATTTGCTGATATTATAGGTCCTAAAAAACCAAGTGTGGGAGGTGCTCGTTATATACTAAGTATAATGGATCATTATTCCAGATATGGTTTCTGTTATTTAATGAAGAGAAACATATCAGAATTTCTTTAATTGGTTGAAGTTTGCAGAAAGAAAAATTAAAAGGAAACTAGTAACTCTTGTAACTGATAATGGTACGGAATTTATAAACAATAAATTCCAAAATAGACTGAAGATGGCAGGTGTTGAACATAAAAAGTCTGCACCATATAGGCCACAACATAATTCCTTTATAGAAAGACGAGGCCAAACAATACAAGCAATGGCTCATACTATGTTGTCGGATTCAGGATTACCTGAAACTTTGTGGGGAGAAGCAATAATGTGTGGTAATCATATATTGAATAATGTTGTTAACTCAACAACAGGTGAATTACCATTCACACGGTGGCATGGTAGAAAACCTGACCTAAGCTACATG
Source organism: Notechis scutatus (assembly GCF_049901735.1). Lineage (NCBI taxonomy): Eukaryota > Metazoa > Chordata > Lepidosauria > Squamata > Elapidae > Notechis > Notechis scutatus. The sequence goes on from NC_142012.1 coordinate 28,417,393, forward strand.
CACATGTTTGGAGCACCAGCATGGGTGCATATTCCTACACAATTGAGACACAAGGGGCAGCATAGGGCTAAAAAGTTATTCTTTGTAGGTTATGAATCTAATCACAAATCATACAGATTCTGGGGAAAAGGTACACCTAGAGTTTACTGTAGTGCTAGTGCACAATTCCTAGAACATGTAGGATGGGAAAAACTGGAACAAGATTCAAGTAAGGAAGTAATCATAGAAACCTACAAAAGACCAAAACCACATATCAGTAATAAGAAGAGTACAATTAAAGAGGAAGTACAGGAAGAGCACATAGGACCAGAAGAGGAAGAAATAGGTGAACAGGAAGAAATAGATAACCAGGAACAGGTAGTACATGAAAGTCCACCTGTAAGCCCTGTAATACCTAGACGATCAACACGTGAAACAAGACCACCTGACAGGTACCAAGCAAGTGTAGTTTGCCAAGTTAATAAAGTTCTAACTACTGTTGAAGAACTTAAAATGTATCCAGCAAAGGAACAAGAAAATTGGCAAAGAGCAATGGAGAAAGAATTAAATTCATTGAAACAAATGGAAGTTTATGAAAATGTTAAATTACCTCCAGGTGAAAAGTCCATTGGCTGTAAATGGATATTTAAATTAAAAACAGGTAAAAATGGGACTGTTACCCATAAGGCTAGGTTGGTAGCTCAAGGATTTAATCAAACTGCATGTGATTATGATGAAGTATTTGCACCGAGTCTAAAAACAACAACCTTGAGAGCAGCTTTAGTGTGGGCAGCTAAGAAGAATTATATTATAAATCACTTAGATGTAGAAACTGCCTATCTGCATGCACCATTGCAGCACACTATATATCTTAAGAAACCAGTAGGAATTAAGGATGATAAAAATAATAATGACTGTTGGAAGCTTAAAAAGAGTCTCTATGGATTAAAACAATCTGGTTATGAATGGAACCAATATATTGTTAAGGAGTTAAACAATATAGGGTTTAAAGCAGGTTTAGCTGATCCATGTGTATTTAAAAGAGAGAAAAATGGAATAGTGTCATTATTATTGTTGTTTACAGATGATATTGCTTTAATTACAAAAACTAATAATGAAGCTACTGAAATAATATCATTATTAGGTAAGAGGATAAAATTAAAGCAATTAGGAGAGATAAAACAGTAAATAATAAAGACAATAAATAAAACCAAAAGTGGCTATAAGATATCTCAAGAGGATAAGATTTATCAATTACTAAAAACATACAAGATGGAACTTTGTAAACCGGCTAAAACTCCAATGAGTCAGGAATTTGGCCACACTGATGCTCAAAGTCCAAAATTCGATAAGACTATTTATCAATCGTTAATTGGTAGTTTATCGTATATTAGTAATTGGTCAAGGCCAGACATTGCCTATGACGTTAATCAATTGGCAAGATTCAACGCTGAACCCACTGAACAACACTGGCAAGCCATAAAACGTATATTAAGATATCTTAAAAGGACAATGCACTATGCATTGTATTTGGAGCCAAAAGATGATCTGATTTTAAGTGCATATGCTGATGCAAGTTTTGCAACAGACATAAACACTAGGAAATCAACTTCAGGTACGGCTATACTATTAGGAAAAGCACTGATCGGTTGGAGGTCAATTAGACAGCAACACATAAGTATGTCCACAATGGAAGCAGAATTTTCATGTCTATCTTTATTATGTACTGATTTAATTCTGTATAAACAGTTGTTATTGGATATGGGAATAACTGTTAATGATTCTATTGTAGTTTATGAGGACAATCAAGCAGCCATACGGTTGGCTACAAATATTGCTGTAAAAACGAGATCTAAGCATACAGATCTTAGATATCTGAATGTAAGACAATCTGTAAAAAATGGTTTAATAAGATTGGAATATTGTATGACTGAAGAAAATATTGCTGATCAATTTACGAAAGCCCAAGGTTCAGTCAAACATAAAGAAAGTTGTGACAACTATGGTTTAAAGTTGTAGATATATATATATATATATTATTATATTACCCAAAAGGGGAGTATGTAAGGAATAACATAGGTTACCTAACGTAGTTTGGGTAAAATAATATATATAGACTATGATAGTGTTTGTCACTTTAAATGCAGAGCATGTAATTTTGGGTGCGGCTGTAAATCGCCATAAGAGGGAGCAAGAGAACCTGAATTGTTTTGCTGGTTTACTGGATTCCTTGCTAATGATGATGGATTGTTAACTGCGTTTTTCCCTGCTACTGTTGCTGAAGGAAGAAAAGAGGTTTTTACTTCTTATCTCATACTGCGAAGAGATAAATTACAGGACTGATATTGTAAGTTTACTGACCTCTTTTTCGACACTGGACTTTGCAACTAATTAATCCCCGGACGGACTGAACTAGTGTATGATATATGGACTGTTTGACTATGCTATAAATCTTACTGGAATAAACTATTTAACTAGCACTGTGTATCTGTTTTACTGAGTGTAAACTACAACAACATTTATCTCATATATTTGCCTGCCTGCCTGACTGCCCTGCAGGTACTGCTAGGGTGTATATCCCTAACACTCAAGACCTTGTTGATGATCCAAACTCTGTCAAGAATCTTGAAATACTCATCTCTAATGATCTAAGTGCTAGAGCCCACTGTAACTACATAGCCAAAAAGGCACTAAGAGTTGTTAACCTAATCTTACGTAGCTTTTTCTCTGGTAATATTACACTACTAACTAGAGCATACAAAACATTTGCTAGACAATACTCGAATACAGCTCATCAGTCTGGAACCCACATTACTTATACGATATTAACATAGTTGAGAAAGTCCAGAAATATTTCACAAGAGTTCTCCACTCCTCTACTCATTGCAGAATACCTTATGCCACCAGACTTGAAACTCTAGACATAGAAAACCTAGAACTATGCCGCCTTCGGTCCAATTTAAGTATAGTATATAAAATCATACATTGCAATGTCCTCCCTGTCAATGAATACTTCAGCTTCAACTATAACAATACAAGAGCAAACAATAGATACAAACTCAAGGTTAGTCGCATCAAACTTGATTGCAGGAAATATGACTTCAGCAACAGAATGGTCAATGTCTGGAATACTTTACCTGACTCTGTGGTTTCTTCCCCAACCCCAAAAACTTTAACCTTAGACTTTCTACTGTTGACCTCACTCCTTTCCTAAGAGGTCTGTAGGGAATATGCATAAGCGCACCCATGTGCGCCTGTCCTATTGCTTCTTTTATTTTTCTTATGTGTATCCATGTATTCATAACTATGTGTTTACTTATACCTATTATCTTGTAAGCAATTGACAAACCAAATAAAATAAAAAAATAAATAAATCACAAAGAATTATATCCAGAATAGTGCCCAGGTAATCACCTGCAGAGTTTCCAGCATGGCAATGGTCACTGCACCTCTCCTGAGTTTGCAGCTGATGGGGATATTTTGAAGAGCAGTTCATCCCTTTCCTCCAGTTGTTGGTAATATAGGACAGTATAAGATTGTGGATGAAAGAGCACACCTGGCCTATATTACCAAGACTTGAATAAGTGCATAGGGGGAAGTACAGAGGTGGTATTCAGCAGGTTCTGACCAGTTCTGGAGAACTGATAGGGGAAATTTTGACTAGTTTGGAGAACCGGCAAATACCACCTCTGACTGGCCTTGCCCCCATCTATTCTCTGCCTCCCAAGTCCCAACTGATCAGCTGGGTCTTCTTTAGTTGCCCTGCACAGGGGAACGGAGATGGAAAGCAAGTTAGCGGGGTGGGGAGGGAATGGGACTTTGCAGTATCCTTCCCCAGAAGTGGGGAAAGAATGAGGATTTTAAAGTAACCTTCCCCTGCCATGTCCAACAAGCCATACCCACCAAGCCAGGCCACACCCACCAAGCCACGCCCACAGAGCCGGTAGTAAAAATGTTTGAATTCCACCACTGGGGAAGTACCCTTGTCAAAATAAGATTGCGGATGAAGTAATAATTATTACAGACAAGTGAAACAATTTACATCTAGAACTTGGTAATCTACTTCCCAGGTTGAAGATAGAAGTTCAAAAGCTAAAACTCATCTCAGTTGTAACAACCATTAAGAGAGCTTATTTTATATTCCCACATCTTTCTCCATCCATCTCTTCTTCTCCCTTCTAATTAAAAAATCTCTAGAAAAGGATATAGGACTTTCCCCTTGCTGTCCTTTTCCCTTCTATTCTCTCCAATTTTTCAATAACTTTAATATATATTTTATCTTCTCTAAATTACCCCAAATCATCAATGTGTTGATAACCAGTTTCCACACAACCTGAAAAGCAACTTTCACCCTCTCTCCAATTATGAATTATGCTGAGTGCCTCCATTTCTACAAATGGATCTAGAAGGAATTTATTCATTCTTCACTCTCATTTCAGGATCCTATTACCCCCACTCAGATCTTTTACCATATAATTATGGCTCTCCTCTCCCAGAAATGTCTAATTTTTTTTTAATTTTCTCCCTTCTTCCACTTCCACACTTTCTCCTTCTTTATATATTATTCATATGGCAAGATTTAATCTACCAATGCCCAAACATACCATATTTAATTTATTGAATCAATTCCACAATCTCTGTTGTTTTCACCTACAGAATTGCTTACACGAATATGGCCATTTTCCAGATGACTTCTGCTCCAAAGATTGGTGACTATCAAATGGCAGTTGTTCTACTAGGCCTGGGCAAAAGAGGAAACGCAGCCTACACTGGGACATATGCTGAGCCATAGAAGCAAAACACCTGTTAGAGTTCTAGCAACCTTTTTTTTTTCTTGACAGGCCATTACTAATGCATTCTCATGTTTAGGTTGGGCTTCTTGTTGATCAGCTTTACTGAGCTCAGAGAATTTCTGCACAGCTGCTGGAATCTTCTCTTTCAGCATTCACAAAGTGTTCAACGTTTAACTAATATCTTTCTCAAGCACACAGCCAAACACCCCCCCCCCCCCCTCTTATCTACCTTTTGAGGATCATCTTTTTTCAAGGAGAAAATAAACTGGATATCGAAACAAAACACGTATATTATTTAATATTTCTTGTATTTAATATAAGCATTATAAGTATTAATGGGACGTGTACATGATCTTGCATTTCTCATCAATATTTAAAATATAACATTCCTCCTGTTCCAATATTTGGCCCTGATTAGAATGAATGCTAGAAATCCACTTTTTCTGTTCGTAAAAGAAAAAGTTCTATTTTAAAAAGTTGCACAATTGTTAATGCCTTTTCGGCTAGTTTCACCTTCCATATACATTTTTATACATAAGCTTCTAGTTAGGAGTCTAACCATTCATGGGTTGAACACCTTCAAGTTATTTGCTGAGCATCACTGTTTCACAGAAGATAGCAAAGAAAAACCAGCAGAAATCTTGGTGTTTGCCCTCCTCCATATTTTCCAGCATTGTGCTATAGTGGAAGCAACCCCTTGTTGCCTAGGCAACATAGGGTGAATTTTGTACATTTCCAAAGCTCTTCTGAAATATTGATAAAAGGACACCCACTTTTGAAAGAGGATGCAAAGCTAGAAACAGTGATTCTGACCAGGTCTTCTGAAATGGAGAAGTGCTATTAATTAAACAGCATGTGCAACTATCTCTCCTTAAAGTGTTATCTGCTCCCCCCCACCTTTTCCTCCTGAGGTCATCCATTGAAACTAATTATGAAAATGTTTAGGAACAATGAAAAGAACTGTGCCTTTATCAGTGGTGGGATGCAATTTTTTTTTACTACCGGATCTGTGGGCGTGGCTTTGTGGATGTGGCGTGGCTTGGTGGGTGTGGCTTGGTGGGCATGGCAGGGGAAGGATACTGTAAAATCTCCATTCCTTCCCCACCCCACTAACCTACTTTCCAGATCTGTTCTCCTATGCAGGACAACAAAAGAAGACCCAACCGATCAGCTGGGACTCAGGAGGCAGAGAATAAATGAGGACGGGGCCAGTCAGAGGTGGTATTTGCTGGTTCTCCAAACTACTCAAAATTTCTGCTACTGGTTCTCCAGAACTGATCAGAACCTGCTGAATACCATCTCTGGCCTTTTTGTAAGGCATTGTATAGTATGAAATCTGCGATGAGCAAATGTATTGTGACTATTTAAGTAATTTGAAAAATTGGGGAAAAGTAATTTGAGGGTTGATTGAGTCAGTAACGAAAAATGCATCTGTGATCTCTGATATTAATAATTCTGTTGTCATCAAATCACAGGCAGCACATTTTAAATACTGGATGCTAATCAGAAATAACATGACACAGGAATATCGTATCTTTATCCATACCTATGAACTCTGATGGATGCCCAAAATAACAAGACTGACATACCTCCAATTGTATAGCTATTACAGACCCCAACATACAACTTACAAAAAAAAGTTGGCTATCTCATAGAGCAGAGAAAATGTTCCATTGACTCCCCAATACAATGCATACAGAAAATCAAAGACCTAACAATAGAGAGAGTTGAGATGGTAGTTTCATGTTATATGATTCTTTACACCTATAGACCCAGAACTAGTGAAAGAACCAGTGGTGGGATTCAAACATTTTTACTACTGGTTCTGGGGGCGTGGCTTGGTGGACATGGCAGGGGAAGGATACTGTAAAATCTTAATTCCCTCCCCACCCCACTAACTTGCCTTTCAGCTCCGTTCTGTGCCGGGCAACAAAAGAAGACCCAGCCAATCAGCTGGGACTCGGGAGGCAGGGAAGAGATGGGGTGTGGCCAGTCAGAGGTGGTATTTGCCAGTTCTCCAAACTACTCAAAATTTCCGCTACCGGTTCTCCAGAACTGGTCAGAACCTGCTGAATACCACCTCTGTTCCCCACCCCACTAACCTGCCTTTCAGCTCCGTTCTCCTGTGCAGGGCAACAAAAGAAGACACAGCCGATCAGCTGGGATTCAGGAGGCAGAGAATAGATGTGGGGTGGGGCCAGTCAGAGGTGGGATTTCCCAGTTCTCCAAACTACTCAAAATTTCCGCTACCATTTCTCCAGAACTGGTCAGAACTTGCTGAATACCACCTCTGGAAAGAACCCATGGCAGCAGTACAATACAACACACCTGGTCTCACCAAATATACTAAGTTGAAATACAGGTGGTCCTTGAAAAACAATAGGCCACTTAATGACTGTTCCAAGTTACAACCGACACTCCAAAACTACATATAACCCCGTTTCAAAGATAGACAGCTGTAATGCCCTTGTGGTCATTATGACCGACTACAGAGATGCTACAGTACCCCCCACCCCCCTTCCCACTCTGATGGGACCCCCAACGCTTGGGCCTACTCCCCATGCCTCCTGGGAGTGGCCCCAACAATTCCTTGTGGAAATGGTGGCTACTTTCAGAATTTTCTATCCAATCAGCTGGCCTTTGGAAGGCTACAAAACTCCCCTGGCTCCCCTCTCATAGGCTTGGGAACCCAACCCCTCCGTGGCAAGGTGGCAACTTCAGGAGAAGTCTCCCCCAAAACATTCCCCTTGCTTAATGCTTCAGTCTCCCCCAAAACTCACATTTCTTCAATAAACAAAACCAAAAATGCTGGGAGATGTGGGCTTGATCTTTCTCATCTCCCAATTAGTTGCTAAAACTAAATTCCCCATCTCTGGTCTCCAATCTCTATCTTCTAAAAAACTTTACTTTGACTGCAGGTTGAAAAGTAGAGGAACAGAAAGAAGCCAGCAAAGACAGTGTTACTGCTGCTTTTTTTTTTTTTTTTTGCCTTGAGGAACTGACTAAAAGAAAATTCAACTCCAAAAAGTTTAGAAGAAAACACAAGCAGCAAAATGGCAAATGCTGGGTTTTTGCAAAACCATTCAGCTGTTTTTGTGACTGCCTGAAGATCCCAGCTAGGACTGTTGGACAAACAGCTAAAAACTTTGTAAAGGACCCTGCCATTATGCTGCTCATGTTCTCTACTGAGCTAAACTTTTAGAGCTTAATTTGTTTTTGCTTGCTTGTTTTGTTTTCCTTGTTTGCTTGCTTGCTTCAATTCCTCCTTCCCCTAAATTTGCTCCCAGAAAATATGGGAAAATATCCTCCTAATATATATTTCAAAAGCACCATTAGTATAATTCAGCCTTTGAGACAGAAACCCATTTTAATCTTTCAGTGCTTTGCTTATCCCTTATACTGAAAAGAAGTGTAAATAATTTTGGCAGGTTAGTATCATTAGAAAAGATAGTCTCTTCTTAAATTGCCTCTTGCAGAATTCTGTCCTTCTTCTGAGATATCCCTTGAACTATTTATATTCTCCTGTGCAGATGGTATCCATGTTTTGAGATATTCCTTGAACTGTTTGCTTCTATGTGCAGATGTATTTCTATTTTTTTCCCAGATACCATCTTCCAATATTGTCACTTGCCCATTGTTTAGTTTCTCACAAAAGCTGTTATTTTTCTGCTATAAAGGATTCAAGCAATCTTAAAAACAAAACAATAATACGGTATTCTTTGAAGAAATTTTTAGGATAAGATTCATGAAGTAAAGTAAAAAACTTCCGAGACTGTTTTTATTCAACATTTACCTCCATAGATGAAGAAACATAGCTCAGGTATTATATTGGATACCAGTAGCAATACTGAATGCCTATAAAAGAAGAAGTTATAAAAATTAGTTTATTGCAGAAATGGAAACAAAACTGAAAACTCATTTCATTAATTTGCATTTATGGTGGCAAACTATTAAACTTGTTCTTTTTATATGAAGGTTTGCTGGATTACTCACTATAGTCTAACTTTACTTCTGTAAGCAATATTACAGTTATAAGAAGAAAATAAATTGTCAAGAGGAATATGTATTCTTTTCTAAAATAAATGAAATATGGTGTCAGTTAGAAAAAAATGTATTTTCGCCAACAGGGAGAAAGAAGCAGATTGTTCCAAATGTTATATGTAGGTAACTTTTGGTTACAATCCTGTGCATGGGAGCATAATTCCTTTTAAAGTTAATACGCTTCCTTCTTAAGAAATAAGACAGAACTTTTGAATTGATCGCAATAATTAGTCATGACTCATACTACCCTGATTTTTTGTATTCCAAGTATAAACCAAGGCATCTATTTGAATATAAATGCAAGTGTGACAAAAATATTGTCATGTAACATAAAATTCATCCTTGAAGGGTTTTCTAAAAAGTACTGTTTACTGGAAATATTATACTAAAAGACTAAAATGCATGCTATATTCAAAACATAAGATACTATTTCCAGAAAGGGTCTTCAAATATTTATTATAATATTTGAGATATTAATGAAATTGATTTTTCTTTTGGGATGATTTTTATGTCATAGCACAGTAATTTTGATGTTTATATAGTTTCATGAATCTCATGTCAGTGAAAATACAAAATATACACATTTCCAGATTGTAGATTTAGCTATAGAAGCAGGTTCTTGTAGCTGGATTTGCTACAATGGGAGCATCATAAATTATGTAGTATGTTTAATGTATGGTGCTCAGAATTAGAAATAATAGTCCTGTGTACAAGTATTAACATATACCATTAGCAATAGCACTTAGACATATATACTGCTCCATAGTGCTTTACAGCACTCTCTAAACAGTCTACAGGGTCAACATATTTGTCCACAACAATCTGGGTCCTCATTTTACTGACCTCAGAAGGATGGAAGGCTGAGTCAACCTTGAGCCGATCAGGATCAAACTCCAGGCTGTGGGCAAAGTTAACTTCCAATATTACATTCACATCAGTGCACCACCACGACTCCTGCACATTTAGTGCATAATAAATTATTACACATCTTAGATAGCCATCTATATTTGTGTTTGTCACTTACATATGTCCCACCTAAGTCCCAAAGGAACTCTATTAAAAAAAGTATTGTATAAAAGAATAGAACAATGCAATTCATAACAACATTAAGATTAAGAAAGGAAATAAAAATAAAAGAAGAAGATTTAAACCAAAGTTAGTGCTTTAACAACCTGGAAAGTAGTTTGGCCCCAGAGTAACCATTAACTTGTAAATACCTGAGTAAAGAAGTTCATATTCAGTTGTTGTTTTAAAAGGATGAAATGTGGTTGTTAGGTGAATTTCTTTTTTGGGGGGGGATCTATATCCAGGTTGCTACCTTCAAGAATGCCCTATTGCCACCATATATTCAGTATAGGGAAATAAATTCCTTTTTATTCTTGGTTACAGCTGAGTGCAAACTGATCTTAATAAACACTATATGTTCACCCTTTGTGTTCTTGCCTTCTCATATGGAGATGACACATGGTATCAAAAATGAAACTGAATTCCTATTCAGCAATTATGGCATGCTGGAAATTCAAGTTTCGCAAAAGAGCATATTTTAATAGCTTGCCAAAATAACAAAATGTGAGTATTGCAGCACAAGCCACAGAGAATCAGTGTAAGGTTAGAAGGCCAATTGGAGCATTACTGAGCAGTTTTTTTTTAGAGAATAGCACCTTGTTTGGTAACAATCTCATTTTCTTTCTTTCTTTCTTTCTTTCTTTCTTTCTTTCTTTCTTTCTTTCTTTCTTTCTTTCTTTTTTAAAAAAGATGCATTGAGGGTACAATGAGAACTGAAGTTTGTTGCAACACAACATTTCCAACAAAGATTTCTATTGTAACTGACAGTAACTGAAAGGTGAGGACAGATAGTGCTCTTTCTCACAAAAGCAGATACCCTTGATGTGTATGATACATTTACATTCATGAAAGAAAAAGATACTTCAAAGACTATTGCAGAAATTTAAGACAGAAATGTGTCCCATGAAAACAATACACAAAAGATTTTTCTTCAGATTGTGCCTTCAAAACAAGTATGAAACAACTGAAAAGTATTTGAAACTAAAGAGTAAGCCTTCTGACTGCATACATTGACCAAATATTTGATCAAGTATCAAATTATATGGAGCAAAAGGAGTGTAAAATGCTTACTTAGAGGGATGAACCTGTCTCCAGAAAACACAGTTACAACTGAAGAATTATGGGACACCATGATGATATTTCTCTCTCTGGTATTGTGGATTAGCTATCATAAAATCTTGTGAGGAAGTAATAGAACAGAAATATGGTTTTCACCCTTACAAGGAACAAGCGGCATACAAAATAGTGGAAACAGGACAATGTATATGCAAATACTGCAACAAATCATGTAAGAATAGAAACCTTAAATCTATGAACTTTACTCAAGTTATATATTTAAATGTCATAAGTATGGAAAACATAATCCCATGGATAAAACATGAAAATTATATTTAAAATCCTCAATAAATACCAAAGGAGTATGAATATAATGAATATGATTTCTGTACAGGTTCATTTCCTTTGCACAGGGCAATATATCAGAACGAGGATGGGTGAAACAATATCTGCTAGAAGATTTTCCTCTGCTGGTACAATTGATACCGGTGTGAAGATCAGCTGAATACCTGTGAGTGACAATAACAGGTTGAAGACCAAACTACATCTGTATCAGTAACCATGCAAAGTAGGTGATTGTGAATTCATTGATATGAGATTTTGGTAACATCAAATTTGGGGATAAACCTTTTTGGCCATCCAAAATATATCAAAAACTATAAATAGTTGAGTATATTTACTCAGTCAATTGGGAACAGGAAAAAAAAAACATTTCCTGGTATTTTCCATAACAATGGGTATCTTCATCACATTGCTCTTAGTAAAATTTACAACTGGTGGTATATGGTATTAGAAAGGTATTAGGTAGCACTAAAAACAAATTTAAAGGCTAAACAAAATGGAATGGATACCATATGGTTGTTCCTTGCAATATATTCACTTTTTTGTTGTTGTTGTTCCAGTTCAGTTTTAGATTCAGGTTGATCTTAATAAACAATGCTGATCTTGTGATGCAAGTGTAAATGTGGAATAGCATTCATTCTCAGTACCAATATCTCATGTAATAAATAAATAAATAAATAAATCCATATTGCTCTGTTGAATGATGCTAAAGGTCCATCTAATTCAGCATTTCATTGGTGGCCATATTTTTGGAAGATATACCAGCATTTGCCTGATATTTATATGATTAGCTGTAACACTTTCATATGGACCCTTTTCTCTGCTTTTATAAATCTAGAGAATCAAATCTTCACATTGTATTGCCACAAAGCAATTGAAAATTTGAAATAATGAAAGCAAATTTCAATAATTTCAATTCCATATGACAAAATAAGGTATTTTAGTGTTTATTTGATTTGTCAATCGCTTACAAGATACAGGTATAAGAATAAATATAGTTTTGAATACATGAGATAGATACTTGTAAGAAAAATAAAAAACAATAGGACAGGGACGGAAGGCATGATTGGTGCACATGTACAGGACTCTTAGGAAGGGGGTGAGGTCAATAGTAGACAGTTTAAGGTTAAAGTTTTTGGTGTTTGGGGAAGAAACCACAGAGTCAGGTAGAGTATTCCAAACATTGACCAGTCTGTTGCTGAAGTCGTATTTTCTGCAGTCAAGTCTGGTGCGGTTAACCTTGAGTTTATATCTATTGTGTGCTCTTGTCTTGTTATGATTGAAGCTGAAGAATTCATTTGCAGGTAGGACATTGCAATGTATGATTTTATATACTATATTTAGATCGGACCGGAGGCGGCATAGTTCTAGGTTTTCTATGTCTAGAGTTTCAAGTCTGGTGGCATAAGGTATTCTACAACGAGTAGAGGAGTGGAGAACTCTTCTTGTGAAATATTTCTGGACTTTTTCAATTGTGTATATATCAGATACATGATATGGGTTCCAGACTGATGAGCTATATTCAAGTATAGGTCTAGCAAATGTTTTGTATGCTCTAGTTAGTAGTGTAATATTACCAGAGAAGAAGTTACATAGTATTAGATTAACGACTCTTAATGCCTTTTTGGCTATGTAGTTACAGTGGGCTCTAGCACTTAGATCATTTGATATGAGTACTCCAAGATCCTTGACAAAGTTTGGATCATCAACAAGGTCTTGACTATTTAGCTTGTATTTTATTTTCTGATTTTTTCTGCCAATATGTAAGATAGAGCATTTATTTGTTGAGATTTGAAGTTGCCATTTGTTTGACCATTCTGATACATAGTCAAGGTCTTTTTGAAGGGTAGTAGTATTGTCTGTGGTGTTGAATAGCTTTACACCATCAGCGAAGAGAACGCAGTTGCTCTTAATATGATCACACAGATCATTTATATAGAGTATGAAGAGAGTGGTCCTAAAACACTGCCGTGGGGGACACCGCTGTTGACAGGTGCAGAATTTGATAGGACACTCCCAATTTTGGCCATTTGTTGTCTGTTTGACAGGAATGCTTCTATCCAATAATGTAGGTGTCCAGAGATACCATAACATTTTAGTTTTAGTGTACCACTGAATCAAAGGCTTTACAGAAATCTATATAGATTGCATCTATTGCTTTGCCCTGATCGAGTTGTGTAGTCCATATGTTTTTGCAGTGTAAGAGTTGCAGATTACAGGATAGTTTTTTTTCTGAAACCAAATTGTTTATCAGAGAGTAGGTTGTTTGTCTTTAAGTGGAGGATAATGGATTGGTTAATAATTGATTCCATGACTTTACAGGTGATAAAGCATAAGGAGATTGGCCTGTAATTTTCAACTAGTCTGGGGTCTCCTTTTTTGAAGATGGAAATGACTGTGGCTTGTGACCATGGTTTTGGCAAGGAGCTAGTCCTGAAAGATTTTTCAAAGATTATGCTTAGAGGTTCGGCTATGGCAGTGAATAGCTTTTTTAAGAAGTAGGCACATATTCTGTCTGGTCCAATAGATAGAGATGGTTTTAGATTGCGCAGTGCTTTTTCAACAATGTCTTCTGTAAAATTGCTATGTATTAGATCATTGTAGTTTTCTGTGGTTCATTATTTATACAGGTGAACCTGTATAAATAATAGGAATCTTTCACATTGGCTCTCTAGCCAGTAATGATACTAATTAATAAGTAATATTTATGCAACTACAGATATGACTCCAGTGGATGTCTTGCTCTCTCTTTCTAATATTTATTAGGGTATTTTAATATTGGAGTTGATCTTCTCCTAACCTCTGCAGACCTTCTCTTCAGTCCACATAGAAAAGTGCACTGTCTGCACTGAGAAATGCCGAAGAACTGGTCTTGCATGAAACTGCCATCCTCAAAGTCAACTTGTGCTATTTTGGGTTCCTTCACAGGTAAGCAGGCAGGCAGTAAATTGGTACAGTGCACTGATAATTGACCTCAAATAGTCAAATAGTCTGTTCTTTGTTCTTTCCTAGTTATGATCCTGATTTCTATTTATTTCATGCCATGTTTATACTGTATAAACACCACATAATCAGGATAACTTATTTTTGCATCATCTGTGCATGTGCATTCAGGTATACATAGAGCCCTCTGTACATATCCTCATGTTTTCCATTTACTGTGTGTAGCAACTTGCTTGTAATTTTAATATAAATGTGACCTAAATATGAGGAGATCTGAAGCACAAAATCAGTTCTATTTCTTGGTTTATTGGTTTCATAATAAACATAAAAATGTTATGGTTTAGAAGGATTTTTTTTTTTTTTCATTATTCATTTGTAGTATTCAAGAAGTGGGAATAATAAAGTGCAAATCTAATTCTCTATAGGTTTATTGAGAAGGAAGTCATAAAAAGTTCTTTAAGGCAGTTTAAAGAAGTTCAATCATCAGTATTTTTATAACACTATTTTGTTTTTTCAGCAAGTTCACAAAGGAAAAACAAGTCTGGAACTGCAGTAGAAACCATTCATTAATCTTTCATATGACTAAATTATACCATAAAATATATGTATTGCAATATCATGTTGACTTTATATATTTTCATGCTAACTTCATGCCAGATGTTAACAATCTAACTTCACAAAAGGACTATTCACTATGCAGTTTTTGCCATACTTTCACAAACCATTGTTATATACCTGCTAACCACTTCCTCTGCTTTTAATTGTATGTCCAGTATTAGTATGCACATACCTTCCATATTTTGGATAAAAAATAAGGCCAACCCACACTTACAAGTAAGCAGCATGCTCTTACAATGAAGCTGTCATGGTTTTATGAAAGAGGAGGATGTCAGGGAAATCTGGGTATCTTGAAAAGAAGCCCTAACTTAATTAAAGTGGCAACCTTAGAACCCATCACTGTTTAGCCAATGATATTAAGGGATATAATGATTTGATATAGAGGTGAAATCTGTGTAGCTAAACAACTACGTGACTCATATTGCTCATGTTCCTCTAACTGTAGCCCAAACATACCCTGCTAACCATGTTTTGAAGACATGTCTTTATGACATAAGCTTGGTCTCATTCCCAACTCATTACAGGAACAGCCTAAATTGTCCTTATGTGTTCAGTTTTAAAGTAGTGTCTTCTGCCTTCTGATACATGATGGCATCTGAACAATCTAGAATACCTCATGCAAAACCTTGGCGATTATGTTATTGTTAAATTAACTTTGCTTTAAACATTGCTTCAGGCATAATTGAGTTGGATGTCTTGTAGGCCGACAACCAG
Source organism: Notechis scutatus (assembly GCF_049901735.1). Taxonomy (NCBI): domain Eukaryota; kingdom Metazoa; phylum Chordata; class Lepidosauria; order Squamata; family Elapidae; genus Notechis; species Notechis scutatus. Next base: position 28,432,944 of record NC_142012.1, read on the forward strand.
TAAAACAATATGCAATATCAAGATAATTGCCCCAATATCTGAGGAACAATCCACAGAAATAAGACACTGATCCACCCAGAGAGAACCAAACCATGTTCAGGCTCCTCAGATTCAAAATGCTTGCTTAAAAAAAAGACAGGGCTTAATAGCTTTGTGCAAGGCTAGAAAGTCAGAGGCTGATTGATGCTACTAATCTTAAGTAACTTGTATTTATTGGATATTAACTATAAATTCATTTTGCAGCTTCCAGAATGAATATCCCTTTATTTGATCCTATGTAAATTGGTGCAGTGGGAAGCCCTATTACAGTACACAACCTAGGAGAGAAAATGTCATTATGAAATAGAAATAGATAGTCATTGCAGTAGTACATTTGGTGCCTATAAATAAGATATATCACTTATTGAAAGTTTCCACATTTAAGTGTGTCATGGTCATTTTAAAAAAATTGAAGCAGACTTTAAATTTTAGAATGCTATATCTGATTGTAACTTATATTACATTCAAGAAGAGTTTGTGTGTATATAATACTGTAGGTATGCAACTTATAACATGACAGCTGCACTGGTGGGATTCAAATTTTTTTACTACTCGTTCTGTGGGTGTGGCTTGGTGGGCGTGGCATGGCTTGGCAGGCGTGGCTTGGTGGGCATGGCAGGGGAAGGATACTGTAAACTCTCCATTCTCTCCCCACTCCTGGGGGAAGGTTACTACAAAATCCCCATTCCCTCAGGGCAACAAAAGAAGACCCATCCAATCAGCTGGGACTTGGAAGGCAGAGAATAGATGGGGTGGGCCCAGTCAGAGGTGGTATTTGCCAGTTCTCTGAACTATTCAAAATTTCCGCTACCGCTTCTCCAGAACTGGTCAGAACCTGCTGAATACCATCTCTGGACAGCTGGTTTTCTTTAAGCTTTGAACCCAAGAGGGAGACCTGTATTAGATGGATCATAGCACTAAGATATACAAAAATAAATTATTGTTCAAATAATTCTATACTAGTTTCATTAGCTGAATTTTCAGTTATCTGGATATGTTTCTCTAGCTTTCAGAAACTTCAGAGAAACGTGTTTTGTTTTATGACTAAGGCCAACAGAAAAGCATTGGCATACCCAAACTACAGATTTTATATTTTCAGAGCAGCTGCTCCATGACTTTTAAGCAACTGTGAAAGCACATTGTTTCAACTGTGTTTGGATCTATCTTTTCTCCTCATCACTTTCTACCATAGTATCCTCTAAAAACATCCCTGTAAATCAGAAGCAAAAAAAAACAAGTAATAAAGTTAATCAATTGCAAATTTTCTTTCAATTAGTTTTTTGTCTGTTTCATCATTATAAAATAAATTGAATTATTAGTAGCAGAATTAGTGAGATATAATAGTGCATAAGCAGTGTAACTTATGTTTTAATAAAATATTTCATATTTCTGTGCATACACTTCATAGAAATAAAGTGCAAGCTGTCTCAAGCTAGTATCTTCGCATTGTTTAGTATTCTTTTGTGACTAGTGAAGCTGAAATGTCACATTATTCATTACACTATTGTAGCAGACTACTCATATGCTATTGGTTGTGGTGATATAATGTTTCAAAGAATTGAATCATTTTCTGTTGGCTGAATAGAAATCTTACTTGTTTTTTCCTAGATTTTAAAATTATACGTGAATATTTTTTTCTAAAAAAGTTGAATATCATATTTTTCCAACTTTTTTCATTTGAGCATATTGTGATGTTCAGATTATTTTACTTTGATGTTCACTGCACTTCTATATATTGCAATGTCCAAATCCATTGCAAAAACAATACCCAATTTCATATGTAGTGGAAATAAGCTTAATTCAATTGATTTCATCCTTTAATTAACGTAATATCTATTTCTTGGACCACTACCATTTTGGATTTTTTTCAGAAGACATTAATATTTTATATGATGTTCAGATTAATCCAATTGAGATTAAGCCATAATTAATCCAATAATACAGGCTTGGAAGCCTGAGGCAGATGCATATTAGTTAGAAATGTAAAACAAGTAAAACAAACTCATTTTTGAGGAATCCAGAGGCTCTGTGAGACCACACCTCATTCTTACCTGGTCTCTACAACCTCTAAAAATCACACAAAAATGGAATGTGCCTTTGAGAATATTTTTAGGAGGTATTGGTGATTACTGCTGTGTCATCCAAAATGTCATGATGTGTCAAATTTGACACACATGTCACAGGTTTGCCACTACTGTCCTTATAGTTTATACCATGGCAACAAACTGCAACGTGTCATTGAATGTTCTATGTGATTTGTGAGAATATTTCTTTTATCTTTTATCGATTTCTCCTCGTAAAGAGAAGCTTTTTGTGCAAGTAGCTAAACTTTTCCTCAGGGAAACAATGAAGGCTGCACAATGTAAATTGAAATCAGGGTTTTTCAATTACCATTCTTTCTTCCAGGCTCTTGAATAAATGAACCAAGGATCCTGTCAGTCAGTTAAATTATGAGATGTTGGAAATGACAAAAATTGTGGTCTTTTCCCTCTTCCAGTCGGGTGATCTTCTTTTTCATAATGTGGATGCCAAGAGCTGATTTTAGAACTCGTCTTAAAATGCTGTGCACCATGGAAAATATTTGTGTTTTTCTTTTTAGGATAGGACATAAAATGTTTACCGAGGCCAACAACTTAGGGAAAATACACAGATAAAACCAAAATGAAACAAGGAACCGTGTATGTGTGTGTGTGTGTGTGTGTGTGTTCCCACATCCCTCTGGTCTCTGATGATTTCAAAGCACATTTTACTATTTTTTCCAAGTTCTGAAGAAGCATTAAAATAGAATCCATCCAAGTGTGTTTTTTTTTCAATAAAAATCAAGGCAAATAGCTTTCCCAGCAATAGTATCTGTAAAGTGAATACAGTACAGCCTTTTCATTGACATCAGATTAGCTACTGGAACCCATCCAGGCTCAGCTGAGGACACAAAAACCTGATTTAGTTTAGTCTTCCGTTCATATCCGATCAGTTTCCAGACTAGTTGTCAATGGAAGTACTGTACATGCCAAAGCCGGCTATTCCACACTTCCTGTATTTCACACTCTATATTTTCCAGAAACCCAATCCTTTATCAGAATTCTTGCAGATAGGTAAGTGAGGAGATACCTTTGTTCATTAATTCATCAATGCCAGCTTTCCCCCCCCAAAAAAGCTTGAATAGCTACATACTAGATGAGAAACTAATTTAAAAAAAACAGATGCCATTGAAGTAGCCTAATACAAAACTTTCCTTTCCCACACTTAAAACGTTTGACTTTCAGTTGATCCACACTTTTTTGCTTGTCCCAACATGAGTATGAGCCAGCCACCCTTTCTACAGGCAGGAATGTATAATGCTATTTTCAACCTATCCATGAAGTGATGAAAATCTCATCCATGTTTGTCTGCATTACTTGACAGGAGAAGGAAAGACAACCTAATTACTGGCTGTGCTTAGTTGCACTGTTAGCAAATGTTTCTGCTCCACTGGTTAGTGTATACTGTGGCAAAAAAATTTCCGTAGGTCCTTCACAACCCTTAATTACTTTCATCTCAACTAAAAAAATTACTACAGCTGTAATTGTCACACCAGTTAAGGATCCAGACCTGGGGAAATGCAATAATGAAACTTTTAAAGCTCGTGACTATACCTTAACATTTCTCCATTTTATGCTTTAACTTTGTGTTACCATCAAGTTTTTCAAAAAGTATATATAGACTTACTATGGAAAGAAAATGTTCAGCGACTGCTTTCCTGGCCTGGGTGAGTGTGTACAGCAGTATTTTTCAAACTTAGGAACTTTAAGATATGTAGACTTCAACTTCCAGAATTCCTCAGCCAGCCTCCATGGTCAGGCAGCAATATAAAATAGTCCTTTGTCAAAAAGAAGAATGATGGGGATATTCCTCAACCATCAGCTGATATGCACAGAAAACAAAAATGCCAAGAGTCTGTCATGGCCATACTGTCTACTGCTTTAAGGAAGAGGTAGGGCATAGTCTAAACATAATGGTGATTGGAAACCCCTTATTGACTTAGGTTCTTCTGTTATCCCTTTTTGAGCAATAATAGAAAATATGAGTCAGTTACATTATGATGTTGTGTGAATTCAAATAACAGAAAAGTCAGAAGATGAAACAAAATATTAACATTTCAGATAAGCCTTTGGGAAATAGATTGTCTAACGTTCCCCCTTAAGAGAACTCCAAGTTCTTACCAAGTAATTATTGTGACTCCTCCATTTGATTATTTGCTAATTTTAGTATGTTATGCCATACTAATATACAATATCAATATCTTATTATATTGTTGTTCCTGCTAACACCGCTAATTTTTCAATGCAATTTCGCATGCAGCTAATAAGACAGTAGCAGCTAGAAGGCCCCCAAATTTTCAAATGTACTTGTTCGGTTGCTTGTTATTTTAGTTACATGGTAGTTTAAATTTTAAAAAGAGAAGTTGCAAAAATAAGATGTGATTTCCAAGAGATACATGGTGCAACTGAAACATAATTTTAGTAAGTATATCCCCAATTTTGCCATTACCAGGCTCAAGCCTGGATGAAAAAGAGGGGCATTGGGAATCAAACTAGCAACCTGTTCCTCTAAAACTTATAATTGCTACAGAAACAACATGAAAAATCTCAAGAAAATTTAATCAACCAGGTGAGAGTTCTATTTCGAACCATGTGGTTTATATAATAACACCGGAGCAAACTGTCAATGGGGTCTAGTGCCAGAAATCAAAAACAATCTTCTCAGCCATGAAAATCAGAAGAATTTGGAAATGGAATGTGAGAATGCTGTGTGTCTTTGATGACTACAAACTAGACATCTTAGGCATCAGTGAGATCAAGTGGATAGAGACTGGCTGTATCTATATATATATATATATAAGCAAAATACCATTCACGGATCATCACAAAATCTCCAGAACCGTAAAGCCTACAAACTTGAACTTTGGCATGTATGTTCTTCTTGGCTTCTAGGTGCTCACTAAGAAAGGATTTTTCGAAATGACCATCAGAGCATTAGTATTTCCTATATTATTACTAACACGCTCTGATGCTAAGAAGTTCTATTCCCCCTCCCCACCTGAAAAGAAATCTGTTCCAAATGCAAAACAAAAGCAGAGGAGAGTGATTTCAGTTTCAATTTTAGTTTCACAGCAAGCAGCTTTAGTACAGAACAGTTGAACTAAGCCACGCCCAGGCTCTTTGCTGGCTCCTTCTTGCTCACACAGCAAATACTGTTTTCCAAACAGCCATCAACTCTCTCACACATTGACAAGATGCTAGCCAGATGAATACCAATGGATGAATAATGATGGAGGCAGAGGCAGAATTTTTCTCCCTTATTTTCCTCCCCCAAAAGTAAGCCCAAGCTAGTTAATAATAAAGGCTAGACCAACTTATATGCAGGCCATGAAGAGCAGCATGAATACAGGGTCAGCCTCGTTTTGGAGACCAAGCAACAAAGGCACTCATTGACTGGAAACCAGTCAAAGTGGTCTTTGTAAAAGCATATGCACCAACAGATAACCCAGACAATACATAAAAAAAAAAACAGTTTTATGGGCAAATATAGGATACCTTTGACAGCATTCTGAATTATGACTTAATAATCCTGATTGATTACTTTAATGCCTGACTACATATAAGGGAAGGGATCTGGAGTTGGACCTAATCCCACCTGGTGGACTCACAAATAGTCTGGCCCCATGCCATATAGGACTGCAATAGTGATAACCAGCACCTTGAACTGCAGCCAGAAAAAAACAACTGGAAACCAGTGCACCCTGCATAATATCTACAGTATGTAACATTGGCAAACTGGATTGAGCATACTGCCTTATTCTGAACCACTTATAACTTCTGGGTGGTCTTCAATGGCAGCCCATGTAAAAGACATTGCAGTAATACAGCCATGACATGACCAAGACATGAGTAAGAGAGACAGAGCAGTCCAGGAATAGGTGCAATATAAGAAGCAAAGAACACTTAGTGGGGAAAGGGTTGTTATGTATGCTGAGATTAAAAATTAGATTTCTTGATTCTGTTAAAAAAATAATTGGTTTGCTTATCTAAGGAAGAGAGTGGGGTCGGGTGGTATGGAGGATTTCCTGTGCTGGCTGACAACATATTTTAGGCAGACAATCATCAATTTCTTAACAGAGCAATTGGTGACTCTCTGCCCTATATACTCTCATAAAAATATTCCATGAGAATGGTTTTAACATTAATCAGATCTGTAGATATTTCTATCTACAAGAAGAAACGGAAATACTTATTACCAGAATATATTTCTATTTATTGCATAACATTATTACAAGTTCTCTTGAAAAAAACCCAAATCTTTCATTATACAGTATAGTTTAACAGTGTTTTTATTGTTAACTTTGGTGACATTTTTCAACATCTTTATAGTATAATTAATCTTCTGAATAAAATCTGGAAAGCTGTAGAGTTTGACAAGGACTGGAAATTATTTTGAATTTTTTGGCATCTGTAACACATTTATTGCATAGTTACAACTATTGTTGATATGTGATATATGAATCAATAATTTGCAACAAGTCTTAGTAAATATCCAGCATGCTGCACCTTTCTTTCAGTATATATAATAAGAAACCTATCTAAAACACTTAAATACTATATATCAATATATATGAAAACAATCTGGAAACCATAATGTGGTTTGTTACATTTTGGCTTAGTGTGTTCTATGATCCTAGCAGTGGTGGGATTCAAATTTTTTTACTACTGGTTCTGTGGGCATGGCTTGGTGGGCATGGCAGGGGAAGGATACTGTAAAATCTCCAGTCTACTCAAAATTTTCACTACTGGTTCTTCAGAACTGGTCAGAACCTGCTGGATACCAACTCTGGATCCTAGCCAATGGCTTATCAACTACTGTATCATAAAGGTCCAGAGCTACAAGTATCCCCTAAAAGCCTTTTACCTCACAGATGTTCAAAAGTTGTTCCAAGAGTTCATGAAGGATAAAGGTTATTGATATTTGAATGCGAGGTTATATTAACTATAAATATCCTAGCCTATCAGTGGTGGTATTCTACGGGTTCGGCCCAGTTTGGCCGAACCAGTAGCTCTGAGGGTCGTCTGTGAGTGAACCAGGTCATCTGTGAGTGAACCAGCTGCTGGGCCCTACCGCCCACCCCGGCTCTATACTGACTTTTATTTCCTGGTTTTGAAGCTCAGCTGCTTTGCGTGGCACAGTGGATTGCCACGCATCAGCTGTTGAAGACACAGGGAGAGTGCAGGATTACAGGAGAAGGTTAGTAGCAAACCCCCTGTGCACGCCCACCAAGCCACTCCCACAGAACCAGTGGTAAAATTTTTTGAAACCCACCATTGTATCTTATCCTGTCCTGTCCTGCCTTTTCCTCTCCTCTCCTAACCTATCCTCATTTAATTATTTTCTAGGTAAATTTTCCAGATTTTGCAAAATTGATGTCAGCCCTTTTTTGATAGTCCAGACTAGAAAACCAGAATTATGAATGCTTCTACTACTTCTATTATATGTTTACAATAACAACATCTTGAAAATCTGAATATTCTTCTCCCTACCTCTCTATCTTTGTGAGAACTAGGGACAGTCAAATCAGAGATGCTTTCTCAAATTACATTTCTATTTTAGCCTCAAATATCTTTTATCTGAACACTGTCTTGCTTATGGCTCTTCCCCCTATTTCCCAAGGTTATTCCTACATTCCATTCTATTATGTTATTTTCTTATCATTGCTGGGTAACATTTCTCAAAATATATCATCTGAAACTTTGCTGAGTTTTGGGCTCTTTTGCATTATTTTGGCCAGTAGTCCAGTGATGACTATAGCTGTGCATGCCTATAAAAAGACTGTGTTACATCTGTCTCCAAATGCTTTGGCTCCTTTTTAAGTAAGCATTTTCCCCATAACAGCCCGGTGTAGCAGCTTGCTGCATTTGGCGTGTCCCTGACATTTTTGCAAGTTTGTGGATTCTGCTCATGCCCTTCTCCTTCTCCAACTAAGAATCCATTTGGAAAAGAAGAGGAGCAGGACAAAATGGTGAGGTTTCTAAGATTAAGTTGAGGATAAGTGTTTTGGGGGCTCTGCAGGAACAAGTCTGGATAAGTTGTGGCTTTGAAAAACAAATAACCATTCTGTGTCTCACTCTTCAGTAGAGAGTAATGGATAGTGGAAATTTTAGATTCTAATTTCTGTGAATATTATTGCACAATAGGGGACAAGGGCATGGTAGGGTGATGATGGATGTTTGTTGTCTGACTTAATAACCTGCTGCTCATTGATCATGGTGTGGTTTGTCCCCTGTTATGTTCCTGCCTGTAAAGTAGGACTGCCATCAGATGCAGAGGTAGGGAAAGTTCCTCTGTGATCTCTGCACTCTGAAAAGCAAGCAGCAAGCAGGAAGATAGCATAAGAAGAAAGCTCTTTCCACATGTGTTTTTGTACCCATGTAAACTTTCTGCTGTTGACCAGAACTGATTTTCTAGCCATAGCAAGCATGGGATTAGAAATTGTTTCTCAGTGACCCTCCATTTGGAAAGCAAGAGGGATTGAACCAGTGGGATCCAATGGGCTGTTTAAGTTGCTGAAGAGGGTATGGACTTGGTAGAATATAGTGACTAACATGGGGCATGCCTAGAGAACACAGGCCAAACAAATTCCAAAAGAACAAAGGAGCTGCACATGAAGTGGTGCCCAGAACATGCAATGCATGTGTTGCAGAGGCAGTTGATCTTAGGCTACCATTTTTGCCCATCTGGGTTAAATGGTGTTGGAAGAAATATACATCTGGTTCAGTTCCAAGCTGGGAGAAAGATGCTGGAAATAAAATGGAGGCAGGAGGCTGATTGGAAACAAAGGTCCATTTATTGATGAACAGAACCACCAGGCTTTGTGATTCTGGTGCAGCTGACAAAATGGAGTTGAAAGGGGGGGAAGGTTGTTTATACCTTCTTTGGGCTTTGTATTTGAGCTTCTTGTTCCTGTGCAAGAACATGTCTTCTAATATTCTATTGGTTGTTGTCAGATTCCTATGGGGGTCATGTAGTGGTTATGTAGGGGTCATAGCTGGCTCTATGGGCAAAAGAGGAAATGCAATTCATAGGTGCTTGTCTGTCCTAAACTGGTCAACCTCTGGCTTATTGTTTATCTGAGCTCCCAGGTAAAGTTTGGACTGCTCTAGGGGTCATGCAATGAAGGGACTTATGTTCTGAAAGGGTGTCAGGCAATTCCTAATGGCTTTCATCCTGTGTTGGATCTTGGTAAGGGGCTGCTTCTAATCCTACCATTTTGCCTTTGTTTCAAAATATCCTGTCTTGAATGGATTACCAAATCTGCATTTTTAAAAGCTGCCTCCTCAGTTTCTGCTTGGGGCAGGGAGACTGAGTCTGCTTTCTGTTTTTTAAGAGCGTGTTTCTCCATTTTAGGGAAATATAATATCTTGCCCTTTTAATATTCTCCAAAATATTTCATTCTTCTAGAAGTGGGAGGGGGATTCCCACAGTGGACTAAAGGGTAGACTAGCTTGTTAACTCTGGCTAATATAGTTATTTTGATAAGCAAGGATTCATCGTGGCTTACTATGGTATGTAAAATGTCCTGAATACCTGAATGATCAATGAAAATATATAACAGTAGCATTCATGGTATGTATGTCAAAACCTATTAGATGGTGTGTGCTATGTCACAATCCAACCCTCGTATGTTATATGCAGTTACAAAAGGGCCAAACAAAGGGACGGCAAAATTATAACAATCCCCAACATTTAGATTGTGATCTCCCCTGCAGATGACCCTGGAATACAAATCATTAAGCTTATTATTCAAGTTTGGAATAGAAGTATATTTGTTCTGTTTCAAAGCTCAGCACAGGAATGCAGAGCAGTATTGCATTATGGATAAATAAACATTTTCCTACTTGACACAAAAATAATCAGGTTTCATGAGCTCACCTCATAAATGCAAAATTTACATTGGTCTCATCAGCTTGGGTAGATTTGATCAGACTGGAAATGGAGCACAATTTTCTAAAAGCTCTTCAAATGCCTACATACTTCCTAATCAGTGTAGATAACCAATGCACAGTTAAGCTTTGGACATAACATGGGCTAGAGAAAGTGCTTCTAGAAATGAGTTTTGTCATAACATCTTGCAATTCAGATGTGAAAAAAAACAAGTTTTTTCTCTAGTAACTTCTTTTGATTATAAGCTCATCTGTGCTTGAAAAATATTTGTCCCGGTACTTGTATATGTAATATATGTAATATGTAACATATAGTAATAAAACTCACAAAAGTGACACACAAAGTAAAGAACAATGTGAAGAACTTAGCCCATGTTTATAGCATAGCAGGGACGATGATGATGCAGTATCGTAGCCAATGAGGTTTATCTGAGGTTCAATTATTGCTAATGGAAAGACAATGATTATAATGTTATGTATTCAGTCAGGTCTGACTCTTGGTGAGTCTACGGGGTAGATCTCTCCACATCACAGTTCCACAGAGGAACTATTGAGTCTGTCATCCGTACCTCTATAACTGTCTGGTTTGGTTCTGCAACCTAAGAGGACAGACACAGACTTCAGAGGATAATTAGGACCGCAGAAAAAAACAATTACTACCAACCTGCTTTCAGTCAAGGACCTGTATACAGCACGAGTCAAAAAGAGGGCTGTGAAAATATTGACAGACCCCTCACATCCCGGACATAAACTGTTTCAACTCCTTCCCTCAAAATGATGCAATAGAGCACTGCACACCAGAACAACTAGACACTGGGACAGTTTTTTCCTGAAAGCCATCACTCTGCTAAACAAATAATTCCCTCAACATTGTCCAACTATTTACAAAGTCTGCACTACTATTACTATTAATTACTGTATGACTGTAACTTTGTCGCTTATATCCTTATGATTTATATTGACTGTTTCCTAGTATGATTTGATTGCTTATTGTACCCTATGACTATCATTAAGTGTTGTACCTTATGATTCTTGACTCTTGATGAATGTATCTTTTCTTTTATGTACACTGACAGCATTTGCACCAAGACAAATTCCTTGTGTGTCCAATCATACTTGGCCAATAAAGAATTCTAATTCTAATCTAATCTTCCAATCTTGCACTAATTCTTTGAGTTTTTCTATGTACTGGCTGGTGTCAGTTTTGGTGATGTCCGGCCATCATGATCTTTAACAGACTGGTTTCCTTTTACCTCTAACTCTTCTAAACATAATTGCTGTCTCCATTGAATTTCCCTGCATGACATGACCAAAGGAAGAGAGATACAGTTTCGTGGTTTTGCAGAAGAGAGAAATATTTAATTCTGGAAACTATGAAAAACAGTAATGAAACAGAATTAAAACAATTAACGAAAGCAATTACATTCATAAATTTTATCAGATGCTTAGTGTAATATTATTGAATATCTGCATCTGTAACACACAGTACATAAGAGATGAGGAACTTGTGACCATCCAAATATATCTGACCAGATAGTTCTCAGTGTCCATCACTATTTGGCATACTGGCAGGGACTCTTGGCAGCTAACATATAGAAACATCTGGTATACTACAGGTTTTTCATTTAAAAGTGTTATACATCTTTTGGAGCAATGGATGGAAACTAATTAAGGAGAGAACCAACCTAGAACTCAGGAGAAATTTCCTGACAGTTGGCTTGGCGGGCTTGGCAGGGGAAGGATACTGTAAAATCTCCATTCCCACCCCACTCCTGGGGGAAGGTTACTGCAAAATCCCATTTTTTCCACTCCTGGCGGAAGGTTGCTGCAAAATCCCATTCCCTCCCCACCCTAGTAACCTGCTTTCCAGCTATGTTCTCCTTTGCAGGGCAATAAATGAAGACCCAGTCGATTAGCTGGGACTCAGGAGGCAGAGAATAGATGGGGGCGGGGCCAGTCAGAGGTGGTATTTGCCGGTTCTCTGAACTACTCAAAATTTCCGCTACCGGTTTTCCAGAACTGGTCAGAACCTGCTGAATACCACCTCTGGTCACATGCTGGCCATGGCCACACCCGGCTTAGCCAAGGGGGGAAAAACCCTGATACATCATGTGATGCCGCCATGTCAACACAAGTTTGACACTCCTGGTCTACACTGTGTCCTTGTTTCATTGTTTGTCTTAAGTCCCTTTTTTTCTGCCATTGATTAACCAGTTAGATAATTAAGAAGGTGGGAAATAATTATTTCTGGAGCAACATTGTTTACCTGAAAACATTGGCTGAAAATTTAGCAACACATGTAAAAATGATTTAAACAACTAAATAGATTTGTTAAATAAACAAATTATTTAATAATATGGGCAAGCTTTCGCTATTTGGTGAAATTCCTCACCTGTATGGTATGCATACTGGGTATAAGAGAAGCAGCAACTTATTATGGGAAATATCCACACTCATAGGTCTAATGCTAGAAATTCTGGGCAGTTCTGTTTTCTGAGCTGACTACAGGGGTGATGTGTGGAGAAGGAGAGAGCTGTTGCTATTAACTAAAAACCAGAGAGAAGGATGTGAATGCTATCAGCAAATTAAGCAGGTATCACCAGTGAAGGAAGTGAGGCTCAGTGGTGGGATTCAGCCAGTTCACACCACTTCAGGAGAACTGGTTTATTAGTTTCTGAGCAGTTTGGTGCACTGATTGTTTGAAGAAATCATTAGGGCAAACAACCAGTGGTTAAATTATTTGAATCCCACTACTGGTGAGGTTGTATCCCTAAACTGCTTTAGTAACAACCAACAGATTTGAATCTGGGCCCACACTAGAAACTATTTCACTTCTTATTACCATATTGTGGCAATAGAATAATAAAGCCTACATAATCTTTTTTTCAATGCCCCTAAAATATAATTGCTGTTAAAAGTTCTAGTAAAACTTGCTGATATTAAATGTAGATGATACTAAATGTAGCTCGCATTAAATGCAGTTGTTTGGTGCTAGGAATCACCTTCCATTGTCATGTACATAAATTCTATTGACATGCTGACATTCATTGCTACTGGCTGAATAAAAGATATTGAGTATACAGATATGGATTTAAACACTGGCTCTAGTGCTTTGTTGGTCAGTTGTATCCAGCTCCATCAACTTCAGAATCAATGATTAATGGCTGCAACTCAGAAGATTGTTGCCTGACGTTATTATTCATCTGAGATTATTGTCCAGGAAAACAGATTCACACTCTGGATGATTTATCTTTTATCTTCCATAATTCAGTACCAGATGGAACACCGGCAATATGGCTCTAAGTATTCAAAAAGGAAAGGAAAAGAATTTCAAAGTGTCAGTAGAGAAAACTTACAAAGTACATATTCAAATTTTATAATGACTAATACTTTCTTCCTTGGCACTTGAGATGACATCCCTGCCTAGCCTTTTTATTTGCTCTTGGTACTTACCCTGTCTTCTTCCTAGCTGCAGACCAAATGAAGCAGTGATCAGTCAGCAGCATAAAGTGTGCATTTTCTGATTCCTACTCAGAAGAAACAGGAAAAACAAGGTAATGGTAGTAGCCTAGTGGCCTAGCTATAATATTTTTGAGCTACTCAAGATCAGTTCTCCGTACAAGAGTTGGCCTCCTCTCATTGGCATTCATTGTGATGATTTTGGAGGCACGATACCAAACAGATCCTGACCTCACCAGTCAAATGATGGAACAGCTTTCTATAGGCTTCAAGACATTCCTCAACTCAATTGGGTTTTGGAAGCAAGCCAAAGTAGAAGTATACTGGTTCTGGAGAGCTTTTTTAACTATTTAGAGAAGGCCACAGGACTATTATATATTGTTTTGGTTTAGAGGTTCTTATACTACAATTAGTCCTCAATTTACAACAGATCATTTAGTGACCATTTAAAATTACAACAGCACTGAAAAACATGACTAATGTCCATTTTCCACACTTACGACTTTTGCAGCAACCCCACGGTGATCAAATCACATGATCAAAATTCAGACACTTGGCAACTGACTCATATTTATGATGGACACAGTGTTCTACAGTCATGTGATTCACTCGGCAGCTGTCTAGCAGCTTTGACATTGGCGCCCAGATACAGACAGTTGCATGGATGGCCCTGCATGGGAGGGTGCCAGGTTTTGGCCTTCCTTGCCAGCATTGGTTGGCTCTGAGCAGGATCCATGCCCAACATGGTGTCTTCCATGACTCATTGTTTGAGTGGGGTCTTGGGGTCTTGTCTTTTTTTAAATTATTATTTTGTCAATTGCTTACAAGATAATAGGTATAAGTAAAACATAGTTATGAATACATGGATATATATAATTAAAATAAAAATATATAAAAAGAAACAATAGGACAGGGAGGATAGGCACGTTGGTGCGCTTATGCACGCCCCCTACAGACCTCTTAGGAAAGGGGTGAGGTCAATAGTACTCTGTCCCTCAGTGTGACTATGGTGCTCCTCAGCAGAATATCCATCACATTGTGTCCGGGTGTCCATTGGGAGCTTGCATCGGCCCAATGACTGATTTTTTTCAGCATGGATCGCCCTGTCCTTGAATGGCTGGGTGGACTGGACATTGACATTTGAGCTACTATAAGTCACGTATTCGCCATATGCTAAATAAATAAATCTATAACTACCGTATCAAATCTGTATTTTGTAACAGTCTACAATCCAATACTGAAAAAGGGAACAATTTTAAAAGCATTACTAAATGCAACAGAACAAGTAATGAGCAGCAGCAAACCCAAGTTGTATACAAGTAAGGTCCAGAGTTTTATGACTGACACAGCATCTGATATCAGAATGTTTTATGCCTGGACAGACCCTAGATATTTTGTTGCCTGAGGCAAAACATTGGTTCTATCTTCCATATTCCATGTAAAAAATGATGGGATTGATCGCTGAATCTTGCTACCAAGATTCTATCATTTTTTGCTATCATTGCTGAGGCAATTGCATCAGACAGTAGTTGTGTAGCTCTTGTAGGTGGAAAGCTAAGTCATAACATATAGAGAGTTCTTGGAGTTGGGGATTATTGTGATGGTTATTAAGATCTATTATTTGAAGGCTTTTATCTTCTTTCTCATACCTTTTCTTAAATATTAATTCTCAGAATTTTATTACTTTACTACTTTATTCTGACCTTTGTTAAAGTTTATTATTACCTTCCCTCCTAGAATTAATCTTATGTTTGATTTTCCAGGACAATATTTATCTATTCTTTAACCCGTCACCAGAATATCTATCACTTTCACTACTTCGTTGTCAGTTCTACATTTATTTCTCTGTGTTTATTGCATGTATTGATTTTATTCACTGCTTAATATTCAACATTAACTAGATGTTAGAATTATGACTCTTAAAAACTCTAGAAAAACGGATGTATCAGAAAACTACAGAAGAACAAACATAGTCCTAATATTCAAAGCTGAAGGAGAGACTCAGTAAACTGTAGACCAGTTAGTTTAAAACCTGCCCTAGGTAAAGTAGTAGAATGGATTATCATATCTATAAGCATATAAAAGGAACCATTATCAAGACCGAACAAAGATTTGTAAGAGCAAGTTCTATCAAAACAAGCATACCTTTTTATTAGAGATTTATTAATTTGGTAGACCAAGGGAATCTTGGATGTGATGTAACTTGACCTTAGTGTCTCATGTTATATTGTGAACAAAATGGATATAAAATGGATTAGATAGTATTGCCAACAAAATGGATTTGCAAATGGTTGATCAATCCAAGGAGTTCTAAAATAGTTTTGAAGACAAATAGGGGTACAATTTCATTTTCATTGGGTATGTTTAGTAATTTCCCACAGCAACTTTGATAAGGAAGACAGCCCTTCAAAAACTGAAAATTTTGTAAGCATGCAAATGTTTTATAGGCTGTGTTCTATAGCAATAGTCATATTGCATTTCCAAAGTCACAACTCCTTTTTTTAAAGCTCCCTCAGACATGATTGCCAAAATTAGATGACACCATTTCTCATCATTGGTAAAGACCCTAAAATTGACCTAGCATTGTTTTAAAAACCAATTATTTCAAACTTTCATTGAAATATAGAGGAAGGACTGAAAATCTTGATCTTGGTTAAGTAGTTGGTACAACCAACTATTTTGCATAATCCTCTTGTAATGGCCCTTACTATCCCCACCTCCAAGTGAGGATCCTACCTGCCAAAATGTAGTCTTTGGTCCCTCAATGCTAAAGATATAAAGGTGCTAATATGTCCACAGATGATAGGATCATGGCTTGCATACTTCCTTTGTATGGCACACACACACATCCATTAATGGAACAGACATATTTATCTTGTTTGTTCATTGGCATTTGTTGCTCAATCTTACATTTCCTTGAAATTGCTTCAGGATGCGTATTGCACAACTCTGCTTCTTTGAAATCTTTTCAAATACCATTACTAATACTTTCTATTTTCAGTTGTGGTAGAAGATATCTTCTTTAAAAAGTAATGCTCCCTTCCCAGAATGTCTAATCCTATTTCCAACTACCCAGGCTAATTTATACAGAAAGTCATTAGATCAAAATCCAAGGCCTTAAAATACAGTAAACCAGATTGATATAGCTATTGATAATTATATCTAAGGTCTAGGGTTAAGTACATGAAAACGATCAGCAATGGTTATGTACATTTTTGCAGAATAACTCTGAATTACATTAACTGTTGAATACGCCCCTTGGATCTTTATATTCCTGGGTATATGTAATCCCAAGTGATTGAAGTCAATTATCACAACACCGTTTCTTTTCCAGTTACTACTGCTGCTTCTGAAACAAAAATAGTCATTTATATGATGCTAATTATAATGACATGTGAGAAAGGCCCTGAGAAATCCTCTTTAGGGAATGGTCAGATAAGAGAGGGTATTGCCTGCAGCTGCATAATCTGAGGAGAAAGAGGCTGAGGGCCAACTTCCCCCCCAGCTTCTCAGACCATTAAAGAGGCAGCAGGAGGTTTGTATTTTCAGACTTACAAGATTCTATTGATGCAGCCTTAGAAGAAAGAATTTTTTTTTTCAGGGAGATGGGAGGTTAAGAAATATGACATAAATAAAGTAAAATAAATAAATAAATAAGTAAAATTAAATTGTCTGGTCATGTTTCTGATTTACCTGGGAAAGTTGACAAATATTAATATTGTTTAATACTTCACACTTTTTAACTACCAATTTCCAGTCCTTGGAATGCTTCTAAGCCACATTTCTTTGAAATATGAAGGTCTTTGCACTGCACAATTTGAGGCCAGATATGACCTTCCTGGGTTTTTTGACATTATACCACGAACGTAAGCTTTAATCAATATACCAGATTTCCTTGTAATTTAACAGCTAAGAGTCAGTAGATTTATTCACACAAACACACTAAATAAACCTTGTGACAAAGATGAAATATGTTCTGCCTTTACATCCCAAAGAAACATTTTGGATGAAATGGATGAAAGTCTTGGGTAGGTAGGACATAATATTTTGTGATATTTTTTGTCGTTTTACTTTAGCTGGAGCTACTACTTAATTTTAAAAGTGCATTAACATTAAGGGGTATGTCTATAAAACTATTTCCTTAGAACTATAAGTTATTGTAGTTTATATTACATGAATTACAGATCTCTATTTGGGTTGCCTTCTTTCCATACACAACGTATCTCAGTATATATTTTAAAAGAAATAAAAATAAAAGCGATCTGTTCTCCACATTTCATTTCCCAGAGATTTATTTATTTATTTATTTATTTATTTATTTATTTGATTTGATTTGTCAATCGCTTACAAGATAATAGGTATAAAAATAAACATGAGTGTGAATAAGGAAATAGGTATGAATATGGGGACAATAGGACAGGAACGGTAGGCACGATTGTACACTTATGCACACCCCTTACAGACCTCTTAGGAACGGGGTGAGGCCAATAGTGGATAGTTTAAGGTTAAAGGAGTGGGGGTTTGATGATGTAACAACAGAGTCAGGTAGTGCATTCCAGGCATTGACCACTCTATTGTTGAAGTCGTACTTTCTGTAATCAAGTTTAGAGCAGTTTACATTGAATTTGTATCCGTTGTGTGCTCTTATATTGTTGCGGTTGAAGCTGAAGTAGTCATTGACTGGTAGGATATTGTAGCAGATAATTTTGTGTACTACACTTAGGTCCAACCGTAGGCGGTGTAGTTTTAGGTTGTTCAAGCCCAAAATTTCAAGTCTGGTGGTGTAGGGTATTCTGTTGCGAGCAGAGGAGTGTAGTACTCTTCTTGTGAAATACTTCTGGACTTGTTCAATTGTATTAATGTCCAACATACAGTGTGGATTCCAGACAGATGAGCTGTACTCGAGTATTGGTCTGGCAAAAGTTTTGTATGCTCTAGTTGGCAATTCGATATTTCCGGAGGAGAAGCTTCATAAGATTAGATTTACAACTCTTGATGCCTTTTTGGCAATGCTGTTACAGTGAGCTCTGGCTCTTATCTTATTTCATATGAGTACTTGAAGGTCCTTGACAGAGTGAGGATCGTCAGTGGACAGAAGGCCAGGGTTCATACCAGTGGTGGGACTATGAATTTTTTACTACTGGTTCTGTGGGCATGGCTTGGTGGGTGTGGCATGGCTTGGTGGGCATGGCTTGGTGGGCATGGCTTGGTGGGCATAGCAGGGGAAGGATACTGCAAAATCCCATTCCCTCTCCACTTCTGGGGGAAGGTTAATGCAAAATCCTATTTGCTCCCCACCCCACTTACCTGATTTCCAGCTCCATTCTCCTGTGCAGGGCAACAAAGAAAAAATACCCAGCCAATCAGCTGGGACTCGGGAGGCAGAGAATAGATAGGGGCGGGGCCAGTCAGAGGTGGGATTTGCCAGTTCTCCGAACTACTCAAAATTTCCACTACCGGTTCTCCAGAACTGGTCAGAACTTGCTGAATACCACCTCTGGTTCATACACAGTACTTAACTGAACTGAGACATCAAATAAAGTCTATAATCCAGAAGCAGGCTCCAGAATGTCGTAGAAAGATTTTGATTTTCAGGAGGTCAAGAGAAAATATTTTGTAAGGGAAGAAGGGACTATAGTTTAAGGCAGAAGTCTCCAACCTTGGTAACTTTAAGACTTGTGGACTTCAACTTCCAGAGTTCCTCAGCCAGCTTTGCTTTGCTGGCTGAGGAACTCTGGGAGTTGAAGTCCACAAGCCTTAAAGTTGCCAAGGTTGGAGACCCCTGGTTCAAGGCATTTAGAATGAGTAGCCAGTGAAAGGTTCAGAAGTAGTTCCTCAAGAAGATATTCCTTATGGTTTATTTAAAAAAGACAAAGTTAAGGAAAGTTATATTAAAGGCAGTAAGATTAGAATGAGTTGGTTGTTTAGGCAAAACAGAGCTCTGTTAAAAATATATATAGAATATATCAAATTACTTGCATTATTTTGTGAGCTGAGCAATTCTTTCTTCAAGGTAAGAAAGTTAAACATTATATGATGGCAAGAGCTCTCTCACTGGTATGAGGCTGGTAGAGCATAAGTGAAGGTATAAAGTTATTTTTTTCTCCCATATGACTTTTTTAAAAATAAAAGCTTTTTTGCCATTGCAAGCAATTGGCAAATTGGTCTCAAGCTAGACCTAGATAACCTTAATACAGTGATACAAAATTGCACCAGTAAGATAATAAGAACTCTAATGCACGAGAAATGCACTTATATGATAACTACATTGTCATATCAATCTGCATATCCTAGCTAAGAACGATGTATTTTCATAAAATATCCAGTTGAGCTTCTACAATATATAATTGATGAACATTTTTATAAGATTGCACAGATCATCAAAGAAACTCTCTGATTGCCTTGTTTTGTAATAGGAAGGACCTATTTCAGTCACGACTGGAAGAATTACTGCACGAATGTTTTAGAAAGAAGATCCTTATGCAGATGGCAATTTTGACATGTAGCTTTCTGCATAAGTTTGAACTAAAACATTTTCAGAATGTTGGAGCTACGTGAAATCATGTAATGAATCTCGAAAGCAGAAGCTCATATGAATCATAGCAATCTGCTCTAGAAATGCACTCAAAAACTTTCCAGCCTCAAATTCAGTACTGGCATGTATATTATACAATAGTTCATATTCTGAAGAATTTCTTGATATTTGCATTACAACCTTAACATGCTTATTATTTGATTTTGAATGTCAAATGTATCTCTTTGGCAAAAAGTATGACAGTAGACAGACCTTTAGTTCAGTCACTAACAAAAAAAAAAAAAAATACAATGTAAAGATTTCTATTCTCTTTTCCAGAATATTGATACGTTGCACATGTAGCACAAACATCCATTCATAATCAAAATGATGTCAAAACAATGGCACATTATTGTGTAATCACAATGAAAGTTCTGCCCTTCTGTGCTAACTCTATGATGTCACAATCAAGTATCTAATGGAATTTGTGGTGCCTGTTTTGCTGCTTGCCAACCTTGTAGATGCCTGTGCACAAAGTTTAATAAGTGGGTGGTGATGATGTTAGTGTTCTAGTTTATTTATATATTTATTTATATATCAATTTAGAGACCACTATCTCATTCACTATGGTGCAGTGGCTCAGCAGTTTGTTGTCTGCAAAGCTGGCAGCCCAGGTTTGAGACCTGAGCTCCATGTGACAGGAATAGAGGGGGGGGGTGGCACCTCAGCTCCTGCCAAACAAATGCAAGTAGATAAATAGGTACCACTTCAGTGGGAAGGTAAGAGCACTCCATGACATGATGTTGTCCACATGACCATGGAAATATTTTCAGACAGTGCTGGCTCAATGGCCTTGAAACAAGATAAGTACCCCTTATAGTCAGCAACAACTAGCAGAGTAAAATCCTCAGGGGCTCCTTTACTCTTATTCATAGAGTGATTCCATGCACTTCTATATCGTCCCTGTTTATATTCCCCAACTTTTTCTGAACTCTTGGGAAGGTACAGTCTTGCAATATTCCATGGTTGACCCATCATAGCATTTATCAGCATTTATGCCATGGTTGACCCATCATAGCATTTAGCAGAGCCAATTCAGCAGAACTGGTAGCTGAACCAGCAAAAAAAGAAAAAAAGAGGGGAGAATCAACTCAATTGCTCAGTAGGGATGCTAGCATGGGAACCGAAGCATGCAACACCACTGTTGGGTGAGAACCAAATATTAAATTGCCCATTGCACTGCTTCAGAATTGCATGTGAAGTCTCGTTCATATAAGCTAAGCCGAAGGTCTTCTAACATGATTGACTATAGCTTGGCGGAGTCTTCTGCTTTGTGATAATGTGAGAGGAAAAATACAGATCCAATACCTAGGGTTTTCACGTTCTTTTTCCAAGGTTATATTTTAGCAAGCCATATTTCAACATTTCCCAAATTGCTGCAAGCAATTTGTCACTATTGCAAAGTGCTCCTTTCCTAAAGCAGCCAAATCCAGTTTGTAGCAATGCCAATCACAAGGACACCCTTTGCTACTTCCAAATGTCCTTAATAAAAACTTTTTCCAGACACAACTGTTCCACTGTCCTAAGCCCTCCATCAATCACGCACATTCCTTGACTTCTCTATTGATTATAGAGAATCTCTTCATAGCAAATTGTTTTTGCCATGTAATGGTGAGGGTCACAGATGTTGGGATTCATATATAATTATTAAATTAAGAAACTACACTGCCTATAGCAAGACAAGGATACCAAGTTATTGTAATTTTAATTCTCTTTTCTCTCTTTCCTTACAGGTGGGCTCAATAAAGTGATACATTCAGTAAAATAGTGTGTAAAATACTGTTATAATACTTGAAAAAAGTATGAATTCCTTAATAACAGGAAAGAATAATCTTTTATGGAATAAGAAAATAGGATAGTGCTAAAACAGGGGTGTCAAACTCATGTTGTCATGGCAGTGTCACATGATGTATTGGGATTTTTTCCCTTTCGCTAAACTGGACATGGGCATGGCCAGTGTGTGACGCATCCAGACTGTGGGATGGGAGTTTGACAGCTCTGTGCTAAAAGGTCTGTAAGATTTATGTCAGCATAATGGGGGAGCAATCACATTCAGTATTGTATCTATTAATTTTCCATTCTAATTCAGACCAATGTATATTAGGGTGATGGTCATAAAAGTCAGGATGTTGGCTGTGACTAAGCAATCAAAGCTCCACCCCCTTTTTTACTTGCATGTCCATGGAAGGCAGCTTAAATTGACATGTATGTTCAACCTGTTTTCCATCATTCAGTGCATTTCTTTGTGATTATTAATCCTGGCAATAGTGTGCTCTACCAGTAGTATCCAATTCAAATCTATTTAAGGGTTCTTTCAGAAAGTATCTCCGAAGACTACCAATCAAAACACAATCCTACAGCTATTCCATTTCCTTCTCCTTAATGGGATTCTTTTGTGAAAAACAAATCAAAGATGAGGTAGTAAAATTAAGGAGAATTACAAACAAAAGGACATAGTTTGAACCTGGACCTCTTGAAAATGTCAGTGAAGTACAGCTTCCACAATTATAGCCTTTCTGAAAATGCTCTAAAGGAGTCCAGGGAAAGACAGGGTAACAGTTAGTAGAATTATCAGATATTTGTTGCTATAAAGCAGAAATGAAGTATGGGGGGTGGGAATCTAACAATTGATATCTAGTGGGGAGCCATATTTTTGCAACCCTAAAAAAAAACTTAGAATGTGTAACATTCCTTACACATACACATTTTATAAAACAAGTTTCTTAAAGTAATTTTTTTAAAGAGAGAAAGGGATATACACTTGTTCTGACCTAGGCTTCCCAAAATCATGAAGCAGACTCCTCGTCCCGATAAAACCCCTTTTATTTAGGTTAAAGTGAATTCCTCTCAAGCAAAGTCCTGGCAAACAGTCTTTCATGAGATTTCACAACTACAGACCTTTAACAGGCTTAGAGAGTTGCCAGGCCAATATCTTCCAAATGCCACACTGTAGCAGAAATTACTTGGCAAGAAGTCAGGAATAGATCTTCACCCTAATGAATTGAGCTAATTGTCCCGTGCAAACACCACTCCCCTTTCCCTCCTGTTTATTCTCTATGGGAGGGGCCATTCACCGTCCACCTGTGTCCTTACTCCAGAGCCGACCCTTGTCCTTGACTGTTCCTTTCTTCTGGCAGCTCTGCACATGCGTACACTGGGAACAGGCTCCAGTTTTTCTTCTGCCCCATTGATCTCTGACTCCAAAAGCAACTGATAACTATCAGACGGCCCTGGCCCCACCTCTGCCTCTGATGCAGAGCACTCATCAGAGCCTTCCCCAGGCTCCAGAACTGGCCCATATTCCTCCCCAACCTCCTCACTGTCTGAGTCTGCTGCCAGCTCCAATGGCTGCTGGCAGGCCACAACAACACTTTTTCCACTTTTTCTTCTAATGTTCCTGAGAAACTGCAAATGTGTTTCACTCTACTTCTTGTTGCCAACACTAGAACTGTGCAAACCTCAGAAAGGTAGCTTTGTGTCATTAGCCAAGGGAAGCCCTTTCAGATCAAAACATGAGGGAAAGTGAAACAATGCTTCTAAATAACAGAGTGGAGGAGTATCATGACTTCATTTTTCTGGGTGATAAGGACTGCTTTTCTATGAAGCACATGCCACAGATCTTTGCCTTGTTGAGCTAAAATGGTCCTTCACTGAGGTGCAACACTCTGCTTTGAGGGGGTATTTAGCTGCACTGATGTGGATTGCTTCATTTCTGTGAGGCAAAGACCTCCACTTGGTAGATCTTTGTCATTCATACATGCCCAGTAAACATGAAAAGATTGGTGTGTGGGTGGGTGTCGGTGTGAAATGGAGTAGGGAAACAGCAGCTTGTCTAGCTGCTTTCCACACATTTATTTTTGGGAACCTGAGGATAGGTAATACCTTGTAATACCTTTCTTTACCAATATCCTATATCAGGGCTCCCTAAATTTGGCAACCTTAAGACTTGTGGACTTCAACTCCCAGAATTCCTCAGCCAGCTGGCTGCATATATTTGCATATATTACTTCTCCGTCCATTATGATAGTATGGTTGCACTTTTTTTTCCCTGGTTGACAGCCATACTTGGTGCTTGGTCCCCTGGGAAGGTTATAAATGGCAATCCTCACCCCATGATGCTGCAACCAACTTATTACCAAATGCCCGAATTCCAGTTGTGACCATAGAGAGACTGTGACAGTGCAAGGATCAACTATGTCACTTTTTTCAGTGACATTATAACTTCAAATAGTTACAAGCAGAGGATTATGTGTAGTTCCAACCTCTTCATACTGTATCTAGGATGTTCTGACTAAAGTACAGTATATTTAATTGTCATTTTTACAAAGGAACACATCTACAGATTACCTTTTACGATGGTTGCCAACTATTAGTCACCAAATCACTACTGATTTCCACCATGCATATAGTCAATTATTACATATACATTGAAATGGATTTGTACAATCTGATTCCACATGATTATTTAGCAGGTGCTTTTTTTAAAAAAATCTATAAATATTTGAATAGGATCATCCACTAAATCAGGCAGTTTATATGCCAGTAGAGTAAGCAATGCAGACAGCAATGTCGTATTCACATTATCATAAGAGCTTGTAAGTGTCATTATCACTGTGAACCTGTTTCTGCAGACCATCATCTGTGCTGAATGGGATGATTTATTATTCCCTAGGTAAGAATGTAATGTGCAATAAATCCTATTCATATACAATTAGTGTTAAGCAAATGAAACAATCTATAGCTCAGTAGCCAAGCATCATCTCTAGAGTCGACATGCTTGTTTGTATCACATTTCATCGATCACATTTATTGGATGAGAACTGTAGCTGTAGCTGTATTTGCATTGGATATTTCATGAGGCTAATGAATAATAGAAATGTGCAAAAATTCCTCTATTAAATATTATTCTTTTCATTTTATCAGTCTCTGCTTGATTGTATTTGTGTGTGTATGGGGGAAGAGGTGGGAAATAGACCAACTCTACTCACCTCAGGATATGTTATAGAACTTCTGCATTTGACTATCTAGTCTTTGCTTAAATACCTTCAGTGAAGGAAAAATAGTTCTTTATGAGGCAACCAATTCTAGTTGGTTTTCATCAGAAGGTTGGAATTTTGTCTAGCAACATGGTAACAGTTACACCATAAATCTCAAATTCTGAATTCAGAGTTGATACTGCATGTGATTGCCATTAAGCAGCCTGCGTATATTCAGGGAATTCAGGGCTTTCTTGGGTTATCAGATGGGCTGGTGGTATAAGATATGGAATAAGTATGACTGGATACAGGTTTGACCCAGGTCTCAAGTCTATACTATATCAGTAAAGGCAATGAAATGTGAATACTTAAATCTTAAATCTTGTTTCATTTGTGAAATATAATCTAGCTGTACTTTGAAGGTGACCCATTCTAGAAAAGCATGGGAAGATGTTCTTACCTCGGGTTTCTGTGTCTGCTGTGCTCTGTAAGATGTCAGGGCAGGCCAGGCACAAAAGAAAATCACTTGGATTTTTCTCTCTCCTCCCCATGCCATGCAGAGCAGAGAGATTGGAGAGGAAGGGATTAGAAGAGAGTAAGCAGGCACACCAGGTTGTACACATGATTGTCAGGGTGATAACATTAATTTTAATATATATTTCCCATTGAAATATAAGAACTGTTTTATGATAGATATAGAATAAATCTCATAATAATATCTTTCTGCCATTGTAGCAGACAAGGATTGTTTATACAATATGTACTACTCTTGAATTTTCTATACCTTATAAAATCCATTTCAAATAAGTACAACTATATATGAAAGGGAATTATTATGCTTATATGGTAAAAAGTGCTGTTACAATAGCTATTTGTCTTTGAAATGCAAGTCATAACACAACGGACAGGATGTTTTAGGGCTATCAAGCACAGGATGTAGAATTTTGGGTGATAATAGATAGTCACAACTTATAGCTATAATTGTGCATCTGGTAATATTAAGAAAGCTTGTGGCAAAAAGCATGCCATCCTATTCTCTAATATGAAGAAGTTTCTGTAAAATTTATCAAAGTGGATGTGGTGGAACCACCAGTTGAAGGGAAGAAGCCCTGATAGTGGGAATTAAAAGACACTCAAAATCAGACTCCTTGAAGCCTTTAAGTCAAAGTATTAGCACGGAGACCTAAAATCCAAACAGGAATTAAAAAAGCAGGGAATTGACTTGGACTGGTGGCCATTTATCCAAATTCAAACAAGACACAAGAAAGAAATAGAAATGTATGGATTCTATAAGGAACCTCAAGAACTGGATAAAATACTGTTAGGGACAGATGAAAAATTAATTTAAAAATTATAATTACTTATTAATTTTAAAATGGAAGAAGAATTTGTAAAAGAAACTATGATAGTATTGACAAAAAGATTCTAAAACAGAAGGTTTCTATGATAAACTGACTGACTTAGATAAGATTTTGACAGGTACTGATGAAAAGGTGATTAAAAAATTGTATGGATATTTATTAGAAATTAAACTAGAAGAAGAACAAGTTAAAGAAACTATGATTGCTTAGGGGAAGAATTTTGGATATGGGATTGATCTAGAGAAATGGCAAAAATTGTGGTCTCAAAATTATAAAATGACAATGTCAACAGCATATAAAGAAAACTTGTATAAGATGTTTTACAGGTGGCATTTCCCCCCGACAAGAATAGCAAGAATGTTCAAGAACAAATCTGAAAAATGTTGGAAATGTCATCAGATACCGGGCTCATATTACCATATGTGGTGGATTTGTGCGGATGCCAAAAAATATTGGACTAAAATCCACACATGGTTGGAAAAAATGACAAAAAAGCATATAGACTTGAAACCAGAGACATTTTTATTGGGAATGTTACCTGAAATATATAGTAAAGATTGAAATACCTGATTGTAAATGTATTAACAGCGGCTAGGATTGTATTTGCCAAAAACTGGAAAAATGAGAAAATACCATTACAGGAGGAAATCATTAAGTAAATATTGGAATATGCTGAAATGAGTAGATTCTTTCTTCTTCTTCTTCTTTTTCATCAGCGTTTGTCTCGCGCTCTGGCGAGGTCCGCTAATGTCCTTGAGTACTGCTTCCACGCCTCTCTGTCTGCCACGTATGTCGGGTCTGCCTTCGCGATCTCTAGATCGGCCTTGATCGTGTCCATCCAGCGTTGCTTAGGTCTACCACGCGGTCTCGCTCCTCCGACAATCACCTTCATCGCAGATTTGATGATGGATTCTTCCTTGGCGCGACTCACATGGCCGAACCATTGTAGCCGGGACTGCCTCATGACCGTGGGGATGGGCACGACGTTGAACCGTCTGTGCACTTCTTCATTCCTGACGCGATCGAGTAGGGTGAGGCCTACCGACCATCGGAGCATTCGCATCTCCATTGTCTGGAGTCTGCTTTCGACTTCTTTGGTCGTCGGCCAGCACTCTGCGCCGTATATGGCCACGGGCGCACCACAGAGTTATAGATTTTCGCCTTCAGGCGCATCGGCATCTTCTTGTCACAGAGGACGCCCGTGACGGACTTCCATTTGCCCCACGCTGCGTTGATCCTGGCTGCCACCTCAGTTTGTAGTAGGCCTTCTTCCCCAAGAGTAGTTCCCAGGTACTTGAAGGTGGAGGCGCGCGGTAGCTCCTGCCCGTTCACGTGGATGGAGCCTGTCGTTTCGTTGTCAGTGGTCAGGTATTCGGACTTCTTTAGGTTCAACCGGAGCCCAAACTGCTCGAGGCGGTCGTGCCACTGTTGGACTAGGTGCTCGAGTTCAGCCTTGCGCAGGTTGGCCAGGAACACATCATCGGCGTAGAGCAGCGTCCATGGGGCGGGCGTGTGCAGGTCGTGTGTAATTGTGTCCATCACCAGAATGAACAGCAGTGGTGAGAGAGCAGAGCCCTGGTGTACGCCGACGGTGATATTGAACTCCTCTGATATCCCAGCTGCCGCTTTACACGGCTTTTGTGACATCTGTATAGGAGTTGGACCCATTGTACGCAGTAGCTCGGGCACGCCGTGATCTCGCAGTGCATACCAGATGAGATCGTGCGGGACTCGGTCTTTTCCAAGGCCTTTTCCAAGTCCAAGAAGGCTGAAATGAGTAGATTGACATTTGAAATTAGAGAACAAGATGATAAAACAATTTTATAAAATTTGGGATCTATTCTATCAATGGTTAGACAATAAAACATGGTAATGAAATATGTAGATTCTTAGAAAATAATAAATATATAAAGATGTATTCTTTTCTTCTTATATCTACAAAATGATTGTAGGATAGATTTGAGATGATAATATGAACTGTCATAAAACAATTAAAATATGGATTATTTTGTAAAACATGAATGAATAAGAGTATAGTCAAATGATTGATTAACAATGATATTAATGTATTTAATATTTGATTGAAAATATGAGAATATATACAATGTAATTATAATTGAAGACTACGAAATGGAAGCACAAAACAATTTGTAAACCAACCGACACACTGTATGTATATATATGGAAGATGGCTTGAGGTTTTTATGTTTTGTTTGTCTATGTTTGTCTTAAAAGCCAATAAAAATTTAATTTAAAAAAAGGCAACAAGACCATTAGATATATTCAGATAGAACCATCTCCATCTGATAGAAGGTAACTTGGTCATCTTCTTTATTTTGATAAAGATGAAAAGATTTAATTTCATGGGATTGTTGCTTTGCTGGTTAGAAGTTGAATTCAATACTACTGGGGAGCATTAGGTGGTGAAAGGCTGCAGTAAAATGATTGTAACTTGATATCTGGAAACAGCATGGGCTGGACAATGAAATCTGGACAGAAATTGGAGTTTCCGTAAAAAAGGAGCAGGTATACAAAAGAAGATCAATGAAACATACAGATTGGTGAATATAAAATAGTCATAATGGCCCATTCAAGACAGAATCTTTGTGGTATGCTACAACATGCTGTAAAAGGATTCATTACTAAATTTAAACCTTACCAAACAGTTACATGATGACCTTGCAGAAATTGTAAATCTAGGCAGTAATTTATTGTAAAATATTGAATCCAAGAACATCTAATTAAGCCAGGATTGATTCTGTCCCTGTTCTATTCAAGTAAATTTATTGAAAATGCTTAGACTTTTTTTTCCCCAATACTTGTTGAAATATTTGAGCTCAACATCACGAACACAAGGAGTAATGGTGGGGCTTAGTTTCTTGTTTCGCAGATGGAAGCCATGTTACTGTTCCTGCAGTGAAAACAAACAGGCTTCCTGTACCTTAAAGTCTAGCACATTTGTTATTTTGTAAAAGAACCTAAGAGTATTTTGTCCATGGCTTATTAAATTGTATTTACTCTGCCATCTGCTCAGAAAGCAATCTAAATTCAGGATAACTATATGACCATTTATAGCCTTTGAACTAATATTTAGAATGGAAAGCAGAGGGAGGAATGGTTGGTAAAGATAATGGAGCTTGCAGAGATGGCCAAACTGACTTCCTTGATTACAGAAAAGACAACATCATATTCGTTGCTGACTATAAACCCCTTATAGACTTATTGCATGAAACATAAAAAAATAATAATCTTACTTTTGATGGCTTTAAATATTTGAAAAAAGAGATAACAGAAAATGAGAGCTATTCTTTTTGTAACCAAAAAGGATAATTTTGTGATTGTATTTATATTTGCTGCAAACAAAAAACAAAAAATGGTAGGAACGTCTTTCTATTTCTTTTGATTCTATTTGCATTTCTTGTCTTTTTCTTTCTTTCTCTTCTTTTCCCCTTTCTTTCTTTTCCCGTTTCTTTCTTATTAGTTCTTAGCTTTTTTAGCTTTTATTCAAATTTCTCATAAAAAAAATGTAGGATTTATTTTCTGCTAAGTGAGTCCATAATTCCAACTTTGGTATTTTTATTCATGTGCTTAAATTCATTTGCTTAAATAGGCATTTACCATTAGGTTTATTTCATAAGTGGCTATTTTGATAGAATATAGCAGCTGGTACATTTCTTTTTATTAGGAATTACTTAGTTCCAATGACAATATTATATCTTTCAATAGTTGTCAAATCATGCCCAGTTAATTTATGATTACCAGATTTTTAAATCAGTAATTAGCCTCAAGGTTTCATCAAATGTTCAGAAATTAGTCTATTAGCACATTGTCTCCAAATGTATGAACTGAAACAATTTTGTGATGAGTATACAATCTGTACACCAGTTATCTCGATAGTTCAAACAGTTCCAATGCATTAGGAATATAATTCCTAGTTTTCCAGGCTAATAGGTAGCTAATAGGTAGGTAGCTTTATTACTATCAATACAATACTGAGCAATGCAGATTAGACTACTCATTATTCGCAGGGTTGGTCTCTGTATAAACATTCAATGCCTGTGCTGTTTATTATTTATTTATTTGATTTGCCAATTGTTTACAAGATAATAAGAATAAGTGTATACATAGTTGTGAATACATGAAATGGGTACATATAAGAAAAATAAAAGAAGAATAAGAGAAACAATAGGACAGGGACAGTAGGCACGTTGGTGCGCTTATGCACGCCCCCTACAGACCTCTTAGGAAAGGGGTGAGGTCAATAGTAGACAGTCTAAGGTTAAAGTTTTTGGGGTTTGGGGAAGAAACTACAGAGTCGGGTAGAGTATTCCAGACATTGACCACTCTATTGCTGAAGTCGTATTTCCTGCAATCAAGTTTGGTGCGGTTAACTTTGAGTTTGTATCTATTGTGTGCTTTTGTGTTGTTATGGTTGAAGCTGAAGTATTCATTGACAGGTAGGACATTGCAATGTATGATTTTATATACCATGCTTAAATCAGACCGAAGACGGCGTAATTCAAGGTTTTCTAGTTCTAGAATTTCAAGTCGGTTGGCATAAGGTATTCTACAACGAGTAGAGGAGTGGAGAACTCTTCTTGTGAAATATTTCTGGACTTTCTCAATTGTGCTAATATCAGATACGTAATGTGGGTTCCAGACTGATGAACTGTATTCGAGTATTGGTCTAGCAAATGTTTTATATGCTCTGGTTAGTAGTGTGATATTACCAGAGAAAAAGCTACGTAGGATTAGTTTATATCAGTCTTCTGTAAAAATAGCATTCACTTAATGCAGGGATGTCAAACTCGCATCGTCACAGCGTTGTCACGTAATATACTTTTTCCCCCTTCGCTAAACCGGGCATAGGCATGACCAGTGCATGATGCATCAGAACCGTAGGCCGCAAGTTTGACAGACCTGACTTAATGGATTACCACCCAGCATAATTTGATGATGTAGTAGCTGGCTGTAATATTTTAGTAATACCTGGAGGATTACGTTTCATATAATGTATAAACTCTTTTAAAAATAAACCTAATATAAAGTTGGTGCCACTGATCTTGTGTTAAATCAGTGGGACTCATATATGAAATATGAGGGAAAAGAAATCAATAAGTTTTAATGGACAACAGCATTAAAAGGCTATGAAAATGGAAGTAAAATAATTTCATGAAATTATTTTTTTCTAATGCTGAGCCAAAGGGCTCTCTGCTCGTCGTAGGATCAGTAAAAAAATCATACTGGAATGGATCAGATGTTTCTGATCTCTCTTTTGCTTCTATTATTGCCTTTGTTTGCAGTCACTGCTAGTCACCTTAACTTCAAGGCAATGGCTGACAAAGCCTAACAGATTGTATATACTGTAACTGAAGCTGTCTTCAGGTGGTGTTGAATAAGGGGTGAAATACTGTTGTATCCCTGAAGTTTGCCTTACATTTCAATATGGGGAAGAAAAAAAGATGTGGTTAAATACAAGTGAGGCTGTAGCCTATAATTAAGCCACTTTAAATATTTTTTAAAATAATGTTTATTGAAAGTTTTAAAAAAAGAATATTTAGAAAAAGAGAAACATGTTCTCACATTTTTGCAGCGTTTTCATAGCTGTACATTTCTATTAGTGTCAATTAAATTCATTTGCTACAGGTAAATCTATAACTTGTATCCTAAATCCTTACTTATTTATGTTATTATTACATTTATGATACAATATTTATTTAATTATATTACTTTACATATATGCATAGCTATATATACATTTATCCTTATTTCCATTTTCGCTTGTTGTTTGTTTAATCAATTTCACTAGACATCTTTACTTCCTTTTTATACAACCATTTGTACCATATATTCCAAATTGTAAAAAAATCCCGCTCTTCATTTTTTAGTAACATAGTTAGTCTAACCATTTCTGTGCATTGGTGTATTTTATTAGTTATTGCCAGGTCCGTGGGTATCATTGTTGATTTCCAGTTTTGGGCAAAGGCTATCCTTGCCACTGTGATGATATGTCATATCATCACATATCAAGCCACTTTAAATATTCTTGACTATGAATCTTCAGGAGAAAGCTTGGTTGCAAAAGATTACAGCGAGAGAAGGACTTTTGGTAACTGAGACAACCTTCTGCTCCGTACAGGAATCCAAACTGAAGCATCAACAGTAGTTGGCTATCCAGGTTCTACTTGCATGCATCAAGTAAGGAGGATTATCACCTCTCCTCTCTTGACCTTTTCTTACAGATGCTTTTTCTAATGTTCAATAGGCATGTGTAGATTCTGATAGCTTCTCTCCATTTTTATGTAATCTGCATTCAAGACTGAAAGAGAACAGAGCTTTCAGGTATTTTAACAATACTTTCACATTATGTCTCAGTCTTACACAGTTATCCTAACTCTTCTTTTATAAGACTAAGCTTTCAGTCCCCTGACCGTTTTGATAGTCCCTTCCTAAAGCCCATTATAATCTCTTTTAATATATACCATCGACATTTTAATTGGATAAATATGTAGGATAGGATCCAGAATAATACCAGTAATAATTTTCCATAGTTTAATAATTATACTCTTGATGCAGCTTAAAATTGCATCTATTTTTTCTCCAAATTATGTCATGCTTTTGATTTACATTCAGTTTGGAATAAACTGAAGTTCTGAGATTGTTTTCACAAATATTTTTTACTAAACAAAGCATATCCATTCTATACCTACACATTTGAATTCTGTTTCCAAAATGAAGAAGTCCTCTCATTCAATGTTATTCTATTACTTTTAGTCATTTTTCTGCAACGTATTAGGATCATTTTGAATGGTCTTCCAGGAATTAGCTATTTCACCCAATTTCATGTCATCTGCATGAAAAAATGAAACAAAGAATTAAAACGGACTGAAATGTAGGCAATAGGGTTGTGGATAATATTCAGAGTTTTGCAGTGTTAATTCAGCGCCAGCAAAATAAACACAGATGGCTGATGCTTCATTTGACGTCTTTATAAACATAATAAGTAGATTTTACAAACCAGTTGTAGATTTCTCCAACATGGAGGAAACTCAGACAGAAGCAGATATGTTACAAGTTCAGAGCTTCAGCAGCAACTCAGCAGCTCAGAAACAGACATCAGTTTCACTTTAGTTCAGCAGGCAAGCAGAGGAGAGAAGCAGTTTCATTTTCAACAGACTCAGAGCTCAACATAGCTTCAGAGCTGCAGAGCTTAATATTGAGCCACGCCTAGGCTACTTTTAGTTTCAGTTTCCATCCTAAGCTATTCTAGTTTCAGTTTCCAAAACAATCCTCATTGGCTGATTTAATTGCTATGCCTATTCATTGGCTGACCTTGTTACCATGCTCTATTCCAGTTCATGAATATACTCTGACAGATAATTTCTTTGAATCAACCTTTCATAAGCTTGATATTGGCCAATTGCCAATAAATCATGAATAATATGGGACACAAACCCAGTTAAATGTGGACATGTCCATATCTGCTAATATGTAAAAAAGAATCAGATAGATTGTGTTACAGTGGATCAAGAAATAGATTTTAAAATCCAACAATAGATTCTGATTCAGGACTAACACCTTGTATTTTATTTTTAAAGAGGTCAAGAATCAGTTGCCTTGAGTTTATTATTGATGAAGTCAATAAAAAGCCAATTAGTTTCTCTTAACCCTCTCTTCCCCTAACTGAGATTCAGATAAAAGCAAGATTTCCATTCCTGATTGCCTTATTCAAATCACATATCTACATTACTAAACTATAATATATACACATAGCCAACAGTTTACCAAGTTACTACCATACACTGTTTTATAATATTTTTTATTTTAGCTGAACTTCTTTATCTTCAGCTATTTGTATGTTACTGAATATAGATATCTTAAATATTTAAGTAGTTGAGAAATACTTCATATACAATGAACCTTATTGGGTATAGATCTAACCCCATTAATAGGAATTTAATATTTAAAAATTATACATAACAGCCCAAAACTAAGTCTCATGTTAAATCTCATGTTCTACAATTTCCAAAGCTATTTATTATAGCTTATTATTTGATGTTAACATATTCTTTTGTAATATATAAGATACAGCAGAAAAATCTGTATTAATGTGTAATTTCTAAGAGAGTTAAGGTTTAATTTATTATCAGATCACTAATTTACATTTAATGCAGCACTGAACTAGTTTGGTCTAATCTTCCATCTTGTTATTCTGAAGAGCTGACTACTAATCATTCAAAAACCTGTTGCCACTTTGTAGTAGTTATCTTGTGAAGATAAATCATGAAGCTAAAGGGAAAGCATTGTGTGTGTGTGTGTGTGTGTGTGTGTGTGTGTGTGTGTGTTTGTAGGGATCAAAGAACCTCATCATTCTATTATTTTATAACCTTTTAATATTGGCTATTGTCAAGGACAATAGCTTGTACAGTAACTGCAAGATAGTTAATGCCTTCATTATAATACCTCTCTGGGTAACACTATTGTACAGATAAAATAGGTGGTGGGAAGCCCTTTTAGCTGAAACTTATTTTAAATTCTAAAATATTTTTAAAAAGAAGCTTGATGACACCAAACTTTTTGACTTGTTAGGAGTGGGTGGAAATCTCTGTTTTAGAACGCAGCTCATTACTTTATGTTTCCATATTGTAGATCACATTTATGTGGTTAGAATTCTTGCATGATACTTCCAAGGCAGGACTGGGAGGCTGGATTTTAGTCTTTGACCATATTATCTATGGCGGAATTTAAACAGAGCTAACATGTCTGGAATTCCTTATTCAGGTTTATTGGAGTGTGAACAGTTTCCCCTCCTCCCATTACCATGGAGCCAGCCTTTCTTACTATTTTTCTCCTAGTCCATTCTGCTACTGTTTCTTTAGTGTTGTTGCATTGTTACTATTATTTATTAAAAGGGATGGGCAGTGAAGGAATCAATATTCTGGAGGAGATTACAAAAGGACCTCTTTAGAATTATATATTGGGAGGCTGTGTCTGGACAGGAGTCTTTGTATATGTGTGTGGGAATATGTAGGTATGAATGTTTTGCACTCTTCGGTTAAGCCCATTTGATCACAGAGCTTATCTTGTGACTTTGGACCACCAACCTAACAAGACTGCCATGGAGATAAAAAAATGAGTTTGGACTGCAGTTACAGTTGCACTCAAAGGTTTAAGCACCTCTGGTCAAATTATATGCCTCAGTAGTAGTAAATAAACATAGTGCAAATTTAAACACAACTTTTCTGTAAAAATGAATGCAAAGGCAGGCACTATCTGGGGGAGAGGAGCAATGACAAAATGAATGTTGCTATGCAACATGGCCAATATGGCAAGCACAGCCAATCAGAAAACTTATTTATTTTATTAAAGACAAACTGGTAAGACTAGAGCCTACTACAAAGACATCCTCAAGAAGGCATATTGAGTTGTAATGCCTTGTCACAAGTAAAGAAGTATGGAGGTTGAATTGTGACATTATGGTGCATATTTCATCAGATTATCGTTAGGGTTAGGAATGGATTCCTGTGCCACAGTGTGAGATTGTGGCTAAGAAAAACCACCAGGATTCAAAGTTGATCCAAGGAAAAAGGTTTTATTGTAACATTTCTGCAGAAACGGGTTCCTGCCCTGGCAGGTGGGAGGAACGGAAGGCAAAGCTTAAAGGCTCTACTCTTATACCCAAAACTACCCCCTACTACTCCCCCCACCCCCCCCAGTATACAAATGGCTTGATTTACAATCTATCTTTCAGGATACAAGTTACATTTTATTATCTTTCATGGTACCTAGCTCATAACAGACACTTCTTTGTCCGGTATCTAGCATTTCAAAAGCATTCCAAAATGTGTGATAGTTCCCAGCACTTCAAAAACATTCCAAGATCAGTTCTAATCAGTGCTTGATACCGCATTTCCTTACTTCAAAAGGAAAACCTCCCTTTTTCATCTTGAGTTTTGAGTCATAAAATGAATACACTTCCCACAATCCCCCCTGTTCTTGTTCCATCTTTGACTCAAACTCACATTAATTTGTTCAAGATACATGGACCAAAGGTGAAGATTAATAATAACAAAATTAAGGATCCTATTAGAGTGGAGATTAGGGTGGTCATCCCTTTCTCTTTTTCTTTGGTTCAGTCCTTCCCTCAGTTTTTTCATGGAGTCCTGTACTATCCCAGAATGATCTGTATCAGATCACCTTTGAACAGAGGGTCCCACCAGATGTGTCCCGTAGACACACAACTCCAGGCTGCACAATAAAACTGATCAGCACCCCCACAAGTCTTTTTGTAGCTTCTTTCAGTTTTATGTCCAGGGCAGACGTAAAAATGATGTTTCTTTATGAACGTGTCATTGGTGGTGGACAAGAGGACCCTTCCCAAATCAAATTGCAGTTCTGGAAACCAAGTATTGGGAGGCCTCTTTCCGCTAGTCCAATTGACTATATCTGAATGGGAATCAAGTACAACCCAAGTAACATTCTGGGGTTGATGTGAATCCTCGCTTCCCCAGGAAGTTCCCAGTCCTAGTCCTAGAATAAAGACAATTAGCTCAGTCCAGGGTTCAGACTTCTTCATCTTTTCAAAGTGAGCTTCAGCGGCTGACCATCCACTGGAACTGCCCTCCAAGGTTTCTCAGGTTCCGGTGCCTTCTTGACTCTGCTGTAATGCGTCCAGCCTCATTCCCGAGTGCGAACTGCAGATTCAGTTGTCAACAGCACCTGGTACGGGCCTTCCCAGCTAGGCTGCAGCTTCTCGCCTTTCCAAGTCTTTGTCAGAACCCAATCTCCAGTCTCAAAGGGATGTTGGCTCCCAGCAAGAGGTGGTCGTTGCACCAACAGTCTCTGTTTATACAGAAAAAGCAAAAAAAAACCTGGACAGTACCTGCAAATATTTTCTCAAAAACAAATCTTTAAATTCAGGAATTGGATTCCCTATTTTCGCCAAGTAGGGTCGCCCCAGTAGCATCTCGAATGGAGAGACTCCAGTGTCTTTCCTTGGACATGTTCTGATTCTGAGCAGTGCCAAAGATAAGTTCACAAGCAAGTATTTCCAACACTCCCCCTTCTCTGGTAATTCAGTGAAATCAATTTGTGCTCTTTGGAAAGGCCAGCCCACTAGAGGTCGCCCTCCCTCATGTACCTTTTACAGAATTCCCCTCATTGCATTCACAGAGACCACCCTCACCCCCTCTGAGGTTCTCCACCCATCCTCAGTTAATGTACACTCTTCTCTTTCCAAATCATCTTTCTCTTTTCCTTCAGGTTTCCAATCCTCATCTTCTTCCATTTCTAGCAAGGGAATGGATACCATCACCAGCTCTATCTCCCCTGCTCCTGTCACAACTGCGAATCCTGATTTCCTCTTTCCTTCCTCAACCCTACTTGATCCATCCACAAACCATCTTTCCCCTTCCTTCAGAGGAGTCTCTTCCAGATCCTCCCTCACCTTTGTCATCAAATCTACTTGCAATAAACAATCATGGTCCTCAGCTTCCCACTCCTGTCTTCTCCCTTCTAGGAATTCTGCTGGATTCAAATTCCTATCTGTCCCAATCACCACATCTGGGCTGGTTCTCAAAATTGTTTCATATTTGAGAATCCGCCCTTCTGTCATCCAAGTTGTTGCCAACTGACTTAGCACAGAAGTAACCTGGTGGGGTGAATGCACAAGAAGCCCCCCCCAAAGGTTAACTTCCTGCTCTCTACCACCAGCATAGCTGTAGCAGCCACAGCTTGCACACACTGGCCATCCTCTCACCATCGGCTCCAGAGTTTTGCTCAGAAAAGCGATGGGCTGGTATTGCCCCCCACTCTTCTGTGCCAATACTCCTAGTACCGTTCCCTGTGCTGCTGACACATACAGATGAAATGGGAGCTTCAAATTGGGCAAAGCCAAAACCGGTGCGGATGACAATGCCTTCTTTAAAACTTTCCATCTCTCATCATCTCCCTTTAACCATTCTATACTCTCTCCTTTTCCTACCAGCTTCCTGTGCAAGAATTGAGCTAACACAGTGTATTGATCCACCCAAGCTCTGCAATACCCCAACAATCCAAGCACTTTCCTGACTTCTGTCTTATTTCTGGGGGGAGCCAGGCTCATGATCCCTTTCACCCTTTCAGGATCCAAGGACCTCACCCCCTGCTGAATATAATGCCCTAAATATTTCACCTTCTTTTCCACAAACTGGATCTTTTCCCATGAAACTGTCAATCCTTGCTCCTTCAGCCAATTTAGCAAAGCCACGGATGCCGCTCTAACCTCCCCCTCTTTCTCTCCAGTCAGCAACGAATCATCCACATACTGAATCAACATAATCCCCTTCCTTTTCTCAAAAGACACTAACTTTTCAAAGCCTGTCCAAACAACAAAGAAAACTGCTGTTTTCTTCCACTCTCAGGATCATCCCATTCAAATGCAAACAGGTCTCTACTTCCCTCCTCAAGGGGGCATGCCCAGAAGGCATCCTTCAGATCTATCACAGTAAACCATTTGTCTTTGGGAGGGATTCATCCCAAGATCACTGGGCTTCTCCCCTCCTGCCCAGACCTCATCTGAAATTGCTCTCTCATCTTCCACAGTCATCTTCCACATCCTTCCTTCCTTCCCGGTTGGTAGGACACTCGCGCGCAAAGTGACCTTCCTTCCCACACCTGAAGCAACTCCTATCCATTCCAGGCTGCTTCATTCCCATACCTCTTCCTCTGCCCTGAAAACTTCCCTGATTGTATCCCCCAAAATTCTCACTCCTTTCTCCAATTGAACCTTTCCCAAAATTCTCACTTTTCTTCATCTCATTTTTCATTGCAGCCTGCATAGCTGCAAGCATCATTTGTGACTTCTGTCTGGTTTTTACAGTGTCTGTTCACAAAAACTTGTTGGGCTGCTTTCAGGAGATCAACAATTCCCACAGCTCCCCAATTATCCATTTTCTGAATTTTCTTTTGAATATCTGGCCAAGCCCCAGTCACAAACTGCATTTTCTCCACATGGATTCAAAAGCAGGTGTGGTTGGATCCACACCAGAATATTTAACTAGGCTGTCCCGAAGCCTATTACAATAGTCCCCAGGATATACATCAACTCCCGATAAGCATCGCAACTCGGCTGGTTTTATGGGGACAGTCACAAAGACTGTCACCGGGTTGCCTGCAGCATTGATCCCATTAGGGACTTCCCTAAGAGGAAATGCATCCACTTCAGGTTTTCTCTGAATGGAAAATCCTGAACACTCCTCTTTAATTCTTCTACTTCTTTTCTCAGCCGTGGGTAAAGAGGCGGCTGAGGAGGGGGTTGTGCCACCGGCAATGGCGGTGGTGCCATAGGAACATTGGCGGGCGCGTTATTCAAATTAGGATTTGCAGGTGGCGGATTCTGCAGCCAATCATCCGTCTCACTCTCATTGTCTTTTTGTTGTGACATGTATTGACCCTCAATTGGAGGGAGGGGACCTTCAAATTTCACATGAAACCATACATCTATGTATGCAATTTGAGTAGTCATTTTGTGTTGGAGAATATAGTCCCGCAATTTGGTCATGCAATAGCTACTGGTTTCCCCCTCAGGACTCCAGTGATATGGGAATTTAGGATCAATCAAAGAGTATTTTGGCCATCGTTCTCGACAAAGATAAATCATGTTTTTCTTTTCGAGATGTCTGGTGAATTCCTTTAAATTCGGGGAAAACCACTGCTGGAGTAGCTGTCCCAAAGGCGAATCTACCGGAATTGATTTTCTGCCATTGTCAGATTTTCCCTGTCCCAGGCAGGCTTCTTCCAGGCTCCCAGAGCCTTGCTTTGTCCCTTCCCCATCTTCTACTCTTTCAG
The DNA here is from genome assembly GCF_049901735.1 of Notechis scutatus. NCBI lineage: Eukaryota > Metazoa > Chordata > Lepidosauria > Squamata > Elapidae > Notechis > Notechis scutatus. The sequence goes on from NC_142012.1 coordinate 28,473,148, forward strand.
ACTCCCAGAGCCTTGACTCACCAGTCCCGTCCTCCAGCAGACGCTGGATTCCCCCAGGGAGTTTAAGGACCTCTCCCTCTTTCTACAAATGAAAGGAAACAAAGTTTACCTGATCTGATCACTCCTGGACTTTCCGCAGTCAGTCAAAGGATGTGTGGGCGTCCCCAACTCAGATCGATCTCACACACTCTCAGCCGGCATTTCTTCTCAGTTCTTTTTCCAAGGATCGTCTGGATTTCCCAGTCACCTCGGGAGTCTGACCGAATTCGGGGAGAGGTGCCTCTCAATGGGAGGTTGTGGCCACTCTCTTACCTGGTCCCCGTTTTCCAGTCGGCCGCCGTCGAGGATCCCGGACGAGCCCCCAAATTGTGAGATTGTGGCTAAGAAAAACCACCAGGATTCAAAGTTGATCCAAGGAAAAAGGTTTTATTGTAACATTTCTGCAGAAACGGGTTCCTGCCCTGGCAGGTGGGAGGAACGAAAGGCAAAGCTTAAAGGCTCTACTCTTATACCCAAAACTACCCCCTACTACTCCCCCCCCCAGTATACAAATGGCTTGATTTACAATCTATCTTTCAGGATACAACTTACATTTTATTATCTTTCATGGTACCTAGCTCATAACAGACACTTCTTTATCCGGTATCTAGCATTTCAAAAGCATTCCAAAATGTGTGATAGTTCCCAGCACTTCAAAAACATTCCAAGATCAGTTCTAATCAGTGCTTGATACCGCATTTCCTTACTTCAAAAGGAAAACCTCCCTTTTTCATCTTGAGTTTTGAGTCATAAAATGAATACACTTCCCACAACAGCATCAGAGACTCCGTTTGGCCTAGTGGTTAAGGCACCAGGCTAGAAAGCAGGAGATTATGAGTTCTAGGCCCACTTTAGTTATGAAAGCTACCTGACTGACTTTGGGCCATCACTCGTTCACCCAATTGACATCACAGAATTGTTGTTGTGGGGAAAATAGGAAGAAGATGTTGTATTGGATATGTTCACCACCTTAAGGAGGAATATAAATAAATATTTAACAGTGGTATGCTTGAGTTTCACTTTTATTCTGAGTAGTGGGTTCACTTCAAGTATAGTCCCTGGCAATATTTATTTTCTGAAGATGCTTGCAGAACCTATGTGATATCCAGGGACATTGTTGCAAATAAAAGAGGTACAAAAAGCAAGTAATTTGTTTTGCAATATGCAAACTTTTTTATTCATTTTTAAAAATCATTTTTAAAAAAATATTTCTCTGAAATACCAGCTGATCACGAAGTTTGGAAATTTTTGCCAGAACTTGATAACAAGAAAACCATTAAAAGACAAACAGTATTCCAAGAAGAGGTGAACATTGGAATAGTTAGGTCATTTTAAACCTTGCTGCTATGGGAACCTTTTGGGGGGTGACTGCTCATTATTTGATGATTGGTATGGAAACTAATATTTCTGTTCTGTTCTTTTCGTCCAACTGCCAACCATACTTCAAAACTACACAGTACGAACCATATGTCAAAGCAAGCAACCAAAGCAAACTTTGTTTGCCAACTCTGATTAAAAAAAGAAAAATAAATCTCTTAGCTCGATGACCACATTCAGTTTTGCATTTTCAATTTAGTTAAATCTTGGCAGTAAAAGATGTAAAGGAATAAAATGGGAAGTTGCTTCTGCAGCTGTGTGACTAGATTATTTTATCTGGAGGAGAGAGAACAAGAGAGAGAGAGAATGAGAGAGAGAGAGAGAGAGAGAGAGAGAAAGAGAGAGAGAGAGAGCTATTATTATAAAGAGAACTTAGGTGAACTCCATATTGTTATTCAATTTATTTATACTTCTTTCCAAGTATGTTATTTTTGCAATATTCAGATATATGGGAATCTGTTTTTATTTTGAATTTATTTTGAGCTATAACTCTATTTAAGAGACCTAAGAAAGCGAAGTTATCCAAAACAGACTTTCAAAATGTAATTATATTCAGATGGGCAAGACTTCTATAAAACCAATTCTGCTTAGGGATTAATACTGGTAGGACTGAAGGTTATATAAGGTAGATCTAAGACATATAGGTATTCCATGGCTAAAGTTTAATATGAACCAGAAACTCTATAACTATTTTTTAAAATAAATTTTATTGTTCTTTTACACTTTAAAAAACAACATTATAACAGCACCATCATAACATTAACAGCACTGTAGCATCATTATTATACATATCCATCTCTTATAGATATTTACATTAATATACAATACTATATGAATATATATATATATATATATATATATATATATATATATATATATATATATATATATATATATATATATATATATATATATATATTCTGAGGTTCTCATGGTATTTGTATGTGGATCTTTGGTTATTCGGGTTTTCTCCCGCGTAAGATTCAAAGTATCTAGGCAACGTTTCGATGAAGTCTCATTCATCATCTTCAGGCTTGCTTCTTCGGCTCTGTGCTTCTCAGAGTGATGTGAGCTTTCAGCTGCTTCTTCCTTCTAACTGCCAGTGGGGGTGTGACTTGACTGGGTGGGGGCTTGGCTGCGTTCCGATTGGGTGGGGGTGTGTTCTCATTGGTTGGAGGCTTGGCTGTGTTCTGATTGGTTGGGGGGCTGGCCGTGTTCTGATTGGCTGGAGGCGTGCTCTGTTCAGGTGGGGGCTTGGCCGTGCTCAGGCTAGTCCCAGCTGCTGGGGGATTTGAGCTGGTGAGCTGGGATCTTGCTGTTTGAGTTATATATATATATAACTATATATATATATAGTTTTCTTGTCTTAACTTCCTTTATTTCCTATTTTCCAACCAATTATACCTACTCTATAACTATTATTAGCCACCTATCTGAGGACAATTTCTGAACCTTCTCAAAACCCAATGCTCTGTCTTGGTTTCATACTTTCATTTCTGATCAACATGAGCCTCATCAAATCTGAAACAAGATTTTTCTTTTCATCTCTGGTATTGATTCTAATGCTGAGAAGAAACTCCTCCTGCATTTCCCCCCAACAGTTCTTATGCAGTTTGATTGCACTGGTATCCAAAAAATAAATAAAATAAAATAATTAAAACAAAATAAAATACAGCTAGTCCTCATCTTACAACTGTTCCTTCAGTTCAAAGTTACATCACTGAAAAATTGACTTATGACCATTTTTCACACTTACAACTGTTGCACCATCCTTATGGTCACTTGATCAAAATTCAGACAGTTGGTAACTGGCTCATCTTTAGGATGGTTACAGTATCCCAGATCCCCTTTTGTAATCTTCTGACAAGGAAAGTCAATGGAGAAGCCAGATTCACTTAACAACACTGTTATTAACTTAACAACTGCAATGATTCACTTAACAACTATAGTAAGAAAGCCTGTAAAATGGAGCAAAACTCACTTAACAAGTGTCTCACTTAGCAACAAAAATTTTGGGCTCCATTCAGGGGTGGGATGCTGCCAGTATAACAACTGGTTCAGTGACCATGTGCTTCACATGATTGTTGGAGCAAACCGGTTCAGTCCCAGCTGATCTTCAGAGCTAGGAGTTCACCAGAACCGGCAGAATCCCACCCCTGCCTCCATTATGGTTGTAAGTCGAGGACTACCTGCAATGGAATTTGATATTCTTAGGGAGTGACCAAGGTACATGCTTCACTCTATAATCATCTCTCTAGTTGTCTGCAACCTCCCTGATTCCCTTGCTTGAATTATATTCCCAAGAGAGGATATCTTTTGTTAGACAGCGTTCCAAAGTGAGAACACTATTCTTAAGAAATCACCAAAAAATATTTTCTTTTCCTGAAAAATTTCACAGAAAGGCTCCACCCAATTTCTTTGCACACAAATCTGATGTGAGAAAGTGAACACCATTATTCACGACATGCCAAAGATTTATTATGTGTATGGGGTAATTTCAGGTTACATGCCATCTGTAGCGTAGCATTCAGCTTAACAAAACGCAAAGTTGTCTCCTTATGGCTGAAGCACCGCAGTGCTTTAACACATGCTCAGTAACAAGAAGTCAGTAAGTGCAGAAAACAGAAGTCTGATTAATACTTTATGTTCCTGGTTCACCAAAGGGGGATTAGCCACCCCCATACTGCTGCACTCATGCCAAGGGTTTTTTTTAAAATATATTTTATTTTCTGATTTAAAACATCCATTTTAATTCCTTTCAGCAGGCTGATACAACCTTCCCTGTTCTTATGCTTATTCAGAAAAATAATAATAAATTGGCTGATATAATTCCCAAGGAAAAAACTTCACAGTAATGTGTATTTGTATAATATTCATAATTGAGTCCTTCAGTTACTACATGCTGCTAACTTAGCGTATATTGCAGATGGAAGATTTTTGAAGTGCCCTGTGAAAAGTATACCATGAATACTTCAAAAGTAGTAACTACCTACAAGGCTACTTAAAAGACAATATATAAAAATAGTTTTGTATTAGTATTTTCTATGAGCTCAGCAGTACCATTTACCTGGGAGCTGGTGAGGACTGCATATTTATTGAAGTTCAGATATGCATTGGGTAAACAAAAAGTCAAAACATGCAGACTGATGTTTGCCATATCGGAGCGGTATCTGGACAAGCTGCAAAATAGCCAGAATGCAGAATGTTGTCTTTTCTTTGGTTATATTTAAGCTGTGCATGTTCTCTGCAAGGCAGTTAATCCAACAGCAGAGTCAGAAGACCTGGGTGGTTGCCACAAAATAGCATATTTCTATGGTTGCTGCCACTGCATCCTGTAAGTGGGAATAGCTTGCTTTGAAAGATTCCACACTCCAAAATTCTAACTTTATTTTTTTTAATTTTATTTTATTTATAAAACTGCTCTCAGCCTGGAGTACAGAAAATAACAATTACTCAAATAATGAGTCGCTTTTGTCTTACTTCCTTTGACTTTGTTTAGTGTTTGTTTTGGTTTAGCTCTATTTGAACTGGGAAGTGAATTGTGTCAGTGGCTTATTAGTCCTGCATTTTCTGAATGATAGATTGTTTTGTTTTGGATGTATGGATAATTTTTGCAATTGATTTAAACCGAACTGCCCTATCTTTCCTATTTACTTATGTAATAGATGCTGAGTACAGAAAGTCAAAGGATAACTATGTTCTATAGCTCAGATTAGTTTGGAAGATAGGGTTCAAGTTAATTCATTCACAAAGATCAAGTTTCTTGACCTTCCCTACTTTATGCACCTGATTAAAGCTTGAAAGCAGCACACCAGGCTGGATTTGATCAATGTATCTCCTACAGCAATCCATCCACTAACATGCAGCCTGTTCTCAGCAAGTTTTAACAACCCAATTTTAAAAGAGCTAAGTAGTGATGCTGTCAATACAGTACTTAAGGGGAAAAAGTCCAAGCTCATATCATGTCAAATGCGTCTTGCTATATCTCAAGTGAAGTAATACCCATTGCTATCTAAAGAGAGACCTCCACAAAAGCATTATACCCTGAGTAGAAATTACCAAACTGCATGACTGAGTAGAAGGACTGGCTTACAGTTTCTTTTGGTGACTAAGAAGGATCAAGAAAAGAGTGAGCAATTAAGAAAGCATTTCTCCCGGATCACCTTATAATTCAACATTTCCAAATCTATAGGGGGCAAATCATTGCTTTTACCAAGAGTAGCTTTCAGTACAGAAACCCAGGAGTACAAAGCAACAAAGATTTTCTAGTAGCTGAAATTATATGTCATTTAGAAGAATAAAGGTATAATCTACCAAGCACTGTGAAATCCCACTTTTTTTTTTCAAATATTCTTGACCTTGGGAGCCAGTACAGCATAGCAACTCAAATAATGAACTATGACTCATAAATTCTGGTTTGGATCTCACTTTTGCCATGAGCTTTACAATCCAAGTCTCACAGAGCACCCTGTCCCCTTTCTGAATTATGGGATCATAGCTCAGCAGGCTTTTCATGCAAAGGGCCCAAAATTCAATCCCTGAATTGTCAGTTGAAAAAGGAACAATGGCAGCAGTGGGTATTCTTTCTTCTTGAGATCATGGAGAATTGCTGCCAACCTCAACTGTGAATATTAGCTGCACTAAAATAAGATAAAAATAAAACAGCTCCCAATATAAAGGGTTGAGCTGAAAATAATATGCTTAGAAGTTATTTGAATCTGTACTAACGTGAATTTTTATATTTAATCATTTATTTTTTTTAGATTTGCATCTGGCCTTTTCTTTGAGATTCTTCAAACCAGTGTACTGAATGCTGCCTGCTCCTATTTTTCTTACAGCAAAAGCCCTGGATGGTAACTTACAATATGGAACAGTCTCCAAGTAAGTTTCAGTGGCTAAGGGTAAGTGGACTTGAAACTGGGTCTCACCTCAATCAGCTTTCTTCCCAGCCATAGTTTCCTTTTTTTCCCCCCAGAAGACAGAAGGTCTTCTGAAACTACCAATTAGAATAAAAATGAGGCTCTTGGTCCCCAAACTTTTTTTTTTTTTTTGAAGGAGCGGGGCCGGGATTTGGGCTAATAGCTTCCTCAAATCACATTGGCCGAAACTTGACAGAAGGGTTTTTGCCATTTTGAATTGGGAAACACAAGCACAAATTTTAGAACTCTAAGTTCTAAAATAAGCAACAAAACTAAAACCCACTCAAAATTCTTTTCCAACTCAAAAAAAAAAAAAAATCATGCCCATAAAACATTGTAGATACTTGAATAAATTCAGTAATAAAGATTCTATTTTCTATATTTTGTTGCCTTTTTAATAAAAAACATTTTTATATGCACAATATCTGAAGCAATTTCTCTAAATTACTTCTGAAGCATGTGCATTCCTCATTTTCAATAGGAAATTGCTGATTAAACGAATGCTGAAGTAATGGAATCTGTGGTGGAATGTAGTCTGGATTCCCAGTAGGGAGGGTAGGCATTGCAGAAGACAATGAAGGTAATTTGGCTGGAAGAAACAGAGTTAAGACATCTCCTCCCTAGAAGATCTCAGATTTAATGATAAAGTAGTTAATTAAATTTGGCAAGATTTCTGTCTATAGGTGAGGAACAATAAAGGAAAGTGCTTAGAAGTAATTTAAGCAGAGTCTTTCTTGGTTTTGGAGGCCTAATAGAATCAATTGTTAAGAAAAAAAAATATAGACAGTAATTTCATAGATCTTACGATCAGGCCCTAATATATTTTTCATACTTTGAGAATGGCAATCCCTTATTGCTTTGTGTCAGTGAATTAAGGAAAACATCTTACAAGTTATGTAAGATGAAATAGCTGTTTCTAAAAGGGTAGCAGCAATGCATTATTCTTAAATATCTTCCAATGGAGAATAAATGTGCCATAAAGTATTCCCTAAGAGCATGTGCATCATTATTTCATATAGTCTAATTGAGTGCTGGTGAGGTAATTCTGTACATTCATAGAGCTGTAATAATGCAAGGACATCAGCTGCAGTTTTTATGGATTGAAAAACATATCAAACTGGTATAGCTTAATGTGAAGCAGCAAAGCATGCCATACTAATGCTGAAGTAATGGGAGGCCATGCTGCAAAAAATATAAGAAGTCTCTAAGCACATCAAAGACTAAGATTCCAAGTTGGTCTTGAATTTAATGCTGTTTTTTTAAAAACTCAAACAAGACTTAACACAAATCTATTCTGCTTTGACTTTTATGTTTTATTTTTAAGATGTTTTTTTCGCTGAGCTCTCCATGAACTTATGGCATATACTTTTATTTATCTACTTCAGAACAGTTCTGCTAAATGAAAAGCATTCAGAAAAAATAATGAGATGATAATGCTTTGACAGCACTTCCTTCCTTTTAGTTAGGTATATTTCTACAGTATGAGACCAAATGTCTGAATGTTAAAGCTGATCTTGGCTTGACTAGGGACCCTAGCAATCTGTTATCCTATTAAAAATACTTTTAGTGCACACACACGTCTTATTTCTTGTAATTTACCCTACCGGCAACTGGACTTTCTTGGTTTTTCTTGAAAATGTTTCACTCCTCATCCAAGAAATTCTGAAGAAATAAAATGTTTTCAAAGAACCAAAAAAGTCCAGTTGCCTTTTGTAAAGCATCTCTGAGATCATCGGTACGCCCTCTATTTACTATGTTTCTAAATAATTTTATTAATAAAATTACATTTTATGTTGGCAACTGTGCTGTATATTCTACAACCTTATTGCAATATGGTATAAGAAATATAATATAATAAATTCCTGCTTTAATGAATCAATATTTAGTGTGTAGTTCCTAGGGTGTAGGTCTGACTTTGTTTCTTGTTGTACTTTGGAAATTTGCATGCATATTAAAGAACTAATTTAAATATGAAATAGCAGTTTAAGAAGTTGAACAAAACTGTAAGGGCCCCAGAAGGCCAGCAGAATCATTTTCTATTGCTACCAAATTGTCAATATTTTACTTGTTCTTTAATTAGATTTTCCCTTTGATTTTTCAGTCTAACTTCATAATCTGTCTCTCAAATGTTTCAATGTCACAATTTCAAAACACAACTTTTTAAAGGACAACATTGATTGGGTAGAACTAGGGATATGTACAGTGCTTGCAAGCTAAGTAAGAGGCCATGATGAGAAATAAAAAAAGAACATTTTCTTACCTATCAAGTAGAGATGCTATTGAGAGCCTGGATTATATGCAGCTGCGGCAGCTGGTATATTGGTAGTATATTGGTAGCATTATTTGATTTTCAGATAATCAAGCTAGCTAGCCTTCTTATATAAATAGACTATTTCCACATCTCCAACACATTAAAAGAGTGTTAACTATTTTTTATGCTGATCAAGACTTGAGTAATTTATTGTGTATATGAAAACAAGCAAAATTGGTGAATGTTTGTCTATGGTTCCTCAGAGAACAGCTGTTTCTGTGGAAAAAAATACATTTCTGCCTTAAACAACTAGGACTTTCCATTCTTAGATCACAAACACATGCTTGCTTGAGAAGTTTCAACAATATTTATTTATTATTTATATTTCACATTTCTGAAATATCCCATTTCCCTTAAACAGGCATTCTGGGTGGTATACAATAAAATATAAAAATATAAAACAATCATTAAAAATAAAAGCATTAGAATTAAAAATTTAAAAATTACAAACACTTTAAAGGAGATAATAATATTAATTAAACCCTGTTAAAAATTAGTTGAAGTAAGCAAAGTGATGTCTCTCATGGCACAACCAACCCCATGACTGCGTACTCCTTTGGGCTCCACACAGATGCCTGCAGAGCCATGTCTAAACTCTCTTTGTGAAGGCCAAGAGAGTGGTGGCCCGCCTCACTTTCTGGGGAAGAATAGAGCTCTCTTCCTAGATCCCACCAATTGGAGTTGTTCAACTGACAGGGTGTGCAAAAATATCATAACTGAAACAAGAAGTCAGTAAAATAATGTATTTATTTACTTAACTGATATCCTTTATTTTACTAGCTAATTTTTTCATACAAATTAATGCATTGTGTTAGTAAAGTATGAGACAGAGAGAGAAGAGGATATATTTACTAAACTACATGAGAATAGAATTATTTATTGGCCAAGTGTGATTGGACACACAAGGAATTTGTCTTTAGTGCATATACTCTCAGTGTACATAAAAAGAAAAGATACATTCATCAAGAATCATAAGATACAACACCTAATGATAGTCATAGGGTACAAATAAGTAATACTAGGAGACAATCAGTAAAAATCATAAGGATACAAGCAACAAAATTAAAGTCATAAAGTCACACGTGGAGAAGATGGGTGATAGGAACAATGAGAAGATTAATAGTAATAGTAATGCAGACTTAGTGAAGAGTTGGACAGTGTTGAGGGAATTATTTGTTTAGCAGACTGATGGCATTCGGGGAAAAAACTGTTCCTGTGTCTGGTTGTTCTGTGTGCAGTGCTCTATAGCGTCACTTTGAGGGTAGGAGTTGAAACAGTTTATGTCCGGGATGTGGGGGGGTCTGTAAATATTTTCACAGCTCTCTTTTTGACTTGTGCAGTATACAGGCCCTCAATTGAAGGCAGGTTGGTAGTAATTGTTTTTTCTGCAGTCCTAATCACTCTTTGAAGTCTGTGTCTGTCTTGTTGGGTTGCAGAACCAAACAAGACAGTTACAGAGGTTCAGATGACAGACTCAATAATTCAATAATAAACTACATGAGATAGCTGATCTATAATGGAAAACAGTCTCACCAATGTTGTGACTATTTTAAGTTAACTTATATACATTTATAACTATATAAAATATTATTACCACAATGACTAAATTAATTATTCAGTATTTATAGAAAGAATCAATTGCACAAGATCCAAGTTTTACTTGGAAATATTTGATTAACTTGTAGCTTGATCACAGAATATTAATGATTTAACTCATTCTCTGCTTTTATGTATGTAGCTTTCTAATGATCATTGGCTGCAAGCTGAGTGTCAGGATTAAGCCGCATTCTGTCCTTAAAAGCCTTGGATGTCCTTCTAAAGGTTGACACTGAATTAAATTGTTTTATCTGACAGAAGGGGAAAAATGAAATTGAAGACAAGAAAAAGATTAGAGGTGAATACATCATGAGAATGAAAAAGATCTTAAAGTTCAAATTCAGTGGAGGAAGTATCATCAAGTCAATTAACATCTGAGCAATTCCAATTAATGGATACAATGCTAGAATTATGACTTAGCTCAAGTTGAACTAAAAGCCCTGGATAGGAAAACCAGAACAGTACTAAAAATGAATCATCCATGCAGCGATGTTGAGAAAATCTACTAACCAAGGAAAATAGGTTGGCATGGAATGTTACAAGAAGAAAAAGGGCCATTGGAAGAATATCTAAAGGACAGAGAAGAATAAGCACAGAAGTTAATATACTGTGAAGAGTTATGAGCACCGGAGAGACCAAATGAAGAATAGAAAAGAGACATGACCAGTACATTTTTTTAAAGGAGGCACAGTAGATAATAACATAACATTCCAAACTTAACAACTGTTGGTAAGAAAGGTGAAAAAGGCTGGCTAATGGGCATGGCAGTCCCCAGAGACAACAAAATAAAGAAAAGGAACTGGAGAAAAATAATAAAATAGAAAGAACTGCAAAAAGAAGTAGAACAACTGTGGCCTAAGAAATCAAAGATAGTTACAATAGAAGTAGGTGCCCTGGGTGCAATCCCAAAACATCTAGAGCAGCATCTTCAGCATTGACAAAATTACCACAAGTCAATTGCAAAAGGCAGTTTTATTTGGAATAGCTTACATTCTGTGATGGTACACCTGAAACAACATTTGCCTATTCCAGGTCTTTTATATGTTATACTATGTCCAAGATAGTTTATGTTAGATGAAGCTACAAGTTCACACCTGCATTTTATTTTCAACTATAGTTATATGTGTGAAAAATTATGTCAGTCTATATAAACAAAAGTCACTTTTTGAAATTTATTTTAATTCGGCATCTACTTTTTACCAAAAGTAAAAATATCAGAATTAAAACAATAATGATTTTGCTTCTATTAAAATCAGTAAGTTGTATAAAAAATGTTACCAGAATGTTATGCTGGACACAGTACACATAGAGAAACTTAAATTAGTGTTAAAATTTCAGCAAATCTGACTTAATGTGCATTTTTTTCAAGAACTGTATTTCTCATTTGGGTTATCATTATAAAAAATAATCTGTCTCACATTCTCATGTGATGCATTTTCTCTAAAGTTGGGTGTAATTGAATATATATTTCATTTAGGAATACATTCTTGTCTTTTTGTTGTGGTTGACAATTTTTATTCTGGATAGGTCTGTTCAAGCATAGACAATTAAAGGATGTGTTCAAGTATCTACATAGACAATGAAAGGATCAGATGATTATTTGTAAGATATGGAATGTGATAAAATTCAACATTGATGAGTTTATGCTTGACGTGATCCACATTTCTCATTGAAGTGCTTTTGATAGTAGAAACACATGACTGGAGACCATATAACATTTTTAAAAACCTTATATTAGCTTTAATATAGTTCCATACAATCCATATATTCCCATGGAAATCTTCACCCATGTACTGATCTAAGCACAAGTATGTTTCTAAAAATGATCATTGACCATGAAGGTTAAAAAAGTAAACAATTATTTGATCTGATTTTTTTTGCAGGGACTCAACTTTTTTCCATTCAGATTTTTCTGCATGTTTGTTTGCAAATATTAGAGTCCAGTTTGTCAGCTTTGGATTTAATCAAGAGCTGACAAAAATTTAGGGCCAGTTTTATAAGGAATACGTTTTCTTCATCATATTGTATCCATTGTAACAAAAAAAAAAACCATGTGTTTAAAATTTGGTTAGGAACAATAGCTGATATGCTAAATTATATTGTTGGAGGAAAGTTCTCATACATTATAGTTATCCCTGTTTTACATGTAAGATTTGAGAAGTTAATTTGTTTGTCTCCATTCTCTTTCACACATGATTGACCATGAGCATATAAACAATCTGTGTTTCATACTATAGTTTCATTTGCAAACTTTTAAACATAGGTACCCAACTTGAATCAAACTGGGAATCTAATATTTTCTCTCTATGGTGATAAAAAAATATAAAGAAAAAGCAGTTCCTTAGTTAATTTTAAATTAGAACTAGAGCCAACAGACATAACACTGATTTTTCTTTGAATGTGGACTTTTATCTCACTCTTTTTTATCTGATGAATCTGTTGTTTTTTAATTTCTTTTTCACACATGAGGGCAGAAAAAAGCATGAAAATGTATCTATTTTCAGAGGTATTTGTAGTTATTTTGCATTATTCATATAACCAGAGTATCTCATGAAGACAAAGAATATTTTGTAATTCTTAATTTATACTTTTGAAATATATGCAAGAACTATGTATTGCATTCAGGTAAAGCTAATGCACTTTCTATGAATGTTTGGATACACCATATTGCATTTTGGGATATGTTTCATAAAACAGTCTGAAATGTGGTAGGAAATAATATATCCCAGTTATGCAACTAATGAATAATATAATATTTAGGCACTAGTCCTTTCCTCACCATGAATCTTACATACTTCCTCGAAGGGATTCCATGTAAGTGATAGAATAATTCACAGTTGAGGCATATGGATTTACCAATGAAATAATATATATGCTTTTCTAGGTAACTTTCTGGGAATCTCTGAAATTGGCTTGTGCAATTGCTACCCTTCTTCCCCAGCAGATGGCAAATTATGTATATAATGTTAAAAATGCTAAATATAAAATTGCTTTAAGTGTCCATAGCACTTCTACATGCCTACATTTTATTTATAAGGGTACGTTTATTTCAAGCCCTTGTCAAGTAAAGTGAGACTGGCTAAAGAGGGAGGAGGAAGGAAGGAAGGAAGGAAGGAAGGAAGGAAGGAAGGAAGGAAGGAAGGAAGGAAGGAAGGAAGGAAGGAATTTTATTAACAATTAAAATAGTACTTTTAATACTAAAAATATCTACTAAAATACTAAAGTAGATATGGTATTTTTCTATTTTGGATGCATGTGAACACCCGACCCACTGGAGAAGACACTGGTACTGCAAAAGATGAAAGAAAGAGAAGAGAGAGACCACAGCAAATGACAGTTATAGTGGCAATAAGCTATATAATTTGAAGACATTAAAGACCAGTTTAAGGGTTATACAACTGAATTATTTTTATTAATGAACCATCAGTAATAATAAAAATTTTCTTGCAAATTTTATTTCTCACCCTTGATTACTAGGTATATGTGCATACAACCTGGAAAAAAATATTTTCTCTTCATTTTTCCAGAGTCCATATTTGTATCATACTAGTAAATATCTATGGAGATTCTCAATCATCCAGGTCATGGTTGTCCCAAAGATGATTTTCAAAAGGCAACTGGACTTTCTTGGTTTTTCTTGAAAATGTTTCACTTCTCATCCAAGAAATTCTGAAGAAATAAAATGTTTTCAAAGAACCAAAAAAGTCCAGTTGCCTTTTGTAAAGCATCTCTGAGATCATCGGTACACCCTCTATTTACTATGTTTCTAAATAATTTTATTAATAAAATTACATTTTATGTTGGCAACTGTGCTGTATATTCTACAACCTTATTGCAATATGGTATAAGAAATATAATATAATAAATTCTTTCACAGACCCAAAAAATTGCATCCGCCCTTGGAATTTCATTTTGACAGGTACCCAAGTATTCATCTGAAATAGGATGTCATTGTTTACTGTTGAGTTACTTTCAATGGACTCTCAGCGTTCCTTTAACTGGATGGATAAACCCATGTAAAACAATATCTGGTGGTGAAATAGCAACTTTCTCTTGGAACTTAAACTCTACATGAATTAAACACAGTAAAACAACTGAATAAAATTAAAGCGTAAACCTCAACTACTTGAATGGAGACAAAATATGCAAGGAAAGGCAGGGGAAATGATCTAAGTTTATATTGCCTTGTGCAGCTGTAAAAGAAAGCTCTTAAAAAGACAAAATGTATAACAAAGAAATTTCATTATAATTCGTTATTGGTACATTAAAATATAATTTATTTTTACCTAAAATACAATTTAATTTACAATTCAATGTAAATTTCTCAATAGGAATTGTGTAACCTATTTTATAAATCTGTGACATTAGGATATTATGGATATTTTCCCAAAATAGAATGAAAGCCCAATATTTCTGTTCATTTTTTTTTTGTATGATGTTCAACTTGCAGATCCAACATTCCAATTTTACATTGTCTGGGGTTTTTGTTTGTTTGTTACCAGTATCTGTGGACTCTCTTTTGTACGTCTTGCATGGAGAGCAAGCATAAAAAAAAATTATCTATCAGATTTGTTAATAGCACTTAGGTGTATATACTGCTTCACAGTGCTTTACAGCTCTCTCTAAGCAGTTTACAGGGTCAGCATACTGCCCCCAACTATCTGGGTCCTCATTTTACTGATCTTGGAGGGATGAAAGGCTGAGTCAACCTTGAGCCTGGTGAGATTTGAACTTCCAAATTGCAGGCAGCCAGCAGTCAGCAGAAGTAGCTGCAGTACCATACTCTAACCACTGTGCCACCACAAATAATATTCTGTTATTAAAGAAATAGCAGTTAAAATAAGTCGATTTCTGAATTATTCCCTATTAAAACATTGACTTTGTTTTTAGAGTTTCAGAATACAAGAAATTTATGAATACGAATTGCTAAAAAATCTCCTGTTTATAGCTGGTGGATATTTAAGATATCTTGAATTTCTTAGAGGTCCTTTTTGTTTTTGTAGTCAGTTCCTGATCAGTTCAGTTTTTAGCTTTCTCTATTTCTGCATTTATGTTTTCCTCTGAACAATCTAACCTAATAGATCTATGTTTAGAAATAAAATAAAATATCCATACTATAGTTTTCCTTAAAAGTATGGCATCCCTTCACTGCAATTTTAAAAATGTAACTCCAGGCTTTAGCATTTTTAGTAAAATTCCATTTACTAAAATAAACTTACAGACTGCCCATATTTCACTATAATATGGTCTTTTGATCTGATCACCATCAATAACCAAGTGATAAATATTATTTAGATCCATATGTTGTGACAAAGTAAGTATGTTTGTATCTCTTATGATACATATATCATCATGGCATCACTGCATTATAACATATAACAACAACAACAACAACCACCACCACCACAACAACAACAACAACGCCAGCAGAGCAGCAAAAGATTGCGCTACTCGGAACAACATAAACTTTAAGAAGATACTTGGTTGATACCTAGAATGCCAGTCAATGATGTTTGTGATACCTTTTTAAATGTTCAGTTGACTGAGTTTCATGTTTAATGAATAATAGATAATAACAACAACAATAATAATATTTTTTTAAAATAAACATTTTTATTTTTAAATGTTCAGTAGACTTGAGTTTCATATTTAATGAATAAAAAGGATAATAATATTAATAATTCCAACAGGATCTCAAAAAGGTATCTCATTAGTTAATTTGCTAGCTGGCTTTATACATAAATTACATTATGAACTGCCTTACATATTTGGTTTAATTTTTAGTTAACAATACCATACGAGAATTATTTTTATTGTTTAGCAAATCACTAATTTAGCACTTCCTTTTGTATGCTAAGTATATGAGCCACATAATGCAATGTTTTGCACATTTGACTAGTTCTCAGTTAAGAGTACATCTGAGAATTTGTACTGCTTAGTTATATATTAGTTTGCTTCTTAGCAACAGTGAAAAATGAAAAACATATAAAAAGTGATAATCAGATCATAAAACTTTTTAGTCCAATTTTTGTTTACAGTTGCCAACCATATATTTATAGAAACCCACAATTAAAATTCTACCTCAAGATAAGATAGCTATAAACAATCATTTTCCTAACCTTACTATTGAGTGGCATGTTATGTCTAATATTAGAGATGTCTTAGCCAGTATCCATTGATATATTGTATCTATCCAAAATGAATGTCATATTTTTTAAGCTGCCTGACTTAATGATATTTAATATTTCATGGAAACAAATTCTATTGTTTGACTGTTTCTATGATCTTACCATTCTGCTTCACTGAGTAATCCTGGGTTTTAATATTTTGACAGGAGGAGAAAAACTGATCCATTTAATCCTTTATATTCAGTGTATAATCTATAATCCCTCTATCATATACAGCTTTTCTGCTTTCTCTTCTTATGATGTACGTAGTGTGGTAAATTACTATTTATTTTAGCATTCTGAGAGTCCAAGTGGGATTGTTAGTGTCCTTTTTGTTTTAACTATCTTAAAAATTTTGATGTTGTTAAACTCACTGCTTATCTCAAAGCCAGATGACTTATAGTGTATATTTCTAATATTATTTTATAAGGTTATAGCAATAGCACTTTGAGGTTATATACTGCCTTATAGCGCTTTATAGCACTCTGGGACATGTACAATGTAGAAGCATTACTTGCATATTGTTTCCAACAATTTGGCTCCCAATTTTATCGACCTTGGAAGGATGGAAGGCTGAGCCCAGCTTTAGTTCTGTCAGAATCAAATTCCAGGCTGTGGGCACAATTTGCCTGCAATACTGCATTCTAACCACTGTGCCACCTGACTAAAGCTATCTGCTATTGCTATAAGGTTATGCAGATCCTTAGAAAGAGATGGCTCAGAATATAAGGGACTCTGGGCTAAATTCTGCTTTCTAAATTGTTTGAACAGCTATTCCCCTTTTCAGGTTCTATCGTTGTTTCCAAAGCTGTTCTTTGCCAGCTTCATAGCTGCTTTAATTTTAAATCATAGTGTAGACGTGAGTGGGGAGCAGAGTTCTTTTGATTTAGCGCAGCTGTTTTTATTGTGATGAAATTTTATTTATTTATTAATCAAATTTATATAGCCACCCATCAGAAATGACTCTGGGTGGCATACAATAATTAAATAGAAACAAGTATTAAAAATATAAAAAATATTTTAAAATATAGAAACCCCAGGCAAAGAGAGATTGTCATATACCCACCTGAATAATGGAACCAACATGCCTCTGGTTCCCTGGGACCTCCTGGCCTGGTGACATTACCAGGAAATCAAAAGGGACAGATTCTCCATGTTAATTCCTTTGACCTCCTGAAGAAACTACAAAATATAAATTTAATTTTAAAATAAATATCTAATTGAACATGAATCAGACACAGGACAGTTATTGCATAAATTTGATATGTTGAAATGCCTAGAAATGGTATGGGAAATGGCCCACTCATTTCTGTCAAAGCAGTACAAACATTTTGTTAAAATAATGAAAGAAAACTGTCTATATAAAGTTTGAAATTAAATCTGAAATCCCAGAATTTAATTAGGATTGGTCAATTTTTTAAATAACTACTGAATGCAGGAAAAGAGTTCATAAACAGAATGCTGATTTAGCTAATCAGATGAAAAAGTCAATAATTCAATTAATTCAGCACTTTATACTATTCCCTCTGTGACTGCACATAATTGGGAATTTTTAATTTATCCCATCTACAATAGATTGTCTCTGTTAGGGATAACATTGTTTACCCTAACTGGTTTGGGTAAAAAATAATAAATATGGTATCATGGTTTGTTAGTTAAAGTGTGTGTAACTTTAACTGCAAGAATGTAATTAAGGGTGTGGTTGTAAAAGCACTATATAAGAAGCGGGGCAATTGCAGCTCGCTCTCTCTGGCTTGAAGATCCCTAATTACTGGATGGATTGATGACTGCGTTCTTGCTGGAAAGGGGAGAGAAAAAGGAGTGTTGATTTTTCTCAACGGAGAGAAGATAAAGATTGGACTGATTTATTGTAAGTGAACTGACATTGGCTATTCAACACGGACTTTGCAAATAGAGTATCCCCGACAAGACTTGACTGAAATTGATATATGACTAATGGACCGTTTATTTGACTATGCTATAATTCTTAAATGGAATAAACTATTTTTGATAGCACAAGCGTATCTGTATTTTACTGTGTGTTAACTAGAAAACTTATCTCACACATTTACCTGTCTTCCTATCTGACTTCGCTGCACGTTCTGTTTAGTTTGTTTTCCTTAACACCCGTTGGGAAATCCAGGCTTAACAGTCTCGCCTATCATGTCATTGTTATATCTATAACATGGGTATGGCTAGTCCACATCACGTATTCTTAAATTTTATTTTATTTTATTTTATTTATTTGGTTTGGTTTGGTTTGTCAGTTGCTTACAAGATAATAATCCTTGAGTTTAGCCAAGCTTCTGCTGATATTAGAAGATCTTAAAATGCTCTTCTTATATCAGACATCTTGCAGATGCTCATTTATTGAGACATAAACTCTTTTTAAAAAGCCTTCTTCCTTCTGTATATTTTCTTGCAATTTACTCATAATGTCCTCATCTCTTCTCATTTCTGTACTGCTGACAGACTTACATCTTTGTTATTTTATCAAAAACCCTATTTATTCCAAATCAAACTCTTTCAGAAATAAATTTAAGAGCCCCTTTATTCACAAACTGATATATACTTATAGAAATGAGTATTGGGACATACATCACTCATCTCTGTTTTAATGGTCGGTAGAGATTGGAAATACAGTGTTTATAAAAAGCAGAATGCCAGCTTTTCAAAGAAAACTAGATTACATATGCATACAATAATTAATATAATTATTGTTTTTACTTCAAAAAGAACTCCATGGAAACATGTCCAGATATTGTACATGGTTGTAGCTTAATTGTATGGAATTTTATAATATGCTAGCCCACAGGAAAATAGAATTGGTACTTTTCAGCTTTTGGTTATAAAGACAGTCATAGAAAAAATTAAGTTGGAAAAATAATTATTATTCAAATTTTTATCACTTCATGGTGTAGTCACTTATGTGTTTGACACTCAAATCTTCTATATTTTGCTATTATTGCTCGTCAAAGTGAATTGAGAAGATTGGCTATATGGTTGTAATGTTTTTTTAAGGCCTAATTATTAGGCCTTAATTATTATTAATTATTCAGAGCCATATTTTTTCTCCAACTTTCTTCCATCTGGACTACTATGAGCAGTTTGTCCAGCATTTCCAATGATTATATCTCTAAATACATTGAAATATTGCTACATAACTTTATAGCTTATATCTCGTAGAAAAATTGTCATGTACAATTCTCTATTCCTAGTATTTCTGATTAGAAAACCAAGAACAGCAGTGGAGTATGTATAAAACAGGATGGGAGAACCAGTGAAGTTCTAGACTAAGTATTTGAAATGTTTTATCACAAAGGATTTCATTAATTGCAAATGATGTAGTTTATAACCTGAACATTGCATTTTTAATAAAAATCACATAAAATAAAGGAGCACATTGACTATGAAATATGAAGCCCAGTATTCTGTTCTTAGATGGACATGCAACTTCTTTTAATTTTATGTAACTTCAATAGATCCATTTTGCTGTGTCTCATGTATACCTTTCCCCCCTTCCCTTCTCAATTCCTTAATTTCTTACTAGATTTTCAGAATTATATACCTATGAAGAGAACTGCTTTTTGCTCCTAGCATGATTCATGAAGATGATTAATTTAAACAGGTAAACGTAATCAGGTATCTTGGATGAGATGAGATAAGATAACCTTTATTGTCATTTTTGACCTCTGAGGACAGTGGCACACATTAAAAATGAAATTCTGTTACCCACTCTCAAAAAAAGTATGTGCATATACATATACATATACATATACATATACATATACATATACATATACATATACATATACATATACATACATACATACATACATACATACATATATATATATGTGTGTGTGTGTGTGTGTGTGTGTGTGTGTGTGTACACATTCATAACACACACACACACACAGACACGCATATTAATCACTGTCCATTTTGAATATGTAGTAGAAAGAATAAACTTGAGAGTTCACAAGGTTGCTGCTATATGGAACAAAGCTGTGAATCCAGATGTTCTGCTTCAGATACCATGAAGCATCCTCCCAGAAGGTAACAAGGAAAACTGGTCATGGAGAGGATGTGTAGAACCCCTGACAATGCTGCAGAATGTGAATCCTACTGAAGCAGCATTTATATGCTATGTCCTGGGTAGAAGGAAGTGAACTACCAATAATATTTTCTGCCATCTAGATCAGTGGTCGCCGCGGCCCACTGGTGGTCCACGAGAAAATTTTGGTGGTCCGCAGAGAATTGCCACCCCAAAGCACCCGCCCCCAAAGCAATTATTCCAGGCTGTGGGGAAACACAAGGCTGTGCCGCCCACATGGCCCGGGAACACAAGGCTTGCATCGCTTGCATTAGGAACAACACGAGGTAGTGAGGGGAGGAGGGAAAGGGAGGAGGGGGAAACTTGCCTGGTCACCGGGTTGCTCTTTCTGCTTCTTTCGTCTTCTGCTTTTGGCTGCACGAAAGGAAAGCAGCAAAAGTCTTTCTTTCTATCTCCCAAACTCTGCCAGAAATGAGTCTTCGAAGCCTCTTGGAGCAGGATGCCTTGCAAGGTCCCAAAGACTCATTTCTGGCAGAGTTTGGGGGTTTGCTTCTCTCTGAGAAGCACAGAGCCGAAGACACAAGCCTGAAGATGATGAATGAGACTTCATCGAAACGTTGCCTAGATACTTCCAATTTTACGTGGGAGAAAACCCGAATAACCAAAGATCCACATACAAATACCCGTGAGAACCTCAGAAAACACACACACACACACACACACACACACACACACACATATATATATTAAAAAACACTAGGCCTTCTATGTTTCAAATTCCCAAGACATTCATTGTGTAGGAATAAAAATATTTTAACTGGCCTAAAACTATTTCATTAATGTTGATACAATTACATATAAATTTATAATATAGTGTATCATTTGTTTGTTTTAAAGATGATAAAATGTCAACGTTTTATTTTCTGCATGCTAACCAATGTAATTTTTGTTTAATTAATTTTATAAAATATGAATAGTATTTATATCACCAGTCTAAATTTTAAGATGAGAATAATAATGTATTAATTTAATTTACAATGGGTACTAGAAGAAATAAACTCCCCTTTTTAGCAACAAGAGAATTCACACAAGATGTCTCGGTGCAGGGACACCAGCTACAAACTTAACTCCCTTTTGTTGTAGAGTTCATAGAACGCTCAAAGGATTTAAAGCATAAAACAAATAAAAAATAGTAAAAGATTTTTTGAGATATTTGAGTCAATGCAGAAATAAACAAATGAATATAATGTGGAAATAGCTGAATGGAACATCAATTGTATAATGGAACAAATAAAGGCACACAGAATAAATGCAAACAGTTGTTAAATAAATGAAAGCCTTGGTAATTAAAAAAGTCAGATAAGTGACTGTATGTTCATATATACAGAGCTGTATTCAGCCATCAAAAAGGGAAAATAATGTTGAGGAACTGGTGTTTGAAAAAATAAAGATGACTGATTCAAGGAGAACAGAGTTGAATTGTATTTTTTTTTAAGTTGCAATGACTAATAGAAGACGGGGTGAGAATTAAGGAAAAGACAGGAGTTGAAAATGACCTATAAAGTGTCATTGACTTCCTTAAGGCAATACAATACTAGTTTTCAGCCTGTGTAAGTGGACGTCTTATTGAATGTTTTACCCCCAACTATTCACTCAGTAAAAAATCTGAAAATTCATTCCAACCCTCACAAAATAGCCTTAGTGATTAATAGCATTTCCAACATCTGGTCCCTTTTTAATTAAAAAGACAGCTGGCAATACTTTTAAAAAAATAAAATAAAATGGCAAATTGGCTTTGATTCTTAGATATATTCAATGCCAAATGTAAACATTGCGATCTGGCTCCCCTTCCTAAATATTGTGAACAACACCCCAGGTATGGAATGTCTCATTTAAACCACTTATCTTCTAGTCATCACAAAACTGGGCATTTTTCATGAGGTAACCCACAATTTCAGAAAAGTAAAAATTTTCAATTCTGAAATAAAGAATTTTTATTTTACAAGCATTTATTTACTTTAAGTATTTATATATTTTATAAAATATTAAGAGAAAAAATGAAAAGAATTCTCCTAAATAGTCTTATTATGTATTCTTCCATTCACAAAATTTCCTGGCAAGAGAAATAGCTTCACATCAGAGCCTGCTTTAAAATACATACTGAACATGTATATAAAGTGTGACCTCCTAATTATATGCCTTGAGATATCATTTAAAAGTGTAATTTCATGGGACGATAATAGTCTTTTATAGATTAAATAAACATCATCTAATTTTAACCATTCCAAATGATTTTGTTGTTTCAAATGTTTGGATTCAGTGTTTCTAGATGAAGTTATATAAAAGAACAAATAGGAAAATCAAATATTAAGCAACAATTAAGCAAGAAGTGATTATATAAAATACAGTAGTTTCAGTAGCAAATGAGTTCTTATTAAAAATAGAAATCCATCAAAGCTGGAATATTATCTAAATTTGGCCACAACTGGTTCTGTAGCATTACACATAACACTTCTCTCTACTTCTTTAAAATGTAGAGTGAAGAGAAAGTTCAGGGGTCTGATTGAATAGAAAAGACCTTTGCCTGTTTCATAATTGTTTTTATGTATAGCTCCACATTGAACTCAGCGTTATATGGTTACTGGATCCAGAAGGCAGAATCTCATCTCAGAAGATCAAGATTGGAAAGAAGATAGACCACGGGCAAGACAAGTGATGGCTGGCTTTACAAAGAGCCAGTTGGAATTGGATGTGGAGCAGTTGCAAATACAAGATCTACTGAAAAAAGTATTTGGAAAATTAGGGCTACGAAGTGTCCACTTCAGTTGATTCATGATAAATAATTCAAATCCAGTACAGTTCAGTTCTTCCTTGTGTACTTCTACTTCCTTAGTTATTCTGGAATCCTATCTTACATTTTTAGTGAAGACTCAAACAAGCCTGGTTCTCAAATTGCAGAAACCTTTACCTCAGTCAGTGCCATGTTCATAGAGAAAGTAGCTAGGATACGAAGAGGCAGTGAAAATCTGGAAGAAAGCAGCCTGACCTTGATGCTGGAGGTCATGAGCTGTTTCTTCAGCTTGAGTGTGCTGGCCCTGTGGCTCTTCCTCAGAAAGGAAAAAAATCAATTTCAAAAGATGGTTCGAAATAACAGATCAACTATATAATATCCCTGTACTGAGACCCTCAAAAAGAAAGACATACTTATTGTCATGAGAACAGCAGCAGACAGACTTATATATTAGTTATTATTCATTTTATCAAATTTATAGAATTACACAACTCAACTAATTCTGGGCGGTTTAAAATAAAAATAAAAAGCCAATAACCTCCACCTGCAATAAGATTCCAAACAAACAAAATAGACAACAAGAACAACCCCCCACCACCACCACCACCAAAACTTGAATATGCAGAAAACAAAAGCATTATTCGGTATTTTCCTAGAGAAAATACAGGTCCATAAAAACTCTCATGGCCAAAACTGCCTGTTCCTATTCAAGTGAGAAACTGTAATCCCATCCAAAACTAACAAAGGGAGTTCCTTCATGAAAAGCCAAAAACCCTCAGCTATTCCATCTTGCCAAAGTTCATTTTAAGACTATTCCTCTATATCTGGATCTCCACAACCTCTTGGCACTGGATTATGATCTTGATAGCATTGATCCATTGAGCCCAGATTCATTGAGCTGCATACTTTAACTATTATCAACATGCTAAGGTACTGGATTCTGTGCTGGTGGATAACTTTATCCAGCAGTTTCATGGACCAAAGTTTTGACCTCTCCTGACTTCCACAACACCAACTGACTTCCACAACACCAACTGGAACTGACTTGACAGAAAAGATGAAAACCACAGAACTCTCTGCCTCCCCTTCCTAATCCTCGTATGTTGCCCAGAAGGATACTGTGATTGATAGTACTGAAACCTTCTGAACTCCCATCCCAGCTCTATTAAAATCATATACTAAACATAATTAATACCATCTCCTGGCCTAAAAGCAATTTGTAAAGGAACTATATAAACTACTTTATCTGAAGTTGCACTCTGACAACATAGTCTCAATAGCCTTCCTGAGAAATAGGGTAGGTACATCGAAGTAAAGGATTTACAATATAATTCTAAAATTGTATGAAAATATGTAGTTGTAATGTTTAAATTTGTATCCTGTATAGCAGGGGTCTCCAACCTTATCAACTTTAAGCCAAGCGGATTTCAACTCCCAGAATTCCCAAGCCAGCTTTGCTTGATTTAAAGTTGACACCGTCCAGAAACCAGACCCCGGATGCATCACCAGCTACCACACACCCGACCCCCAAACCAAGCAAACGGACATATGCCATGAACACATAGCCAGGCCTCAAACTCGGAGACAAACCAAAACCGGAATATCACATCACAGCCACCCGCTCAGGATATCACATCACGGAACTCAAGAGGTTACACCACAAAACCTCAGGATGTTACAACAGAGCCAATGACCCAGGAGATTACAGCACAAGACCCAGGATGTCACAACAATAGAACTCACAAGGTCATCACACAGCCGATGACCCAGGTCATTACAACCCAGGAGATTACAGCACAAGACCCAGGATGTCACAACAATAGAACTCACACAGCCCATTACCCAGGTTGTTACAACACAGGAGGCTGATAGACACACAGCCAATACCTCAGCCACACATGTTCTTATGAAAAAGTCAGCCAATCTGCAAACATCAACTCCATCAACCAATCAAGAAATGACAACACAGCCAATCTCCCCAGCAGTATTTATATAGAGACGGCAGCTCAGATCATGCTTTGCTCGCACAAGCATGAAGCTGAAAGCACCAGCCTGAAGATGGCGAGTGGGACCTCATCAAAACGTCACCAAGATACTCTCAATCTTACATTGGAAAAGACCTGAATACACCAAGACCTGCATACCTGTTAAAATCAGAGAAAAAGTTCATCTGGTTATCCTGTCAGTTTTGGGTTGAGATGGATGGATCCCATGTTGGATGTTGTTTTCTTTATGTTCATGTATAGAGTGACCAAATCCCATCTTGCTTTGTTTTATATTGTGATTTATTGTGTATTACAAATTTCTCTCATGGTTCTGGTTTTCATTTTAATACTGTATGCAATATCTTCTTAGAAAAAGAAAATTTATATACTATTTTTTGTCTTGAATATTAATTCTTAGGAAAATGGTCCCATGACCTGTACCAAATTAACAATGCTATAATTTTTTTTTTTAAATAAAGTTTTATTGAGTTTTAACAAAGTAAATAAAACATCTTATTTGAGTACAGCATGGTTCCGGGTTATCACATTTCCATACAGACATAATTTCATACGCATATTCATCTTATGTATTCAACTTCATATCTTATTACTCTTTTTCCAACTTCTCTCTCTTTCTCCCTTTACTTCTCTTAATTTTCTTTTATGGTTATCTCATTTTCTTCTTATTCAATTGTATTTCTTTTACCTAAATTTCTATATCTTTTTATTCATTATACTTTTACTTTCGTCTGTCTTGTTTACAATTTCATATGTTCTCTTCCAACATTCTTAAAAAGCAAAATTCCCCCTATGATTGCCAATCGGAGTGCGACACCTTTAAGTCTTATTGTTATTATCATATGAAATCTCATTAAACATTAAATTTGTACATTCTAAAATTATAACATTCAAATTTCTAGTATCTATTTTATATCATGTAAATCTCATCATTCAGACTCGGGAACGGGTGATAATGAGGAACAAATGTTATCTTCAGGTGAAGAAGATGATAATTTGGATGATTGCTGGGTAGATGTCAGGACAAGACGTCTCCTGACAAGGAGGAACCAACGAGGATACAGTAGGAGAGCAGACCAGCAATTAGACTAATTAGTTACTCTATAAAGGAGAGATATGACTTTGCACTTTGTCCGGAACAAAGTGTCTATTTGCAAGAGAGAACTGAAGAGCACAGTTTGGAGGATTTTGATCTGAAATATCTTGTTGGGATTTGGATTTAATTCGTTGGAACTTCTACTTATTGGAATTATTTTGTGAAGGATTTTGATCTGAAGAATCTTGTTGAGTCTTGGATTTAGTTCGTTGGAACTTTTACTTATTGGAGCTATCTGTGAAAATTCCTGTTTGCTGCCTTTCTTTACAAGGACTGTTGCTTTCAGCCTTATCTGTTTACTTTAAAAGGTGGGACATAACATTTTCCTGTTTGCTGCCTTTCTTTACAAGGACTGCTGCTTTCAGCCTTAACTGTTTATTTTAGAAGGTGGGACATAACATATATATATATATATATATATATATATATATATATATATATATATATATATATATATATATATATATATATATATATAAACATTAGTAAACAAAATAGTTATTCAAATTCATTCTAGTACTAGTATGAGCTGTGTAAATCTTTCATGTTTCTTTTCAATATTTATTAATCTTTAAGAATAATTGAAATGTTTCCCTCCCTTCTTCATTATTACGTTAATTGTTAATAAGCATACCATTGGATAGTTATACAGTTTTATCTTATAAATTATTTACTATTAATAAGCAAAATAATTATTCAAATTCATTCTAGTGACTGGTATAGATTTCCTTATAAATCTTTCACATTTCTTTTCAATATTTTATTAATCTTTAGAAACAATTACAATGTTTCCCTCCCTTCTTTA
This sequence comes from Notechis scutatus, assembly GCF_049901735.1. Classification (NCBI taxonomy): domain Eukaryota; kingdom Metazoa; phylum Chordata; class Lepidosauria; order Squamata; family Elapidae; genus Notechis; species Notechis scutatus. The sequence goes on from NC_142012.1 coordinate 28,500,309, forward strand.
TTATTGCATTCATTATAAATAAACATACCATTACATAACAGTACAGTTTTATCTCATAGATTATTTACTTATTTCATTTCTAACTCATTACAGTATTCTACTGTCACAACACTATCTTTTGTACCTTTGCAGAATCCTCACTTTTAACTTAATTTAGCCATTGTCTCTGTGTTTTCTAGCTGAGCAAATACCTTTAATCCTGGTACGTTTCCCTTTTTCTTTATTTCCTGCTTTTGTCCCTCATAAATTCTTTCCCTTTCTATCTCCGCCCCCCCTTTTTCTCATCCCTTTTGTTATACCCTTCTCTCTCTAATTTTCCCTTCTGTAGTTTTCTTTTCTGCTTCTCCTTGCTGTGATACTTCTTTTTCAAACTATTTTTCTTTTTGGCTGTTCCCTTTGATCTCAAGCTTTTAACTCCTTTCCCCCTTTTTCCCCTTTTTACCACACTTTGCATTATTTGATCATTGAAAATGGCTTCTTCTTTGTCCCGCCCCTCTTCTTGCTCTTGAAGCTTTTCCTTTTGCTTTTCATAGTTCAGGATCTTCATTTCAAAAAATTCAAATACGAAGCCAAAGGATCTTCCTTCCCTTTCTGCATCTTCTTTCTGTTTTTTAAGACTCATCTTCAATTCCTCCAGAAGTGATGCCATTTTAAACACTTTTGAACAACCACCTGACTGACTTTAATTAAAACAGGGGGGAAAAAAAAACAATGCCAAAAAAATTTTTAAGTCACCAAATGATCCCAGACTGTTCCTTCTTGTTTCTTTCCTTTACTTTTCCTTTCCATGGGTTACTGTATCTTTTAACAAGATTTCAGTTACAATGTATCCTCGGGAGTCTTTTCAAAGTTTCACTGTTAATCCTCTTTATTTTTCCAGGTGGCACTCCATTTTTTCATTATTCCAAGTTCCACCCTTTTGCCTCTACTCTTCTCCTTTTTAGGGCTTTAAAATGACCAAAGAAAAATCTTTATTCTCCTTTTGACACTTAGATTTCAGCTTAAAGTTGCCTATTAGTGTCAAAATAGATTAACATAAATTTCTTTCCATACCATTTGTAATTATCAATATAAAGGTTAAAAAAGGGTTTTTAACCTCCTTTTCTCTCTCCTTCACCGCTTAAAAATCTTCTTTCAGAAGTATCCCTCTAAGTACTTTTAGATTCAGAGTACCTTGCTTAAATGTTCTCTGTTGTCCGTCCTGCTTTCCTCTTTGTCTTCCTCCTGCACAATCTTATCCAGTCGGGTTCTTCTTTGGGGTGGCCATTTCTGACCACCGCTACAACTGCCTTCAGGAAAGGGAGTTTAGACCAGCCAAGGAGGAGAGATGCGGCTCCTCTCCACTCGGCTAGCAATCTCCCCCCTCTTCACCATGTCTACAGGGTGGCTTCAGCCCCAAATCCGAAGGATCGGGGTGCTCCAGCGGCAAGCACAGATTGAAACAACGCACAATCACGGATTTCGGTCTGTCGCTGAAGAAACCCAAATCGGAAGTTCAACAATGCTGTAATTTTATATTTGGATTACTACATTGAAAAAGAGAGTTGGATAGGATCTAAATGACCCCTTCCAGTTCTAGGATTCAAAGACGTCATAATGATGATTTAAATCAGAAGCTAGTAGATTAGTATACTAATCTGAGAATTTATCAACTGATGACATCAAGATAAAATTATATATACTTATTTCTGACATTTTTTTTATTTGCATACATACTTCCATGACATAGTATATGACAGCTAGATTTTAGGCAAACTAACACATTGGAAACCATTGCATAATTTTAAAATAAATTGATTAATTAGAAAATAAAAGAAATGAAAGTAATTGTGTCTATACTCAGATGCACTGCATACCATGGTTGCTATTAGTAGACCAAGATAATTTATTCATAACACCATGTATGATAATTGTCAAAATCTATAAATAAAATTCTTGCCAATGGGAAATGGAAATCAAACTGCTGCTCAAATCTTAGTAAGTGCTACTAAATCTTACTGAAAAATAGATATTGTAGCTTACTCTGTTTTCAGACAAATGAACTTGTATGAAGAAAAGGTTTCCTTGGTTTTCTTTTTTATAAAGGGTCTTAAAGAATTCTGAGAAAGATCCAGAATGTTAAGAGAAACCTAGAAAAACCAAGCTATTTACACAATAAGCTAAAAGAAATTATGCTATATTGATAAAGTATTTCATATCCAGTGGTTTTACTGAATGTTGAATACCAAGTGACTTCAGGATTAACATTCTAGGGGAAGTATTATGATCATGGCATGTTTTTGATTTGGTCCTAAATTTCTCAAATTACCCCAAATAAATTGTTTCTCAAATTATCCCAAATAAATTGTACAAAGTTTGGCATTAGACTGTAAACTTATTCACATGGACTGTGCTTTCATAGGCTAACTTCCCCTACATTCATATTTAAAGTATGTGATCTTTTATGTCTACAATTACATTATTACATATTATAGGCATCATAATGATGAGTTTGGCATGCATAACAATGTCAGTATCAATGTCAGCCTCACATTGTATTTGTTAAATGAGAAAATAACTGCAAAATACATTGACAAGGGGAAATGTTATTCAGCAGTAGGCCTCAAATATAGAGAAACCTGAATTTCACATATTGACTGATGTTTCTAAACAGCACTGAATACAAACTTGAAAATACAATGAACAGAAATAGGACAGGATAGAAATAAAACAGAGCCTTTGTATGTAGAAGCCTGTTGAGGTAATTCCCCGTTAGGAGAATGAGCACATACAGGGAGACGTATAGAGAGTAGTGTTTGAATAACACACACACAGCACACAGATACACTGTACAGTAAATGTAGGTTTTTACTTTCAATAAAAGTTTAACCAAAGTTCAAAATAAGCAGTCCAAAATCATTCACAGGTAAGATCAGTCAGTTTTCAATCCAGGGATAATCCAATTAGAAAGTCCAGTGTCAAAAGCAGTTCAGTATTAGACTTACATCAAATCCAAGAATATCAGTCAGTTAGGAAAAATGGAGGAACGGCAATACTTTCCAACAGAAGAAAAAACAGAGACTCACTCAGACACACTCTCTTCTGAGACTAAGACCAAACAACCCAGGTTTCTGGCTCCATCTTAGGGCCATTTGAGAAACCACACCCAATTACAGTTCTGCATTTTCTTAAAGATACAGTTTTAAAATATTTATCCTGGTTTATATATTTCTAACCCAAATACCTGTTAGGTGACTTATATTCCTAACAAAGCCAAACTTGATAAGAATATCAAGATGGCTATCTTAAGGCAAACAGTGATCAGTAATTCTTGCCACACCACAAGCCAGGCAAACACTTGGGCACAAACAGACTCCCCCTGATACCTCCAGCTCAAACACACCCCAACCAGGCACCCAGATGAAACCTAGCTTCCTAATAAATGATAGCCGTCCATTTACTCAGAGCCAAGCCGCACTAAAAGCCTCCAATACAGGAAACACAATGTTGCCAGCCAATCAAGACAAAAAAAGCTACAAAACAGACAGAAGATATTAGAAACACCAATCAAGCAGAACACAGCAAACTCCAAGACCAATAAACACAGACCAAGACTCCCAACTAATCAGGATGAAGAAAAAACCATTCTGGCACAGCAGTAGGCTAGCACCAAATTTAAAACAGAAACGGCTGACTCACAGACGAACACAATACAGAAGCCTGATGATGGTAGATGAGATTCTGCCGAAACGTTGCTACAACTTTAAAAGCACAACTATAATGATGTGGGAAAATACCCGAACAAAGCTGAATACCATACATATAAATACCCGCGAAAACTTAAGAAAACAAATACATACATACATACATACATACATACATACATACATACATACATACACAATTTATCAGTTAAAATAGAAGTGAACAATACTTGTAAAGTTCTATTATACAGACAGTTGTTTCTACCATAATCTGATTTCAATTCAATAATTATACTAAAATATTGTGATTTATTACTCTATTTATAGTTTGGGGTCTATAATGTTCTTATAACAAGGGCTTTCCTCTTGGATACAGTAAATATTATTCATACAAAGCATATCAAAGAAGATAACAGATAACAGAGAATCAGAGTTAGAAGGGACCTTATAAGTCATTTAGTCCAACCCCCTGCCCAAGCAGGAGACCCTACACCATTTCTGACAAATGGCGGTCCAATCTCTTCTTGAAGGTCTCAAGTGATGGTACTCCCATAACTTCCAAGGGCAAATGATTGCATTGCTCCTAATTGTTTCTCTTATTATTTTGAGAACTCAGAACTAAACATTTAAAAAAACATATTTGGCACATGAGATGAAATATGCAAGTTGCTGCAAAAAACTTATTTTATTCTTGACATACTCTGTAGATCCAATGATAGGATATAAATTCATAAAATTATAAAATTATTTATGACTATTAAATCAAATTTTGACTTAATCCGAAAACAACAGAATCTGAGAACTCTAATTACTAATAGCAAAGGATATGTAAAAAAAGTATCTAGTTAAAAGGAAATTAAGCTACAGCCCTTAATTTGTCCTCTTGCAATATGTGTCTGGGTATTTATATAGGATTATGACTTCACAAATCATGTAGTAGTGAAATATGTGTATTTCTCTGGCTTCCAATGCAATGGACCTCTATTAGGTAATGCTTAAATATATAGCCTCTTAATCATGAATGTTCATAAATGAAAAATGCAGACTCCCCATAAAAGTTTATCTCACAGCTGTGCCTTGCTATATATAGCATAGAATTGTATTAGTTCATATAGTTATGAAACTATCAAACTGCCCTTGACTGTCCTTCCTGAGATTCCAGATAATTAAGCTTACAGAAAATATTTCTTTCTTCAAAGTTATTTTTGTTATTTTAGTGCTCGGTGGGTAAAAATAATCATCATCCCAAGGCATTTTTTTTCTAAAAAAAGAAGATAGAGCAAGGAAAGTAGAAAAACACGAGTTCATTGTCAATATAAGTGAAATTGCTTTATCTATCTATGGAGCACATTGGCTTAGTTCATTTTAGACCCCAGTCTATAGATAACAGGCCTCATTACATGTATTGCCATAGTATTAATAACATATCGTGCAAATGAAATAATAGCAAATTACATTTACACTTAGGAGATAAACAAAATTATTTAAAGTAATAACACTTTATGAAATTGACCTGGGTGAAAGCTAATTACAATTATGGGTATGAATTCAAGTTGTCAATATAATGTCAAGCGTGAATTTGGTTTGATGGTGGATTGATTTATATCTGGGTTTTCATATGAATTCAGTTTGAAACACTTGGGAGCTGAAAAGGGGAAGAGCTGAGGTGGATGAAGTTCCAGCCAAAACAACACAGCTGGACGATGAGTCAGCCACGTGTCAACTCATAAAATATGTCTATAGTCTTTTTAGAGTTGCCAACAGAAAGGGAGTGGGGAGCAGTGGGCATCTTGCATTCCATAAATGTTTTCAAAGATAGTTTCTAGGTAACTGAAGTTTCTGCTGTGCAAAATTCTAACTGGACAGTATGATTGATGACTCTTGGCTATGGATGTATCCCATGGAGAATATGAATTATGATACACCTAGGGGGTGAAGAAAACCATGAATGGTCAAACAAATGTCAACTTCAAATCTCAACAAATAAATGCTCTGTCTTACATATTGGCAAAAAAAAATCAGAAAATAAAATACAAGCTGAATAGTCAAGAACTTGTTGATGACTCAAGCTCTGTAAAGGACCTTGGAATACTCACCTCTAATGATCTAAGTGCTAGAGCCCACTGCAACTACATAGCCAAAAAGGCATTAAGAGTTGTTAACCTAATCCTACGTAGCTTTTTCTCTGGTAATATCACACTACTAACCAGAGCATACAAAACATTTGCTAGACCAATACTCGAATACAGTTCATCAGTCTGGAACCCTCATTACGTATCTGATATTAGCACAATTGAGAAAGTCCAGAAATATTTCACAAGAAGAGTTCTCCACTCTTCTACTCGTTATAGAATACCTTATACCACCAGACTTGAAATTCTTGAACTAGAAAACCTTGAATTACGCCGTCTTTGGTCTGACTTAAGCATGGTATATAAAATCATACATTGCAATGTCCTATCCGTCAATGAATACTTCAGCTTCAACCATAACAACACAAGAGCACACAATAGATACAAACTCAAAGTAAACCGCACCAAACTTGATTGCAGGAAATACGACTTCAGCAATAGAGTGGTCAATGTCTGGAATACTCTACCCGACTCTGCAGTCTCTTCCCCAAACCCCAAAAAACTTTAACCTTAGACTGTCTACTATTGACCTCACCCCTTTCCTAAGAGGTCTGTAGGGGCGTGCATAAGCGCACCAACGTGCCTACCGTCCCTGTCCTATTGTTTCTCTTATTCTTTTATTTTTCTTATATGTACCCATTTCATGTATCCACAACTATGTATACACTTATACTTACTATCTTGTAAACAATTGGCAAATCAAATAAATAAATAAAATAAAATAAATAAATAAATGAATGATGTGTCTCAGAGTTGGCTACACCCAGGCAGCACCAGTATGTTTACTCCTAATAAATCTTCTTTAAGTTTTGAAAATCCGGCTAGAGACTCATGATTTAAATGTGGGTAACTACCAGAGCCCTGACACCATGTTCCAAAGGCTGCCTGGCCAGAGGAAGGAGGAGTGAAGTCACCAGGTAACCGTTTCACATCCCAGTTGGACAATGTGACATATTGTTTTGGAAAACTGAGAAAATCCTAGTCATAGTGACGTGGAAAGCCGGGAAACATTCAGTACTGGCTTTCCACTAGTTAGTGCCAAGATGGTGTAACTTAATAAACTTGTTCTTTGAGGAATTGAAATGCCTCGGAGTTCGTTTTATGATGGTTGCATTGCTTGGAACCTGACAATACACTCCTTTCATACTAACATTTTGGAATTATGTATGTATTATGACATCAGTGATATCTGTTCTTCTTTGTTGCATTTTTATATCTCCCTACTTTTGTAGTTTGTTCCCCTTCATTTATTTCAACAGGGAGAACCCAAGGACACTCATTATTTGAACCAGAATGGATCCAACATCTGAGGAATGAGGAAAATCTTACCATCTTTTAGAACTGTCACCATGCTTCTCCTTGCTATTGTCTGTCCTGTCCTGAAAATTCCTTCTCTCCAAAAAGCACCAGAAGAATTATTCATTTTGTGACTAGCAGGCCACTGGCTTCTTTCCAGAAGAGAGCTATTTCCCTTTTCATCATTCTTTCTGCATTTATATGACTAGAAATGAAGAACTGAAGCTAGTATCTTTCTAAATGTGATTAGGAAATTGCCTGCCTTGCCCTACAAAAATAATTGTCCCAGTATCCAACAATCATAAGATACCTATAAAATATTTTTGGAAAATGATGCAATCGCTTTACCATCGAGACTTTTAGGTATGTCAGTAATCATTAGTTCCTAGCCTGGCTCAAAAATTTGTAAATGCACCCCTTTTTCTTTTTAGCAATGTTGATCTTCTTTTCAGTTCTGCCAGCCGTGATATATTGCAAACAGAACATTCCTGGTGGGCAGCTTTACTTCAATTGTTTACATACTAAACTTTCAAGCAATGCTATTGGCCACTCGTAACATAAACACAAAATGATTCTGTGAAATCATGCTAAAGGTCAGAATAGCATGTGCAGAAAGTGGCTTCCAGTTAAGATAAGCAGCTTATGGCTACTATCTACTAATTCCATCCTGTTTACAGCTCACATTTTATGATCTAGAAGTTCCAAGTCCAGCTATTGGGCCATTATGACTTCTTTACATTAAAGAGCTTACTTTTTATTTGGAAAGGTGAACCACCCCAGTTATACTTTCACAGAAAGGAGTTCTTATTTTTCTTCCTTATTTCTATAAATCAGCATCTTAATTCTTTGAGGGACTCTGGGAGATGAAGGATCATAATTATCATTTAACCATCCCTTTTTAAACAATGTTATCGAACAAATAACAGCTATGAGTTTGGGCTGTCTATGGGACTGCTTATTCCAAATAGAAGTTGCCTCCCCCATCATGTTTGCATAGTGTTGTTGCCCGCCGTGGCAGGCAAAGACTCAAAGCCCATCATTATCTGCAGGAGCTATCCTCTTGTCAAATACATTCTCATCAAAAAGAAGATTCGTTTTTTTAAGCCAATTATTTCAAGCTTGTGAATTCTAGGTTATTTCAAAGAGTATTTGAGAACTAAGCAAGCATTATGGATTTTACCTGAGAGAATTAAAGGCTCTAGGTTATAGTAGGGTTGCAGATCCAGTTTTGGTGTACAGTTAAGACACAATCTAGGAAAGGGAGAACCATGTTTTTTAGTCCTGCCGTAGGCACAAAGGTACCTATTGACTCCTGCCAGTCAATCTTTCTCAGCCTTAGGAACAAGACAATGTTATTTCAGAAATCTTGCCAAGTAAAACTTCACGGACTAGTACAGGAACTTGCCAATAATTTTTAAAAAAGTAAATTTGATAATTGATTATTTGGTAGTGTATGAATATTGTATTTGTTATGTTTACATTTTTTATTGTTTCATTTTTGCTTGTGAACTGCTCAGAGTGATTAAAGTGGCAAAAAAGCCCTTGGAATAAATAAATAAAGAGTTGTTAATTCTGGCCACTGAAAACTGGGGCAAGGGAAAAGAAAGGAGAGTTTTATCAGTTCTCTTCTGCAATTCCTCAATTCCCATACAATCTATAAATCTTTTTATGTACTTCTTGAAGGTTATGTGCAGTGTCTAAATTATGGTCACAGAAAAGAAAAAAAAGTTGCAGCAATTCAACAAAATATGATGGCATAATTATGCCATAGTTTATGTGTGAAGCATCAGGTATAAAGTACAGGACAAACAGCAAGCAACTGGACATGTCAGTGTGAAAATAAATTACATGTTATTCATCATATGTCAGATTCTCTTTCCATTGATGGAAGAATATATAACAAATATTTTGGTAACTCTGTAAATCCATAGTTTAGCAATTTATTCTCTTGAGTTAGAACATGTGTTTTTCATTTTCTAAAGCTATGAAACCCTAAAGAAATTTTTTAAAAAAGACAAAATGATTTTCTAATTAGTTTTCCTAAACATAATAGTATGCAAAAAATTAGTGCTGCCAATCTTATCAGCCTCAGGAAAGACAAATGCAAAGCAGTATTGTATAACAAAAATATTGTGTCTTCAAATTCAAATATATAATATTATATAGCATAAATACCCTGAAGTTAAATTTGTTCACAATCCATCAGTTGTAATATGACCTTCCGTAGTTAAACAAGACACCAGTTTTTCCATGGAGGGCAACATACAGTTTCAGAATCACTAGAGCATGCGTGCAGAAATGCAAAAATGCACACAGTGTAAAAGCTGTTTTTAGAAAGGAAAAAAAGTGAACTGAGTGCAACATTTGTGACTACATGGACACAACCATATAATTTTCTTGATAATAATATGCAAATGATTTTCCATTTTCGTCTTCTTGGCTTTTGTTTCCCAATCTACTGTCCAGAAATGTTTGGAACTGAAGAGCTAATTCTAATAAGGTTGAATGCTACTAGTTTTTTTAAAAAAACATGTCACCTAGATGCTGTAAGAACAAAAGTTGTGGTGACAATTTCATGTATAAAATTACTTACCTTACCTACATAGCAAACACTAAATGATGATGAAGAATAAGCTTGGGATATAATCATACCTGAGGTTAGCATCCTTTGCAGTATATACTTCATGCTATTAATTTCATACTTTTTCAGAAATGGTTCATAGGAAACAAGAATAAAGCTGAACTACAACAAAATGGAGATTTTCCAGCCAGTCCAATTAATTACTCTTTGCTTACTATCTTTTTTACTTTGGGACTAGGATTGCATGAAAATGGAATTTCTCAAAATCCCATCCTTCTTACAGCAAACTATAATCTGGGAGGGAATAATAAGGCAAGAAGATTTTAGCTGAAGCCATTCAGAATTAAATCAATCATTATTACAAGATAAGCAGTATGAATTATATTTTGAAAATGGTTGATTCTGTGTGACCAGCATCAAACAGAGATGCAGGTTTGTTGTTTAATTAAATCTCAATTCAACAAGCCCAGTTAAGCACTAAAATGGCTAAGAAAATGTTCTATTCTTTCAGATAATATCCCAGTCAATGATTAAATAGTTTCTTCTCAAAATGAATTATTGTAGGAAAAGAAAAAGGACAGTAGTTTTAAAAAGAATATGGTTTAATAAGAAGCTTCTTGTATGAGAAGCAAAACATCTTCAAAGAAAAAACAGAAAGTCCAGTTGCCTCTTGAAAAAGCACTTTGGGGACAACCATGACCTGGATGACTTATTCTTATCTTTTGTCTTGCTGGTGTTATCTTTCATTTATATATAGTTGTTTGAGAGCACAAAATAAATCATATAGTCTATTCACTAGAGATGAGTGAGCTCTCTTTAATTCATTCAGAGCTCCAGATTATTTTCAAGATGGCTGGACCACTTTAATCTACAATTTTATTGCTGTGAGGATTTTGTATACTTCTGCATATCTTATCTTATGAAAGAATGATTTATGCTCCCTTTTCAAAACTTTTGGCATAGTTCTCCAAGATATCTCATTTGCAGACAAATGCATGATGAGATGCCTATATGCTATTTTAGACTAAATCTGGAAGTTGCCTCTCTAAATATAATATCAACATGTAATAAAGAAATGAGATATTCAAAATCCAATTCCACTTTTACCATTTTTTGTAACTTCCAAAATAATGTCTTTGCTACAGAGGCATCCACTTGCATGTCGGTATATGAATGTCAGTATACCTGATATTTATAATTTGTGAATGTCAGTATACCTGATATTTATAATTTATTGGGGCTGCATGTTTTTTCATTTGGATTACTATTATTCCTCATCAAATTGTAGTACAGAAACTTCTGTGCTTACTGCTATAAATTGCTTTTCTGTTCATTTCAATACACACACATACAAACAAAAGTTCAATGTGAATTATATTAACAACAAAAACTGCTTATAGGACACTAATACACCTTAAGAATAATATTATTATTTTAATTTTGTATTTACTCCCCTGATGCCTTGGCATGGTAGTTTACTCCTCCCCCCACCTTTTTTTTGGCAACTGTAATAGTTTGTTACCAATCCTTTCATGAATGCATTATGGGGAACTGGAGTAAGATTCTTCTCTTGTCAGCCAAGTGCATACATGCTGGGATTTTATACTGAAAATAATGGGGGAGGAAGCTAAAGCATGAATACTTCAAACCCACTTAACAGCATAAGTATTTGGCACAAAACTAATGTTCATTAAAAATGCCCCATGGTTTTGTGAAAAATATATTACTTTACCATACCAAATTTATTTGTCAAGAGTTTTGTATAAATGCATTCATTTTCCTAAAGCATTTCACCTTCTGGAGTGCTGGAAATGATTCTGATAAATATATTATTTTGCTAAGAACTCATGTAAAAAACCTTCCAAGTTTTCTTTTCTATGGCCTGGTGCACAACATTCTTTTCAAAGGAAACACAGAGTACAACTTAATCAGCTTATCTAAATCAGTCCTATTAGCACAGGACCCAAGGAATTCTGCTGTGAAAAAACACATCATCAAATCACAATGAAAGCAGGTCCATGAGTTAGTAATGTAAGTTAGCTAGCCGTCATTAAATAATGTCATGTTCATTCATATCTGTTTTTGGATTATGTACACTGTCTTGAAGTTTAGTTGGATAAAAGACCGATAATAGACCAGTCATTTAGATTTTCAATATAGTATTCATGAAGCTTGCTTCAAAAACAGAAGCAATTATATTTCTTAGAAAACTGGACAAACTATTGATGACTCTTTCCATGTTTTTGTCAGTCAATAAATTAATATTGTATAAGCTAGTGGTCCCCAACCTTTCCAGCTTCATGGACCAGCAGTGGCAGTAGTGGCAGGTGCTGCTGGCAGGGAAAAGGAATAGTTTTGCATGCACAGCCTAATCCCACACATGCGCAAATGGAGCTTTGCATGCTCACTTGCTATTTGTGCAGACTGGTTCCTAACAGGCTGCAGACCGGTAGCTCACTGTAGCTGGCTCAGGAATTCTGGGAGTTGAAGTCCACAAATCATAAAAGGGCCATAATTCCCCACCTGTTTTAAATGAAGACCCAAATATTAGAATTCCTTTAGTTTATAAGTATTTTTTATTACACAGTTTTGTTTCAATTATTTATAAATCTAACAACAAATAAGTAATATCTACAAACAAGCAAACACCAAATAAGGCCTCTTCTTTAAATCAGGTTAACTTCTTATCATTATAAAGAGTTGCTGGGTGTAAATTGTGCAGCAATATAAATTTATTTAATAAGTAAATAAAATAATAAAATATGATCTGAGCAAACATAAATGTAACAATTATAAAACTTTCTCATCATGCAGAAAGATTGTGCAATGTCTGTGTTCACCATGCTTTAACAACCATAGAAGATAATAGCTTGCCAACACTTAGGAACACCTGAAATGTAGCTAGAATATCTCAAAGTGTAGACTGCTTTTTTTCCCCTCCAAGATTATGCTTGCAAGTACCTCCACTACAGACAATGTTGAGTACTCACCATTATAATTAGCTTCTTATGGCTGATAGCATACAGCAGGAGTGAACTTAAAGCAGCATGAAGTTCTCAGGCAAATACTAATACTAAAAATATATTCAACACAGTGTACATTCAGAATTTCTGGAAATAACAATGTGCTTCACAACAGCTGAACTGAAGAAAAAGAATAGGGGGAACAATTGTTGTCAGGAAGATAAAAGGCCAGGGGTGGGATTCAACCAGTGTTACTACCGGTTTGGTGACTACGTTTCGCACAAAGCAGCTGAGGTTGAAAAAGCATGAAATAAAGGACAGGTAAGAGCCTGGGCGGGCGGGTGGGCCAAACAGCAGCAAACACAGAACTGGTTCGGTGTCTGCTGCTCTTCAGAGCTACCGGTTCTATAGAGCCAGGCAGAATCTGTACCATCCCACCCCTGTTTAAGACCGTTCTGCCCTCCCCCACTTTATGAACTTTGACTATGACCACCACCAGAATATTGACAATATTGAACATGACAAATTAACCAAGAATTTCATCATGACCCCAAAATGCTCATAAAAAGTGTGATTTGAAAGCCTTACATTTTTTTAAAAAAGCAATAGTTGGTGTTATCTGTTGCCCATCTGATAATATTCATATGGAAGATCTTGTTTTGGCAGGTAAAAGGAGTAAATGGTAAAACCATGAATTAAGAAAGGAAACGGGGAAAAAAAAGAAAAATACCCCTGTTGTCTCTCTTTGAAACTTGCAGAAATGGGAAAGATATGCATGCACATAGAGAGCCAAAGTTAGCTTCAAGAAGTGTAATCTAAGAAACCAAGACGCCACTAAAATTAAAAGAAGCAGAGAAAATGTAGTTCAATTTCAGTGCAAATAAAATATTATTTTAGAAATGGTATAATGTTCCTACAACAGAACAAATATAATAAAAAATTAAAATAATGAAATAATTTTGCATGAAAATAATGAAATAATTTTGTAAGCATATTTAATAGACAAATCTAGTTAGTAGATTAAAATTGTGTAAAAATTAAAACAAATGCTATAAGTATTACCACTTCTCCCTCCCCCCCCCAAATAATTATGAAAAATCATAAATTTTGAGAGAAAGGCTATTGATGTAAAGAGTGTTAGCAGAGGAACATTCATAGATGGGTGAATACTTATGGAATGTATATGAAGATGTATCTGTGTCTGATGATTGGAAGAATGCTGCTATTCATCCTTTATATAAATTGGAAAAGTAGCAAATTCATAAAGCTATAAAAGGATTTGTTAAATGTGCTTGGAAAAGATTAGGGTTAGGGTTAGGGAAAGTGCTATATTAAAAATATATAAGTGAACAAATTCAGGAAGTGAAGATTTTATACCATGTTCATGATGTGGAGAAAAGATTTTACCAATCAACAAGTAATTTAAGAAATGTAGAAATCTAAAAAAAGAATGTTTACTGACTTAGAGAAAAGATATGATTAAGATGCTTCAATTACAGAATATTTTGAATGAAAGTAGAGTTCAAGTTGATTTCTCGATGTAATAATAGTTGTAACAGAAGTGATATATTGTATGCATGGGAATAAATTGAATGTGTCCCAAATATTTCAAAAATTAGAAAGGAATAAAGCAAGAATATGTGATGTTCCCTTGACATTTTAATGTTTATAAGAAAATATGTACATGGACTTCCAGTTTGAGTTTCTTCGGCGACAGACCGAAACCACGACTGCACGGTTTTGATCCGTGCTCGCCGCTGGAGCGCCCTGAGCCGGCTGGTTTTGGGGCTAAGCCACCACATAGAAGTGGTGAAGAAGGGGGAGACTGCCTGCAGGGTTGAGGAGAGCCGCATCTCTCCTCCTCAGCTGGCCATTACTCCCTTTCCCAAAGGCGGTTGCAGCAGTGGTCAGAAATGGCCACCACAAAGAAGAACTCGACCGGAAAAGAATGTGCAGGAGGAAGATAAGAAGAGAAAGTTTTGGTTAACCGTGTCAAACAGCAAAAGCAACAAATCAGGTACCCTGGAATTTAAACTATTAAAAAATAATAATAACACTGTTCCCAAAGAAGATTTCTAAGCAGCGAAGGAGAGAGAAAAGGGAAAGGATTTGGGTTTTTTCCCTCCTCTTCCCATACTGACAGCTAAGAGACTTAAGCAAGGAATTGGGGGAAAAATCCACTGTGACATTAATAGGCATTTAATTCTGAAAATAAAAAGTCAAAGGGATAATAAAATTTTCTGGATAATTAAAAGCTTTTGAAAACAGGAAAAGAGAGAAAAAGAATAAAAGAGCAGGATCTGGAAGGGAGGAGACTGCTTGGAATTAAAAAGAACTTACAGTAAAATCTCAACAAGACTTTCAAAAGAAAGATGACTTTCAAACATCTTAACTGAAACATCGCAACAAAATAGTAAAACCCCAGGAAGAGAAAGTGAAAAAAGAAATAAGAAGAAACAGCTTGGGACTATTTGGATTATTTGGTGATCTCTGGATTCTTGATTACTGCATTTGAATGACTAAAATTAACCAGGTGGTTGTTTAAAAGTGTTTAAAATGGCTCCACTTTTAGAAGAATTGAAAATAGAACTTAAAAAGTACAAAGAAGATGCAGAAGAAGGGAGAGGTTCTTTTGGCTTCGTATTTCAGTTCTTGGAAGTGGAGATTTGGAACTATGAGAAACAACAAGAAATGCCTACAGAACAAGAAGATTGCGACAAAGAAGAAGCCATCTTTAATGAACAAGTAATCTCAGGTGGGGGGGGAAGGAAAGGGGGGGAAAGAGAATGGAAAGTTTAAGATTGGGAAAAACAACTCAAAAAAAAAAAAGAATAGAGTGAAAAATAAGTATAAAATCAGAAAGCAACAGAAGAGGGAAATGCAGAAGAGAGAATTAGAAGTAGAGAGACAAGGGGGTAAAAAGGAGAGGGAGAAGAAGAGAGGGAAGAAAGAAAGGAAAAGAAGTTATAAAGGACAGAAACAAAATATAGAGAAACAGAGAAATATAGAGATAATGGGTGAAAATCTAATTGAAAAAGGGATTCTGCAAAGGTACCTAAGACAGTATTGTTATATTAGAATTAGAAATAATTTCAGAAAATATGAAACAATGTATGATTAAAATGTTTGATAAAATAGTTATTGTAAATTAGTGGAATGCTTGTCAATAAATAAATGTAACAAAATGAATATAAAACATATGTGAAGAGAAATAAGGGAAAAATTAAGTATGGAGATTATACGTGTCTTTAAGGAAGTATAATATTTAATTGAAAAGAAATGTTAAAGATGTTAAGACTTTAATGAATATTAATGATAGAACTGAATTGGAATAGAATGAGGGTTTTAATTACATATATTTACAATCCTTTTTTAAAAAAGAATATAGTGTGTATTATAAGAATGTACCAAGGAGAATTCGATTGGAAGTTATGTATTATGTATTATATTGAAGGTCATAACCTTAAGGTATATATCGAAGTTTAAATAAGAGTTGAATGGATAAAATTAAAAGATATAAAGATGTCATACTCCAATTAGTAACTACAGGAGAAAATTTGTGTAATGAGAAAAGATAATATGAAATTGAAACAGAACAGACAAAAGTATAAATATAATGATTTTTGAATTGATATGAGATAATCAAAATAAAATTAAGAAAATTAAAAGAGGAGAAAAACTATATAGAAAATGCAGAATAGTAATAAGATATGGAATAGAACACAAAAATGAGCATGAAATTGAGTTTGTGTCTGTATAAAGAAGCGTAACCCGGGACCATGCTATTTTCAAAAAAGATGTTTTACTTGTATTTTGTGTGTGTGAAAACCCAAATAAATATTTTTTAAAAAAGAAAAGAAAACATGTACATGACTTTTAATGATATGTTGGTTGGGAATGTGACTCTATGAATTCTTTTGTTTCCAGACAATATTATACAGTATATTGACCAAGAACTCATATGATCTGCAGATAAATATTTGGTAGAGTATATGATGCAAGAAACATACCTTTAAACATTAATGTACCAAGACAAAGTTATATGTATTTGATAGGGGAATAAAATAATTGCAAAGTTATAAATAAATGTATTTACAAGTGTATTGGCAATCAGTGCCACAAAGGTATAGAATGCACAAATACAGAAGTTTTCAGTACATGTAGTCCTCAAATTATGACCACAATTGATCCCAAAATTTCTGTTGTTAAGTGAGACATTAGTTGTGATTTTTGCCCCATTTTATAACCTTTCCCCATTGACTTTGCTTGTCAGAAGATTGCAGATCACATGGCCTTCAGACACAACAGCAGTCATATGTGTAAAGCAGTCATATGTGTGAATCAGTTGCCAAGCACCTGAATTTTGATCACATGATCATGGAGATGCTTCAAAGGTTGCAACTGTGAAAAATGGTCATGTCACATTTTTCACTGCCTAAACAAACTGTTGTAAGTCGAGGACTATCTGTTCTACACAGGGTGCATATTAGGAATGAGAATGAAAAAGTTTTGATCTTAATTGAAACTATGCCTGAATGTTATGCCTGTTCCGAACTAGCAGGCTCGTAAGCCTGCAAACCTGACTGGCCGTTCCACAAGCAGGCTCATAATCCTGCACATTTGATTGGTCCGTTAACAGCGGGTCGTGATTGGTCATTCTGGACTGATCTGATTGGCTAGTTAACGGGCTGCCACAATTGGACGCTCCAAGCGCGGCAAACTTAAACCATTGGACACTTTGACAGCAGCCAGCTCTATAAAAAGGAGCTGCTGCTGCTATCCTTTTTAGCTCTGTTTCCTGAAGTCACAAATAAAGAGTTGGAGTCACTATTCGATGTCTCGTCTCCGTTATTGCGCCCACTCTCCAAAATAGAACAATACCCATGTTCTCTGCCCAGTTATTTCTATAATTTCTTAACATAGCATTCCCGGCTCTAAAGTTGATTGCTTTTCATGGCTCAATGAATCATTTAAGTAATCTGAAATGAATCCTGGGTTTTCTTACATGAACATAGGCTATAATCAGTAGTATACATCAGAGGTGGTATTGAGCAGGTTCTGACCAATTCTAGAGAACCGTAGCAAAAATTTTCAGTAGTTCAGAGAACCAGCAAATCCCACCTCTGACTGGAGATTTTACAGTATCCTTCCCTGGCCACACCCATAGAACCATAGTAAAAAAAAATTGAATCCCATCACTGGTATATATTCTTTGATGATTGCAGCAGTACCTAGAGTCTCAAATAAATTGCAACTCAAAACACAAATACAAATTCTTATTGACCCAAGTAGACATTAAAGAGAATTAAATAAAAGTTGATTCAAGATGAAGAGAATTAATTAATTTGCAAGTGCGTATATTCAAATCAATCTCAACTCAATTTTATTTCTCCTCTTTATTTTTTATTTGTGCTCCAATGGAAGATGGTATCATTTTAAGGGATTACTAAAAGTGTATAAATGTAGTTAATTTTACTATCTGATTAGTAGGAGATTACTCTGGTCCATTATTTGTTTAAGAGTATGATTTATTTTCTTTCTTCACCTTTCTGCACAGTTTTGCATTCAATTTCTTGAATTATGTATAGTTTCTTTTTCTAAATTGTAAATTACCTAGGTAACACCATGTTTATTTAAATGTTTCTGATATTGTATAATTTTTTTCAGCAAAAGCTTTTTAAAGTACATTAACTTAATGCACGGGAAAAAATGTAACTACCACTTTTAAAATTGACTTTATTAGTTAAATTGATACCTTTTCATTTCTCAAGGTGGACTCTCTCTTCATTTTTTCTGTTCATATCAATACCAATATGAGATAAGGTAGGCCGAGAAAGAGTAAATGGTCCAAAATCCTTTCATGATTAACAGTGGAATTGTAGCCTGGGTTGCTATAAACTTGCTACAACCCTTTGATCATTCCATTCCATTATTTTGCATGCAATATTCAGGAAACATAAGTTTTTGTTGCTGTATGTATCTGTCACACACAATTAGTTTGGTCCAGTGGTTAAGGCCCCAGGATAGAAACCAGGAGACTGTAAGTTCTAGTCCTACATTAGGTATGTCAGTGGTCTGGGTGATTTTATGTGACTCCAAAACAGTGGTGGGTTTCAATTTTTTTTACTACCAGTTCTGTGGGCGTGGCTTGGTGGGCATGGTGTGGCTTGGTGGGTGTGGCTTGATGAGTGTGGCAGGGGAAGGATACTGTAAAATCTCCATTTCCTCCTCACTCCTGGGGGAAGGTTACTGCAAAATCCAATTCCCTCCTCACCCCACTAACCTTCTTTCCAGCTCTGTTCTCCTGTGCAGTGCAACAAAAGAAGACCCAGCCCAACAGCTGGGATTCGGGAGGCAGAGAATAGATGGGGGTGGGGCCAGTCAGATGTGCCAGTTCTCCGAACTATTCAAAATTTCCGCTACCGGTTCTCCAGAACTGGTCAGACCCTGCTGAATACCACCTCTGCTCTAAAATAATATCTCAGTTCAACCCACTTCATAGAGTTGTTGTGCTGAATATAGGAGAAGGAAGGAGTATTAGATTTGTTTACCATCTTGAGTTTTGATAAAATAATAAAGGCAGAATAAAAGTAAATAAATTTAAAAAACATATGGGGTTTTTGATATTAAGTCTAACTGATGAAAGACACTAACAGTCTCTGTTTAATTCAGGTTTATATGCCCCACCATAGTAGCTCATTTTGGTAGATGCATAAAATTGCTCACATAGAAATCTGTAGTGTATTTTTTGTAAAATATCTCTAGACTATTTCAGCATGCTTGAAATACTCTTCTTCATTTTGGGAGGGGCGTATAAAGATTATAGGCAGTGTGCGATTTTCATTTTTATTTTGCTTTGTGTTGCTTTCTTCTACGGAATTGCAAACGATGTTATTTTCTACTGGTTTGTTTCGAATGTTGTTTTGTTCAAGTACATGTGTGTTTACAAATTTACAAATTTTGGATGAGGAGTTATGAAAAATGTTGACAATTTATTTAGACAACATGAGAGCAATGGAAGGTGACACCTTTGGTTGAGATAGGCAGCATACAGCTTGATAAATAAATGAAAATAAGAAAAAAAATAGCTCAATAAATGGAGTAAGTGGTAAAACCAAGTAGAGACAAATATCAATTACAACTATATTGTTTACTGACTTTCTGAAAGCTCCACTTCACCAATGGGATTAGTTTTCAAAGGTTTAGACTCTTGAGATTTACAAATACCACATAGGTTGCATCAGATAGTGTAATCTTGAAGAATTAATGTGGTCAATATGAGAACTGCAGTGATAAGGTTAATAATTAAGCCATGAACACAAAGCAAGCAAATATCATGTGGGAGCATCTTAATCAGACCAAGATACGGCATTCTACAGAATGAAATCTTCAGTGAACACTGCTGAAAAATATAAGTGGTCATTTGAGATTTGCAAGTGGAAGAAGTGAAAATGAGTGTCAGTTTTGAAAGAAGATAAATCTATTGAAGTCTGTTTGAAGGGTAATGATTTTTGAAAGGTTGACTGTTTTTGAGAGTTTTAGAAATCAGTTATGATGTTATCTTCACACCTATGTATACAGTTATTTAGTATGTTTATGAAAGATCTTAGTCCTCTCCTTTGGATACTAGATATTGTGGGACTACATATCCTATAATCTGGGTGTTAAGAGTCTTTAGTCCAAAAGATAAGGAAATCTATGCTTAAATCACAAACTGATCTGCTTCCACAAAAAAGATTCCATAAAATTCCGAGGATGGATATTGATAGACCATAATATTGCATATTGTATAAATAAACATTATGCAAAAACCAATTATTTTCAGTAATATATATGCTAAACTTGTTAACATATTTATACATACTTGGCTATTATATATGTGCTGATTCATGCATATTAGCATAATATAGTAAATAATTGAAGTCCATAAATTTGTTTATGAAATATAATTCAAATAATAAAAATGACAGTAAGAAGATCCACATTTTCTATCCTATTAGTAGGCCCAATAAAACAAAACAGAAATGAATATAAAAATAATCAATTACAGAATAATAAAGCCACATACATTATATAATAATAATTAATAATGATTATTAATAATAATGTGTTTGGTTAAGCTTACTAGAAGGACTAATAGTGTGTTAGCCTTTTATTTAAAGCTTATAGAGTAACAGTTTTATAATAAATATTTCTTTCTTTGTCTCCTATGGGCTTTCTTGAATTAGGAAATACAAAAGTTTTGCTAGCATCAGTTCTTTTAACTTTAACATGCTTTAAAAATAAAATACTCTGCAACTATCCATTAATAACTGTGGCAGAATTGGAAATCTAGAAACCTGTGACAACCTTCCTGCTAACATTAATTTTCTATATATTATTTTTCATAACCTTATCTTGCTTCTGTAGTCTTGTACATCATTCTGCCAAATGGACCAAATGTCAATAATTCCAAAACCTATAACTGAAAGGCTAATCCAACATAACTGGGTTTAAAGATTTAAAATAATTGTTTATTATACAGAAAAATAGCAAGGTAATAATCAGAGGCATTGTGTAAAATAAAACAGTGATGAAAATAATATAAACCTTAAAGAAAAATTGAGACTCTTCTGTAAGCTAAGTAATTATAAAGATGCATTGGTTTATGTCTGTCTGTTTGGGTGTGGGCATGTTTGTGTACATACACCCTAACTGGAGCTTTGGCACAGAATGTTAGTCTTCTTTTCTTATTTTTTTTAACAATTGAGTCTAAATATTCCAAAGTTCATTTGACTATTGCCATGTACAGTTATTGATTACTTATTTTTTATCATATATATCATATATTTGTTGTCATTTTATAGTAGCAGATGATATAACATGATATTTTAGAAGCCAGATTCTGCTGATCCAACTTTTAGAATCCTTCTGGGCAGGGACCAGTTTAAATAAACTCTGAGATAATTTGTAAATTGAATGTTCAAATAATTTAACTACAACTTTTCTTCCTTTCTGAAACCTTGAATATGTCTGCCTGTCCTATGATACCCTTCAAAATATACTTAAACTTACTTACTTATTTATTTATTAAACAAATTTATATGGCCCCCCAAGTCATGTACCATGACTCCAAGTGGCTTATAGCATTAACATTTCACAATTTAAGAACCCATAAATCTTCCATGGGTCCCACTCATACTTTGCTAATGACAATAATGAAGAAGACAAAAATATTCAGGAATTTATTTTGTGGTAGGAAGGATTTGGAAGATATTATGTGAAAGTTAGTAAGATAATGTTTTCTGATTTGGAAGAAAAGACCCTTATTTGCTGATTCCATCTTACATTGAGTGTGGGTTCCATAATCACCAAAAATTAAATATCATAAAAGAATAGTCTGTCATTCTTGTCTTTTTATTTTCCTCAATTCAGTTATGTCTGATTCTCTAAGACTGCCTGGACAAGTCCCTGAAGTTTTCTTGGCAGCTTCAACAAAATTTACCCTTGAATCATGGTAATTAGGTTTTAACAATAGTACATTAGCAGTAATTGAAGTCAGATTCAAGCAGCAAAACCTGAGCTTATGTTCTGTCGTTTTCCATTTTTTTATAACATGGGAGATCAGTTATTAGAAATATGGTACAGAAATATGCAAAGTCTAACACCTAGTTGAGTACAGCTCACCAAACACCAGGTGTGTCACAGAAGAAGGCATGGGGAAAACCAGAAGAAAATGAGATTATAAATCTCTCTCTCTCTCTCTCTCTCTCTCTCTCTCTCTCTCTCTCTCTCTCTCTCTCTCTCTCACACACACACACACACACACACACACACACACACACAAAAGGGAAAAGTGATAGTTTAGAGAGATCAAAGAGGAAATAATGAACTTTCTACTAACACTCAGCTGCCTATATATGTTTATGAACTGCTGAATGGATGCTCACCTTCATGCATTTCCCCCTTTTTCTTCAAAAAGCAAACTGTTTTTCACTCACATATTTATTGGGTTGTTTACTTTGAATGTTATGGAAGAGTTGAAGTTGACTGTAGCCTGGCCTAACCTAAATGAAGGGGTCTCCAAACTTGGCAACTTTAAGACTTATGGATTTCAATTCCCAAAATTCTGGCTGAGGAATTATGGGAGTTGAAGTCCCCAAGTTTTAAATCTTTCCTTAGTGAAATCTCTTATGAAATATTGGATTTCACTAATTTTATTCCAAATAAAAGGAATCTTAATATAAAGTGAATATAGTATATAGTGAACTGCTAAAAGTTTGGACTAAAACACTTTTCAAATTACTATTTGGGGCAAGTAACAATGCATGTTTATATGTGAGTGTTTTTAAGACATCTCTTTAGACATCTCATTTAGGACTTGTAAATCTTGGAGCCTATAAACAGAAAAGATAGATGATGCAAAATGCCAGCTACTACTGAAAGAACAGCATTAATATGCTAATAGTCACTTCAGAAAACCGAAGCCCTGCCAAAAAAAAAATGGAGGTTAAAAAGAATCCCTTTAAAATATATATCTCAGAAGACACGATGAAGGAGAGACTGTAGAATGAATGCCAATTATCATAGTGGCTTTAAAACTGTATTTATCTTAGGAAATCCCACTGAGGTAACTGATTCATTTCATCATTTCCAACCCAGTGGAATATTGAAAGAAATTGTATAAAAGGGCTTAAGATTCTATTTTTCTGTCTCCCTGAATGACTGTTTGGAGGATAATTTGAGGATAATTCTCAAAAACCTACACTTCAGCATAAAATTTGGAGTGGTGGGAAAAGCTGATGAAAGAAAGATAGAATTTTTTTAAAATGGGCCAGATCTGACCAGAAGGCTGTGGAGAACAGCTTTTCAAAAAAGCAGTCCCACAATGCTTTGAATATTGCTCCCTGACATTCACCCCTCCCAATTTTCTTCCTTCTCAATCACATGATCCTGAGTGAAATGTATGTGTGCAGCCCATCTCTTGTACCTTTTGGTGGACAGATACATAGAAGCACACACAGATGCATCACAAAGGCACACCTCTCTATATAGAGATATCTATGGCTACTGTTGGTAACAGGATGGGGAAAAATTCCAGAAAACAAATTTTGCAGGCTTTGTTCTCCTCGTTCTGATTCAAAGCTGATCATCTCAGAAGAAATTGCCAAAAGGAAGTCTTTATCCTCTTCTGTGTTTTGGAAATGTACTAAAACGTCTTAACTCCTTTTTAAAAAGAGAGAATGGATGGATGTAAAAACCCTGAACTATAAATTTTTCATACTGTTTATACTTTCCAATCTGTGCAGTCTGATGACACAATCATGGAAGAAATTAGATGATTACTTGAATGTAAGCAATAATGTGTTGCCAACATTGTGAAGAGAAACTCTTAAGCCTTTCAAGTTTACAGTGTCTGCTTTCAGACTGCCAGGTAGTAAAAGAAGAATAAAAACAAACAAAGGCACTCACAACAAGAACTCAGACTTATAATTACAATGGAGATGATAGAAAGGGCTCTTCTTAGAAATGACTATTGTAGATGCTTTCCCAAATTGGCATCCCAATTCCCCAAATTAAGGTAATTCAGCAGTCATATCTATATTACCCTTTATTTGAGGCTCTTGAGAATTTATCTGTGAGGATTTACTGCTATCAAGATTGCTGTCTTCACACTTAGTGAATTGTTTTAAAAGTTTTTAAACTGGTTGCTCTAGCATGATAAGGATAAGCTGGGTAGAATATGTACAGTATTTTGCATTCATAGTCACAAGCTCTAAACTACCTTAACACAATCTATAGCAGGCAGTCTTTATTTGAAAGAGATAATTCTATGTCTTTTATCGCAAATATATATAGCTACTTAAATGTACAATAGATGATCTTTCACTAATCTGATGTCTTCTAGATATGCTGGACTACAACTCACAATTCCTAACCCAGAAGAACTGTAGGCATTGGGAAACTTATTACAACAGGAAGTAGAAGGCACCATGTTGGGAAAAGCTGAAACTTCCAATAAGTTACAGCATTTTCTGGAAAAGCAAAGTTGAGTTCTAAAGTCTACTGATGAACCAGGACTTTGACCTGCATTAATGTAGCCACTTTGGGAAGGGAGACATGTGTGTGTGTGTGTGTGTGTGTGAATTATTCATTGTGTGGTTGTGAAATCGATGTAGAATGACAAGTCATCCTTAAACAGAGTAAATTGTATCTACAAATTGAAACATCCTTGCTGTAATGGCTGTCCCCAGAGATGAATGGTGTCCAACCTTCCAGAACTCTCAGCACATAATGAAAAGAAAGCAAAACTGAACACTGAACTGAGTGTACTTAGTGCACAGTTCCCCATGCTTGCAATTCAGTGATTTCCTTCTGAGTGAAGCAGATGATTAAATGCTGCATGTTGTACAATTGCCTGGAGATGTGAAGGATTGGCTAAATAACAGGGATGTATAACAGGGCTTCCTAATAAATTGTTCTAGCAATTTACTACTAAAAACTCGAAGATAGGAAACACAGTTGTATTTACTAAGCATGGAGGTGGCATGTGGAGGAGGTGTGAGAAATTAAAATGCAGGACAAACATTATTCATTTGTCCTCTCATTCATAGCTCTCTCTCAAGAAATCCTGATACTAAAATATGAATGATACACAAATATTGTTTTGATCCATAGTAATGTAAAAGATGGATATATATATATAATTACATTAAGAATAAATTATTAATACTAACAATATGGTGGTAGATTCCAGAGAATTTTAATTTTAAAAAATAAAAGAGAAATACAAGAATGAAATGCATAAAATTTACAGTGAATTACTATAAATTACATATCCTTACAAAAGAGTATATTATTTCTATAAACTTGGGCCTGTGCTAAGCACATTCATGTTTTCCAGGTGTTTTATATTATCAGTACAATAAATGTTCTTTTTTAAGAGAATATAAGCTATAAAACTAGACATGTCTACACCTTTACTATACCTTTGCTAATCTAATTTTTCCTGTAGGGTTTTCTGCCATGTCTATCATACTGTACTGCCAATATGTTAAATGCCAAATCTTTCTACATTTTTGTAATAGCTTGTTTTGCCCCCTAATAATAATACACCTCTTCTTTATCATATCACTGAGAATTTTGCTCTTTGAAAATATTTGATGAAGTTAATGAAAGTTTTGCTTCACTCCTGTCTAGTATTTACTTTTCTTATTTCTGCAAATACTTCTTAGGTTTCACTTTTCCAAAAATCCACTCTCATGTGAAATGGATTACTCTAGTCAAGCCTGGATACTGCCAGTGCAGTCTTACAATTTTAAGATTATTTAGAGTAGTCTCAGGAAAGGATATGCTTGGCATATCAAGCAAAGCAGATAAAAGAGAAACCAGAGAATGTTTTGAGTTCAGAAATGCTACCAAACCACATACCTAATCCTTGGGGAAGAAGGTAATCTTATTCAGAATACACAGATCTATCATCTACCATGCCAGTTCCTGACAATGAGCACCTCTACATTTCCTGGATTTATCTTATCATCTAGCCCAGGGGTGTCAAACTCACGTCATCATGGTGGCGTCACGTGACATATCAGGACAGGCATGACCAACATGTGGGCCAGGAGTTTAACAGCCCTGATCTAGCTCATTCCCCTTCAGAGAACACATACCCTTTTCTAAGGAAGAAATAGATCTGAGTGACAGTAGCATACTTTACTACTTTACTAAACTCCTGATAAAAAGAGATGATGGACAGAATGTAGAACACATATTCACATACAGACCTCCAGTCTTTCACATTGTGGTAATTGTCATCATGAGAGACAGAAACAGTTAGTAGAGATTTTAAGTAAGGAACAAGTAGCTCAAGAGATTTTTACTAGATCATGAATTTCTCCAGATACTTTATCCTGCATAGTATATCCTTCAGCTATGTGCAAGATAGTTGTACACTGTTGTACTATTCCAGTCTCCAATTCAAGAGATTGTCTGCTGAGCTTATTATTATTATTTCCTTACAATGCAATTTATTATTGTGCACATATGCAAGAAATACTTTTATTATTGAGTTGAAAAATGTATATTTTATCGCTTCAATAGTTTAAGTTTGTTTCCCTCCCCCTCGAAACAAAGTACTCAAATGATTTAGGCAGAACATGTCAGTTGATGATCTAAAGACAGCCTTATTTACTCCTGATGTATACAGTGTGAGAACAATTTCTTAGCCCCAGTACAGTGTGATATGTGAAGATTTTAACATAACCTTTTGTAAAATTGAATGTTGTGTCATAAATATGAAATCTGACACACAGTGTCAAGTTTGGAAGAAGTGAAGCAGATTATGGTCACTTCTCTATTTTGCTTAAAGAATTGATTAACAGTCTGAGGTCATAGAATTAAATACTGTAACTGTATGCTTTCAAAGGCTGGATGGTTTTATGGTGCCATTTTGAATTGCACAATTTAACTCAGTGAGTTATGGTTTATTTGTTATGTTGCAAATTATGATTCCCTGGGGCCAAGAGGATTTTTATTATAGAAAGGGAAAAAAGTTCCTCTTTTTTAATGGCATAATACTAGCAATATTGCAATGGATAGTACCAAGGTTTATAAATTCATGGTAACATTCCCAATTTATTACATTTTTGTGCTGCTCCTTTTTTCTAAAGACAACTTTCCCAGTTTCCTATGAAATCCTAATATCAAATGTTAGTTTAAAAACAATTTAATAATAGAAATAAGGAAGGTTGGGGAAGGGGTACAAAAGTCAAAATGATGCTTATGACCTGCAATAAAATCCATGGTGCATGTAAAAAGCATTTGGAATTTGATCAATAGTCTTTACAGCCATCTTGACTTTTTTATATTATCAGCATATGCCCCTGTTTAAGAACATATTATTTAATTGCCACAGTAGCAATTAAGTCCCAATAAAAGTCCTAAATCTTAGGACTCATGCCTTTATTTTCTACAAATTTCATGGCCATATCTGATTCCTCAGCTTTTTCTACATTGTGTTTTCCAATGGCAAATAGTTGCCCTTTCCCTACCATGCCACAAGCAGTGAAGTTACTTCACTGATGGCTATTGCTGAAGAATGAAGGTCAATGTCTTCATTCTTCAATAAACACACATCTATTGTAAGAAAATTATTTGATGCTTTTATGCCAATTTCATTTGTTCAAAAACTGTTTTAAAAAATCAGTGTCAAAGCTAAAACAAAAAACAAAAAAACCTCCAGCTCTAAGTCCCACAAGCTCCAAAATTATAGCTACACGATCTTAGTAAGGTTAAACTGAAACTTAATTTTTCTTGCCAAATCCAATTTGAGTTGGTCACCGGGACCAGAGGTTTAGTCTTCCAAGCTTTTGGACTTGTGCTTGAGCCCATTCTCAGAATACTTCTTCCTAGCAGAATATGTGCTATGGGCTACTCTATGTGTCATATTTATATGTTGTCTGGTTGTGTGTGGCTCTTTAGTTGTTGATTGGAGGGTTGCTGGCCAGCTATTAAGTCATTGGCTGTTGTTTCCTTGTTCTTACAAGCCCTTGCCCCTTAAGTACTTGAAAAGCTGGTGGTAAGTCAACACTGTTGACTGACAAGGGATCTATTTCCCAGGCTTTAATCATTCCCCTGGCTATTTTTGTACCTGCTCATCCAACAATTTGCTAAATTTACTAAATAATGAATTTTAGTACTCCAAAATTGAATGTATGTCCTTGTTCATTAATCTTTCTTTTCTAGACCACCACAGTCACCAGACACTGGGTTTGAGTTGACAGCATCACTCGGGTAGCTGGGGACAAAGATATGCAACTGATTATCATAAGAATACTGATGACATTGTACCGCATGCTGATGGATAACTTCTCCCAATGATTTTATATAATTGTTAAGAACTAAGGGTAATCCAGTTGCCAATACCAATTAATACCAGACCTGGAAAAATAAGTGCTACTATGACACAGTGCCCAAAGTATGTCTAAAGCTTTCTTGATATAGTATCCCACCTGAAATCTGACCACAAAGGGTCCATATAATGCAACTTCCAAAAACCTTTACTGGTGTCATCCAACTACCTTTTCTTCATCTTTCCTTAAGGATGAAAATCACCAGATCTCTGGCATCTGGTGATAGTTTTTGGAGAAAAAGAAGATCTCTGTCATGAGGGAAAAGTAGGTCATCACCTTTTTCTCATAGACACTTGGATTTACTGCTAATACTGCTTTTTACACTTGCTGAATCTCTGGGTTTGTTTGCTTGTCTGTGACACACTGTAAGTCTATGATCTGAAATTCCTGTTCACAACCATATTCTTCACATTTTTCATATCAGAATTCTCTAACGCTGCCATACTTTATGTTCCTCCTCCTGAATGTTATAGTATGCTTCATCCTTATATGGCTGTTCTAGATGCATCGTTCAGTTCCTGACATTCAGGCAATGTGACTTTGACAGTGCTGACTGCAGAAAACCAATGAACAACAGGATTAATGAACTGTCACTGCAGCAGCACTTAAATATGAAGGTAAATGTCACTATGCTTCCCTCTTTCCTATACTGAACTTTTCAGGACTCTTCATCATCATTGTCTGTTGTAAATAGCACATTTAGAACTCACTTTTAGTATTATAAACAAAGAAATTAATTCTGGGAAAATAATGAATCTGGGTTTGCTGGGGTTATTACAATCTCACAGCCTGTAAAAAATATTTCACCTACAGTAAATTGGAGATAAATTCTCTAACCATTTCTTGTAAGTTGGACTCTTGGTAGTAATAAAACAATCTAAAGAAAAACAAGACTAATTTCCCGCCCCATTTTGGAAGATGAGGTGTAGAAAGACTGTTGAGTGTTGATAACGTAGCTACAATTTTACATCTTCTTTATGTCCTAATGTTAGCTTTGCTCAATGACTAGTACAAAACACGCATTTTATTGGACTTCTGTCCTTGCAAGAGCATGCAACGTTTTTTGGAATTCAAATTCACTTATCGAACTTGTTGATATTTTCTTTAATTTGCATTTCTTTAATAGTATGATTTCTTACCCATCTTGTCCTCTGACATTATTCAGTCTGAATAGCATTTATTTTAATTTTATCTTTGTTATGAATCAAAACAATAGCTACAGCTTTTCCTAAAACCAGACGTCAATAGTGGAGATTGATCGAGTGCTGGGCTATTGGAAGTCATGCAGGAAGTCATCAAAAAGCTACTTGCAAATAGCTGTACTTCTTTTCTACAGATTAAGTACAATAAATATAGCCCTAAATATAGTACTTGTGAACATATAAATTTTTATTTTGTTTGACTTAATTATGAATGTGTAAAAGTCAGAAATCTTCATCAGAAATATTGATTTCCCCCCTCAATTATTAGAATTGAACATTTGTTTTTCTGTTTGAAATTTATTCTGGTTGATAAAAGAAAATATATATGTTTAAAAAAAGAAATATTGAATGCAATGAACTAACTATTTGGGAACGATTAAATAATTCTGTTGCAATATAATTAGAATCTTGTGTGAAGCCTTCTGCAGACAAAATGATGGCAGGTGATTTATTCAAATGTTTTTTCTTAGATTCTATAGGCATTTGTTTCATTCATGCGCCAATAAAACATTACATGTAGGCAAAATGGATTGAAATGTGATTGACTCTAAAATGCTTTGTTTGCAGATTAACAGAGTTGGAAGGGACGTTGTAGGTCATCTAGTCCAACCCGACCACTTTAATGGTGGTCACCCAGAAAAGCTTTCTTTAACAGAGAAATTATAGTTATACAAATTTGGTTACCCTAGTCTAATTTAATGATTTTTCTTCTGAAGGAGGACCTATATTAAAAACTCCAGGGAAGAATTGCAAAAATCAGACCATATTTGTCAGTGATTTACTTATACTCAATTGATAGAAAGATTCAAATATTGTTGTCCTGAACAAGAAAACTCATTTTGAATGGGATTTATGTACTAGCAGCAGTGAGCATGCTATTGCTACAATGTATAAACCTTTAGTGAATATGAATATGGAAAATGAATATGTTAAAGATTGTATGACTAAATGGGCAAAAAATTTGGATACAACATAATACTTGAACAATGATAGATTATGTACAGCAAAGTTTTGAAATTTATTGAACTACAATTTGAAAGGTAATTTTTTTCCAAGATGATGTACTGTGGGCATTTAATACCTGACAAATTGTGAAATATGTACATGGGTGTGTCAAATATATGTTGGCAATGTAACCAGTCTGTACAATTCAAAAGCTGGATGAACATCATTAATAAATAAAAAATAAGTTTACTGAATATAGTTATATAATTCATTTGCAAATCTGCAAATCAAGACAAACTTGGTTAGCAACTTTGTGCTTCTTAGCTGAGTATTAGGATCCTGCTGCCCCTTTGCTACGTCTATAGCATCACTGCAGCTTTTGGGTGAGTGGGAGCAGCAATTCTGTTTTCTATCCTCCATATCTAGTGGCATTGCTATTGATGCTGCTGTCAGCTTGGAAGCCATTTTTCTTTGAGGCTTCTGGGCTGCCTCCTTCAGTGCCTGGGAATTTGGGAGGAGGACTTCAAGGAAGATTAGCTGCAACAACATTCCTTTCTCATAAAGTTCAGGACATGTTACCCTGAACCTGAAGGGGAGTGGCTAGGGATAGTTTCCAGCTGGAAAGAAGTAACGATTGGACCATGTGATGGATAATTGGATGCAGGGGTTGGGTTTTGGGTTTTCTTTAGGATAGGGAAAACCTGGAACTCTTAGATTTGGATTTTCCCCAGATATGCCAATATGACATCTCTAATAAAATGGATCTTTGGGAAGATGATCTTCTCGGAGTCTTTTTCTTTGGAGGTTGTTATTTGGAAAGCTGACAGCTGGGGCATTTGATTTGCTGCTCTCTTTGGGTTTTTCTTCTGGTGTAGGTAGCAGAAGAATTGCCTCTGGCTGCACTATTACATGAAAACATTGAGCTTGAAAACTAAGCACTCTAATTTATTTTCTGATGCCCTCAAGGCTTAAGTTATCTGTGTATGGCCTTCATGTATAACCAATCTCCTAAATATTCAGAGGCAAAGCACATAGAAATAGACTTGGCTTCCAACTGACTGCCAGATTTTCAGTAACATGAAACAGCTGGATGTAATAGATGAGATTGGTCACTTGAATATTCTGGGCTGATCTAATTTACATTTACAATACATTTGAAGAATAGTAAAAATTTAGAAACTTGCCTAGTCTGGGAGGGTGGGTCAGAGGAGAAGTTAGGAATAAACTCATTTATTCACCACTTTGCACTTCTATATGTTGATATAAGAAGCCATGAAGACCTTCTCTACTATACTTATTATTATTATTTGACAATGAATATAGCATCCTGCCCATTCTATTCTGAACACTCACTCACAAGTCTAGATAGTGAACAAGTCTCTATGTTCCTTACATCCAGAAGGTATAATCATAGGATGGCGTGTGGGGGGGGGGGGGAATACTTCTTCTCAAGATTTCAAAATGTGGAAAATCATTATGTGCAATATGCTGTTTTGGTTTATATATTTTGCAAATAATTTTCAGTACTGAACTGTGCATTTCAAATTACCCCCCTCGCTCTTAAAGCAAGTCTGTTGGGGCCTTCTATTGTCCCAAAATTGTTTTGTGTGATCAATTTAGATAGCAAAATGCAGATTTAGAAATTAAGTAGTGGTGAAAAATGTTGGTGGTCAGAGCTTTTCCTTAAGGTTCTCGGCAAAGGTTCTCTGGTGTCCTATTTGGGACTATGCATTTTAGCTAATTAATATTCGTCATGTGTCTTATTGTTTGAAAAAATGTAATTAATTTTCAGGTTATAATATATCTTCACAGTAAAACTAAATCAAGGATATTAGAGTTACTTGGCAACTTTAAGACTCGTGGACTTCAACTCCCAGTATTCCTCAGCCAGCCAAGTTGCCAAGTTTGGAGACCTCTGATCTAGACATTTAATCACTCCAGTAACTGCTCATAAATTAATTTTATTCATAATTGTATTCATCAATGATATCGTGTGTTTTTGAAATAATTCACTGCTCTGATGTCTTATATTTTGATACACACTTTTTATGTTGTTTCTGAGAGCTTTATGTGCTGCATTTTGCTACACCATATGAAACAACAACAAAAAATATGTATTTGGCATGCAGCCACCACATGGATTAAAGACTTCTATATTCTCTAATCCCTCTGATTATTCACCTCTGTTTCACTAAATCGCTAAAAGTATCAGAATTTATTTTAACGATTATGATTTATTCACCTAATAAAAGAGGCAGAAATGTTATGCCTTAAATTACTGGAAACATTAAGAGAGCTAAAAATAAACAATGCTATTTGCAGATTATCTAAATAGTAAAAGACGCTATTCAATTCTGATTATTAAAAAGAATTAAATCTTAGATTATTATGGGTTGAAGTAAGACAAAACAACTTGTGCAGAGGAAGTAGATTAACCTAATATAATGCAACTTAATATAAGATTAATCATCTAAACATGTATGTTACATACAAGAGAAGTCAACAGAAATTACTGCTATCTCATTCCTAATTTCATTTCATTTCAAATCTCATTTTTATCATGTTTAGCAATACCAAGGTAATTATACTATTCAAAATATACTATACAATATGCTTGTTCTATTTTGGTAGAAAAGAAATAGGATTTGTAAGCTTAATTGTTAGCTTCCTTGCAATATGGCATTTTAGAAATAGTTCATGTAGGTTTGAAATGTAAGAGTTTCAAGCCCTACCTAGTATGGAAGCACAAATTTAAGTTTTCCTAACATGAATGTCTATTCTGCAATTATAGGCATCCAAAGAAAGGAAGTTCACTGCTTCTCCAGAGAACTAGTTCCACTGCTGCACTGCTTTTATTATTAGTATATTTAAGTGTTATTATTACTATCACTTGGAATAAGCTCTCCTGTAAATTATATTCATTAGTCCATATTGTACACTTTTAATAAGCAACAACATTCTTCTATGTGACTTCCTTCCAAAGGAGTCCCTACAGATTTTACTTTACTCATTGCTGACTACAGAGGCAGTGGTCATCCTTGTTTCAAGGCCAGTGAGCCAGTGCAATCCAAATATATTTCCATGGTCATATGGCCAACATCATGTCATGGAGCTCTGTTACCTTCCCATCAAAGTGGTACCCATTTATCTACTTGCATTTGTATGCTTTTGAATCACTAGATTCATGGGAGTTGGTGCAAGGATGGGAGCTCACCCAGTTGCATGGCCCTTGGGTCTCGAACCTGGGCTGCCGACTTTCCAGCCAAGCATCTTTACTGCTGAGTCACTACATGCCCTGATAATTATGTTCTCTCAGTGTCAACCCCAGAGACAACACAGTGAAATCCAGCAGGTTCAATCTTTGATTTGCTTATACTTAGTAGACAGAATCTTCCCAAACTAAAGCTATAACCTTCCAATCTACTAGGTACACTTTAAAACAATCTAGGGTGTGGCTACCCTGAACCTCTTCCCTTCCCATCCATCTCAGGACTATGCAGTCTCCTAATCAGGGCTTCTCTCTGGGAAAGTTCAGTGTTGCCAAAACTTTCCTCCACTGCTTTTCCAGGTATACATTGTATCATATATCTTATCTTTTTAATACTTTCTATAATCTTTCTTGATATGATTTAATTTATCATCTCCTGAATATTTCCATTGCTGTTATTGTTGTTGTTTTGCATCTGTCTACTCTCTCTGAATTGTCTTAGAATTTGATTCTTAGAAGAGTACACCATACTCCAGAAGGTTCTATCCCAAAGCAGAATAAATGGAATATCTATTAGTCATTGTACTTTTGTTGAGGCAACCTACATTGGATTTGACTGTATTCAATCATACCACACCATTCAGCTAATATACTGACAAATTCTTTCACAAGTAATTTTAGCTAGCCAAGTTTAGTCTATTCTGTACCAGTGCATTTGACTTTTATTTTTAAATTTCCTAAGTGAAGATTTTTTTTTTCATTTTGTCTCTGTCAAATTTTATTTTGTGACTTTTGCCCATTTCTCTAATCCATCAAGATCACTTTGAATGTTTTTCTATCTTTATTAGCTGTACTGTGCAAGTTTGTGTCATCATAAATTTGGTAATAATTTATTCCCTTCCAGTTCTGTAGTGTTTTCAAGGTCAGTCTGAAATTGTTGAAGGTGTGACTTAATTATGCTGACTTTTCAGCACCTCACCACCTACTAACAACAAGGAACAAGAGCATAGACAGAGAATTGGGAATTTCCTCTGTGTTCCCACTTTATCTCTGTCTGTTCTTTTCTAATCTCAAACTGCTTCCTTCCTGCCTTTGTCTTCCCAGCTCACTCACTCTCCAGTTCCCTGCCTGACAGAATGTAGCTAGCTGGAAGTTTGGCTTTGCCTGTTCACTCCTACCCCATATATTTCCTGTAATAAACTTTTCTGTTAAGTTACAAGAGCTGCTTCCCCCGTCCTTGCTTAGGCTAGATTTCTGTTCTCCAGGAACTCTCAAATTGCTTCCTCTGACAGGAAATGTTTAAAATTAAGCAGGAATGTCCTGATGTCATCCTGGTCATATATTTCATTCTTTCTCTTGGAGTACTGTATTCTGGTATGAACCAGACATGCCCATGTAGTGGTTTCTTTTAATTAACTTTTTTAGGATAGTAAAGGGGATGCATGTTTTTGTTCTGCTTTTGAGTTTATAATAATTATTTGGTCAATTACACCAGCAACCGCAGGAATCAGATTGAACAAACATTGTATGCATATTATGTATATGTATAAGCAGAGTCATGCAGTTTAGCCTTCAAGGTATGTTAAAAAGATACAGTTGGACTGGTGTAACTGCATTTCATTCTTTGGAAATAAGAACGCAATCAACCTCAGAAAGTAATAATTAAGCTTCTTGCATTTATTTTTTTAAAAAATGCACAGAAATTTGCATAAATATTTGCACTGTTTCCTTTCTAAAAATAAAAAGATCTCTAATTAATTATTACTTTCAAAGTCCAGCAGTTCCGTTGAATACATTCCTGAAGTCTGAACTGGGTTTCTGATATCCTGACCTAAAAACTCCATATTTTGATGGAAAGCAATGCTGTCAAAAATTTTCAAAATCCACTGGCTATCCACATAAAACAAGCTGACCTAGATGAACCACTAAAAGACATAAGGTCTCTGTACTTAAATTATTAAAGAATTAAATTAGGATACATTGTTTGTTCATACTTGGGGCTTATTTTAGTAAATAAAATGAAATGGTAGGTAACTTTGGGCCGTTGTTTTCTGTGTAAATATGCTCTTATTGACAAAATGTGTCTGAGAACACTTTGGAGATTGGGAGAGTTTGGGGGCCATGTCCAAATCTCTAATGCGAAAATCGGCAAACTATTTATCACAATAGACATAAATAAAATGTCAAAGCATATTAAAAACAATCTTAGAAGTAGTTCTCAGTAGTTAGCTTATCTGTTCAGATATTTAGTGTCATAATAAATGTAAAACCCTCGTTTATTAGAAGATGTGCTGTTAAGACTATTCTCTAGCTTTCTTCCAATCTTCAAGGTGTTGTCAGACACTTTTTCTCAGTAGAGTATACTTACAAAGAAAACAATGGCCTGAAGTTACCTACATTTCATTTATTTACTAAAATGTCATTTTTTAAAAAAATTCTTGTGAAAAACATGATGCAAATTCTAATATTCTACTCTGCAAATACCACTTTCTTGTTTTTCATTTAAAAAAAATAGAAAAATTTGGCTGGGAATGAGAGATATAGAAGTCAAATGCAGGAACTAGATTAGGCATTAAACATGTACAAGCCAGGCAAGAGAAAACTATGCAAAGGATTTAACTAGCAAATGTTATCGGAAAGCTGTAATTCTTTACAATATTATAGCTTTCAAGAAGCATAATTTACAGCCAAAATTTAGTGCAGTTCTAGCAGACCACATAAATGTAGTTCTTAGGTTACAATTTATATTCCAGTAAAATCCATTAGACTAACCTGCCTGACTTCAGTGGAAATGTATAGTACTTTAATTGTTATTTGGTAATCAGGCTACTAATGGCAGGCTATGAATTAAGCCTCTATATTCACAAAAGCAGTGCACTCAGATTTGAACCCTGAAATCTTGACATCATTCCAGCAACATTATGTCACAAGAAAATGTGAACCCAAAGGATACGAGTAGCCATTTATGGGATGATATATAAAAATATGAATATTTACAAGCAAATCCTGCAATGCTTTTCTACTTCCTTTTCAGCAAATGAATGCAGAGGCACAATGTGCTTTCTTCTAGAAAAAGTAGTCTGATGCTTTGTCAACAAATTGGATATCCTGGGCCAACTCCTACCTGTCCTTGGCAAAGTTGTAAGACCATAAATATAACTGGTGCCTAGCGTGACTGAAAGCTTCTCGTTCCCAGTCTAAGCTCTAACAACAATGTCAGGCAATGACCTCTGTTTCAAACATCCTACAATTGCCTGAAGAATTGTCCTGATTATATAGCAAATAAATCTCTGATGACATCAATGAAGCATAGAGATAGTAAATGTGAACAAAATATTTCTGTACTTTAATTGCTTATGAGCCAGTTGATTTGCCTGCCTCAAATAGTGCACCTCATTGGCTTTCATGCATAACTGATTACATTTGTAGTTACATTTCTGCTTTGGATCATGTGGCCCTATAATAAAGAATTTCCATGTCCTTTAAGACAACCATTTTTAGCCTGGTAGTTATTGGTAATTCCCTTAGCCTGGAATTCTGGAACTTCTCATCCTGTAAGGAATCAAGTTGGGGAAGAATGATCTAAAATATTTTCTTTTCCTGTACCATAATGAAGAGTGATATCTAGAACAGGATGACAGCTTCAGTTCAGCTCCAGTTTATATAATTCATCATTCATACACCAATAGGCACCAATTAAAACTACATTTGCCATATTAATAAGGCTATTGTAAAAATGTAAAGTCATGCGACTGATCAATCACATTAGCAGGTGTGGCCTTCAAAAAGGTACAAAAGTCCATGAGAAAGGTCTACAAAGTTTTTTCAGACAGAAGTATAAAGTCAAATGTTTATATCCTAATGTCTATTATATCTAGAACTCATCACAAATGGCATTTTGAATTCCTCTGTTGAATGTGGTATTTTCTCACAAATGTTTGCATTATTTCAGGCTCAGCCTGAAAAAATTGATTAATCTCATTTTTTCCTTTTTTTGGGAGGGGGAGCGGAGTACTTTTATGATTTTGCTTGGCTTTATTCACAACTACAGCAAAGTTGGTATTCTCCTTTAAATTGATACATTTCCTTAGACATTGTGGGTGGCCTGTTTCCCATTGGCAAGAACTCTTCATCTTGACTTCTGGCTTCAGCCAGACAATATTTACCCACCCCCACTGAGGTTCAACTCCTGGAATTTAACTCTTCTTGTATGCATGATTGGGAACTTTCCTTCCCTCTGCTTGATTCTTAACTATCAGAGGAACGTGAAATTATGTTCAGAGCTCATGGAGGAAAAATCTGGCTCAAAACTGCCAATATGATTGAATTTCAGTTTCACAAATCACAAGGGGTTTTTAAATGCCACAGAGGAATGGTGGCATGTCAGCTGGAGAATCCAAATCCAAAACGCAAATCTTTTGGAAGATTTTAGTACATTGCTTTTCAGATTCAGTCTTCTCTGGCACAGGTACTTATTAAACCATCTTTCACTCTCTGTCTGTCTCAACACACTTCTAGAAAAGATATACACAAATACATGGACCAAAGTTGCATGGCAGCAGTTCATTTTATTTTATTTTAGTGTAAAGTTCTAATGGCTTTTGTGTATGTTTTTTTTAATACTTAAAAATTACTGAAATATCATTCAAGTCTATGAACAGGATAATACTACTAATTACTAATACTATTTTAATACTACTTTAATTACTAATGTAAT
Source organism: Notechis scutatus (assembly GCF_049901735.1). Taxonomy (NCBI): domain Eukaryota; kingdom Metazoa; phylum Chordata; class Lepidosauria; order Squamata; family Elapidae; genus Notechis; species Notechis scutatus. Next base: position 28,538,926 of record NC_142012.1, read on the forward strand.
TAAAGGTCAAATGAATTTCTCAAGGGCAGGATGCTGCTTTAAAGACAATGGTATCTTTACTAATGAAAAAGACCTATGGGAGTTTTCTCAAGTTTTCTTTTGCATTACAATTAAAGTGCAAGGCCAAAGAAGCTACAGCTCACTAAAGAGATAATTTACAATTGAGGACATGATATTTACATATACTTCTGGACAGGTCATAATAAAAATGAATGCCAATTACGTGTGTTTTTCTATTTTTAAATGCAGGACAAATTTTCTGTCCAAGTTTTAAGCAACTAAATGCATTTGATTTGTTTTGGTAAAGCTACTGATAAATTTCAGCTGAAGCTGGGATCTCAAATTTGTCTGATCTTAATAGATTTAGAAATTGCAGCATCCAGTCTGGGTCAGTCATCAGGATCAGAGACTTAGTCTTACGAACCTTTGGGCTCCTGCTGGAGCTCATCCTGAGGGAACTTCTCCCTACCAGAATATGTGCTTTGGGTTACTCTATCATCATATTTATGTGGTGCCTGATTGGATGTGGCTTCCTATTGGTTGATTGGTGTGTTGATGGCCAGCTTTGGTGTTGTTTCTTTGTGCTGCTAAGTTCTCAGATCCTAAGTACCTGATAAGTGAGTGGTAAATCAGCACTCCTGTTGACTGATAAAGGTCCAGTTCTTAGGCCTCAATCATTTCTCTGACTGTCTTTCAATCTACTCAGCAAACAATCTTAATAACTGTGAAATTGAAGGATGGTCCCAGTGACAGACCCAGATCGGCTCTTACAACATTATCTTGGGACACATATATTTGTCTTCATTTATGATTTAGAAGCTGTCCACATCAAAATGGACAAACAATTCAATTCCAATTATCAATTCTTCAGAATCTTTCTACTTTATATGGACACTAAAGATTAGGCAATCTGCTTTATAAAAACTTATAATTTCAAATATATAAAGATAGTTTTATGCTGAGGACTGGAGAAAAAGAAAGATAAAAAGTGTGTAGTTCTGATGGACACCATAGTTTTTACAAGCTCTACAGTCAGAATACTTTTAGCAAGAGGAATGTCAAAGAAAAGTATGCTTTAGAAATGGGTTTGGAGAAATAATCGTGTCAGTTTCAGATTTTAAAAAGCAGTAAAAAAGCCTTGTTAGAATGCATAGTCTGAGGGGTGGGATTCTGTGGGTGTGGCTTGGTGGTCATGTGACTGGGTAGGCATGGCTTGTATGTAAATATTATAAATATTGATGTAAATATTGATTTTTTAACAAAAAAAGAGCAACTTTTACCCCAAAGCAGGCAAAGCAGGCCGGCAGAATGAGTTGCTCACAGAATCACAGATTCACTTAGAGATCTATCTATCTGCAATTGGCTACCTGAGTCTGCATTGAAAAGCTTCAGTCCTAAGGAATGTTCAGCTCTGCTTTTAGATTAGCTAGAAAGCAAGAAATCCAAGGATTTCCTGCTTTCTAGCTAATCTAAATTTCCCAGCAGAGCAGAACAGCTGATGGTCAGGAAAAAGAAAACTAGCAACTTACCAAACACGCAAAGTTGGATGGTTTGCGTGCCAGGTAAGGAGTGAGTGGGCAGGGATGGGAGGGGCCAGCCAGTGGAGTGATTTGCCAGTTCTCCGAAATGTGGACAATCATAACACGCGTGTATACAGCATTTGCAAGAAATCATCAGCTGTATTGCCTGGACAGCTGACAAGTGCTGCGCGCGGGTGTGCAGCATTTGAAAATCCTCTTATTTCTGCTTTTTCAACCTCAGCTGTGCTGCGCAAAGCAACTGAGGAGGGAAAAGTAGGGAATAAAGAACAACCTAGAGCCCGGGCAGGCAGATGGGCCAAACACCGAACTGGTTCGGTGTCAGCTGCTCTTTGCAGCTACCGGTTCTATAGAACCAGGCTGAACCAGTAGCATCCCACCCCTGCATAGGCTCTAGCAAATCAAATTGCATCTATTTTTGTATGTTCTGGTCCATTGCCATTTTTCTTCCATAATTACCACATCTTTTTCTGTGACTTTATTATCAGTTTATGCCAATTAAACATAAAATCCAAAGGGATACATACAATTGCTGAGTTTGAAGAGAGGGAGAAAAGAAATTCAAATGGTATTTTGATGCATCCCCTCCCCCCAATGATGGAATGGCATTTCCAGAAAATACTAAGGAAAGACCAAGTGTGCCAGAGTAGACTTGATCAAACAAGATCTATAGCCCAGGAATTTCTAAACTGCTCTTTTTGTAATGACAGTAAATCTATTCTGACTGTTCATCTACTAGCTGAATTGCTGATGACTGATGACTTTTATATGTTTTATCTTTAGCCAATGCAAATGTTCATTATACATTTAAGGTTACCAAATTTGATGCTACAGTTTATTAGTTTGAAGGTTAATGAGTACTCACTGATGTACACAGTTACTGAGTTGTGGTAGTTCTTATATCCTTGTAAATTCATTTTCTATTTTTACCATTTCTATCTTATTTTTTTTAGTTTCAAGAATTAGAGGTGAATACTATTAGTAGTACTGATTGTAATAATATGAAATGAAATGATTAAACCAGTTTAAGTTCAAACTTCTGGTTGACTCTAAATTCCAGCTATCTCTGTCAGCCTGAACATTCAAAATATCCTGGTATGGGGAAGATATCAAAACGAATTTTAAGAACAGAAGTGTTCTTAGACTGTGACAGACAATTTTCTACTATATTAATCCTGTTTATCAAATAACAGATGACCCTTTGAACTTTTTAGTAATACCAACATTTTCTTCCTTAAATCCACATGTCCATATGCTTTGCATTGGGTGACTGCTATACTTAATTACATACTGATAAAGATCAAGTTAAAATATTGTGAGGCAAGATAGTACAACCCTTAACCTCTACATATTTCAACACAAGTAAACATTGCTTAATAACCCAATGTCTGAGTAAGTCCTAACCTTTGCCAGTTTTGATGGTATAAATGTTTTTGTGCATGTTTTAAGCTTTGTTTTTGTGAAATCTTCCAAATTATACGTACATGTTTTGATTTTGCTATTATTCTTTTCAATGGCATAGAGAATTTTACTTTCTTTTTCAAAAGTTTATATTTCTTATTCCACAATTATTCCTCTTTTTTTTCCCTTTTCAACAGTTACTAATTGCCGCCTTGTGAACAAAGATCATTCTACTTACAATGTATGCATGAAACAATTTTCCCTGAAATCGGAATTCAAGAATTTGAAGAAAGCAAAATTAAATTAATGACTGAACTCCTGCTTTACTTTCATTGACTCGGGGTTGTTATACATTTTGTCTTTTTAATATACCGGTGAAGATTATATTATCAAGGACACAACTGAATCTTCATTAAGAGTTTAAAGAATCCTTTGTTTGTTTGTTTGCCAAAATAAAATGGAAAATCTTTGGGATTGTGCAAAATTACTATGAAGATTTTCTAGGTTTTCCATGTGACATTTTCAATTAGAAAGACAGGAAATGCACTAGGAAATGCCACTTCTTTAAATCCAGACTCAGTGTCTGTATTAGGACAGGCTTTGTGGAATTGATATCACATAAATGTAAGTTAATTCTTCACAAAGCTGAGAACTTCAGGCAATCGAAGTACTTATTTTTGAAGCAATTTTAGTTACCTTTTGCATAGCAATGGAGCACTGCCAGAGGATACATTGGAATTTTTTATGAAAAAGGTGAGGTATATATGTTAAATAGGAGGCAGAGGAAGAAGAAGATGGAAATAAGAAGTGAAGTTGGACCAAAACCCAAATTGTTTAGCTGAAAACTCAGGTTTACATATTTCAAAATCTGGGGCAAACAGGAATGAATTTTCTGAAGCCAAGTGACGGGAACAAGTAGCCTTCATTTCTAATTTCAAGAAAATTCTAATTCACTTTCCTTTTTGTCATGCCAACATAATGATTGTTCCCATGGCAGTTACCCCCTCAGTTCCTATTTTGTCACACTACAAAATACAACATTGCTTTGACAGGAACAATATATATCTTGTAACTGAATTCAATGTAAGAAAAATAAATGTAGAAATAAATTGAAGTGGGGATAAAGTAAAATAAAGAGACAAAAATACTAACAATAAATCATGAGGACTACAAAAATATTATTAAGATGGTATAACTATGTATTATATTTAACACTGTATTTGATAAAATGATTAAGGCTACAAGCCTCAATCCAATTTTGCAGAGCTTCCCTGAGATACACAAATATTCTTTACAAGTCCCTATCATGGATCCAAGCATCTAAGTAACTATATCTACACAAGTTATATTACTATTTGTATTTGTGACAGCCACCTCTACAGGCTAAATTACTCAGCTATAGTCATGGAGCTTCTTTGATCCTGAAGCTAAGGATTAAGGCTTAATTTCCTAAACTAAAGATGCTGCAGACAAAAATTCCTTTAATAATGCACAACCCTACCAAAGCCTAAAAGGGAAATGGGTGTTAGAAAAAGACATACTCAGTTATTTGATTGTAAGCCACACTAATGATAACATAACTTAATCTGAGTAATATGAGAAGGACTCTATTAGAAGACCATTGAACTCTGTCTTTCAAAATCATGCTTTTAATCTCTCCTCTTCAACAAATACTTTAACACTGATGTCAGTGAATTGGTATTTAATCTTGGAAAGTGAATTCTACCATTTTTGAAATCCTGCTTACCTCAGTACCAATAAAAATTCCTTGAAGTCTTAGAAAAATGTAAAAAATAATTATTATTATTTTAATAATAATAATAATGTAAAAATGAGCTGTTACTCTCAAGTCTCACATCTGCAATACGGAACATTTTATGGACATAGACAGTTTTTGATTTTATACTATGGAAATATTAGATGAAAATATTGTACATTGAAACGTATGTGCTTTTCAAATATATAAATTGGATGTATTGACATCCAATTATACTATCAGAATATCATATTCAAAATGACAATTCATCCAATATTTTGCTGTTGCATCAGCCAATCCTGCATGTTGACTTTCCATGAAAAACAAATCTAGAAAAAAACCTGTCTTTGCATATTGCTCCAACCTCTGTGGGAACTCTCTGATAACAAACAATTAATGAGCAAAGTTGCAGGTTAGAGAAGCCCAGAAGGGAATTTTCCTTCAATAATCCCTCAGACAAAACCTCAAGGCTTTCATCTTGTTCAAGCCAGGAGTTATAAGGGTGAAACCCCTTTTATGCATTGCAGAAAATGCCCTGGAGTTGTTTTGCAAGAGTTATAGACAACTCTTGCAGGGGGGTGTTTTTATAGTAAAGTCCCATTAAACACGTATGATCTTCCTCATGGAGAAACCAAAGAGGAGAGAGGTCAACTCAGAGAGAGAATGTAACCTCTTTCTTTGTCTCAACACCCATTACCAGACAGTAGATAAGATTATACACATATACAATGTGTAGAATTGCTTTGAAATTTAAGGCTTAGTATCAGATATTGGTTTCAAAAGAGGTTAATGGCTATATTATGCATCATTCCCTTATTTTGCTTTCTGTAATTATGATTATTTTTTTCTCAATTTTTACCAGAAATTTTTTCTCAATTCGTCAATTTTTACTAGAAAAAAGCAAAATTTCTTTTGCTATCTACTGAATGTTATCACATACTTTTTCTTCTATGTGAGCATTATTTATTCCATACATTGAAGCAAATAGAAACAAAGCTTATCAAGTCCTATGTTAAGCTTCTGCCCTGAAACATATTTATGAAGTTTCCTTGATCAACACCTGGTATGAGCGTCTTATACCAGTAAAGTTGCAATTGTTCTTCAAAGGTGCAATGCCAGTTAAGAAATGTTGTGGATTTTAGTGATGTGAACAAAGACGCCATATCAAATAGTCACCTTCCCTTAAAGCAGGGGTGCCAAACTCATGTCATCATGGCGGCGTCATGTGATGTATTGGAATTTCCCCCCCCTTTCGCTAAACTGGGCATGGGTGTGGCCAGCGCATGACACATCCAGCCCATGAGCTGGGAGTTTGACAGCCCTGCCTTAGAGGAATACAGCTGTTATATTATGTCATGCCCCTATGTACTGGCTTTTATATGGCTGTGGAATCTTTGGTGCCCTGTCAGCTTGGTTGTTTGTTTATTTTAGTCCAAACCAAACCCAAAAACATTAGAGAATTCCTAGAAGCTTGGTGTTCAGACAAATAAGCTATCAATAGACACATAGAAGTAAACCATAATTACACACCATTCAAAAGAGACAATAAAAGGTTAATAAGAAAATGGAAAGACCAGAACACATCCAGTCAACATCCAGATAAGCAGGAGTTAACACCAGAGAAACAATATCCTAATCAAGGAACTATTAAGGAAAAAGTACATCTCCATAAACACTGGTAGACTAAATGTGAGTAAATAAATAGGGAGCAAATCCCTCACTCACTAATGCTCCTGATGTTACCTAGTAAGGTAATGAAATGTCTGCAAGCAAAAACCAAGTTCGGAGAGCACCAAAGATTCCACAATTCAACTCTGAACTATATGTATTCTATGTTTTACATGATTTGAACACATAACTCACCCTTGGAGAGGGAATGGAATTTCTCTGGGTTTACACAATATATATTCTGAATGAAGTTTTTAGTTACAGTGACACCAGGAGGCACTGCCTTACTGTTTTTGTTGTGGTTGAGAACTATCGGGGTAAACAAAGGGAAGATGGTCTGTACCCTTCTGATAGTGCTCCTAGAAATCCTTCCTCCAGCAGAGCTCAAGACCTGGGTAGATCTATGTGGGAATGAAGCTGTCTGTCATTTGGGAAATGCACCTGCAGCCAGGGAAAAACATTTTCTGCCCCCGCTTCCCAAGCGCAAGGATTAGCTCAAGGGGCAGTAAATTTAAACTCCAGAAACCTGAAAGGAAATGGGCTCAGTCATTCCTCCACTCACAAGCATCCATGTTGGCATGTCAGCTAATTGAGCATTTTTAGAAATGGGTCAATGTCCAGTGGCACCCCAGCCAGACCCTTAGCCTACAGAAGTTTGAGTATAGAAAGAGAATACACAAGAAGTAGGCAAAGAAGGAAGAAGGGATGTCTGGAATGTATAGTTATTACAGGCAAGCATGAGGTTGCATTCTGTCAACTGCCAGGACCACAAGCTACAATACAGAGTCACTTATGTTGTGTTTGGAGCCTGGCTTAAAGTTTTGCCTGGAGCTCAGTAGCAATCAGAAAAGAAGCAACTAACTGAGGCAATACCTAATCTCAACCACTACAAGAACCTTTGGGGGGGGAGGCAAAGGTTGATTCTTTACAAACTTTAAGACTTTTGTTTGTTTTAAGGACTGAGTATTAAAGATTTATTTACATGGCTATATCAACTTTTAAAGTCGAAGATGGTAAACTCAGGAAAACAGGAAACGTGTGCTGCAATAAAGTGTTTTTGTATCGTTCCTATACTGAAGTGTGTTCAGTCCTTGGAAAACAAAGAACTCTAGCAAGCTCATAAAGCTAATGCACTATATATAGTCATCTAAAGTGTGAAGGTCTGTGAGTTCAGTTCCCAGTAGCTCTGAAGCTTGTGCAGTAACATCTGGCTAGCCCATCTGACAAATCCAAAAAAAGATGAAAATAATAATGCAGTGTATCTGGAGGTCACTGTAACTGTAAATCAAACTGAACTCAGCGGATTAATTCTTCAAAAGGCTGCATTGTTAAAAAGCAAAGTATAATATTTAATATACCACATTTTCCAACGTAAAAAAAAAAACAAAAAACAAGCCTGTATCTCAGCTTCTTACTGAGCAATTTAAACAAGTACAACTACTCCAGTTACCAATCATAATGTGCTGGGACTTTAATTCAATGTTGTCTTTTCCTCTACTAATCAATAAAGTTAAAGGCAAAAGTCCAGATTGTAGGTTAAAATTTTGACAGCTAACTTGACAAGACAGCTGTGAAAAGCTGAAAGCCTCCTTTGAGAAATGGTTACTGTTTTAGATGATGGAATTTGGTTTTGTTTTCCATCTTTAAAAAAGAATCTATAGGAAGCTCATAAACTAAACTAACTAAAGTTGGAACTTCAGTCATGGAGAACATATTCATTATACCGAAATGTTCAGACTTAGTCATTAATATCTGTAAATAATGACTGAGAAATCACTGCAAAAGAAAATTCTATGAAATTGACTAGAGGAAGTTCTTTGGATTGAGCATAATGACAGATGATAACCAGGGATGTGGGAGAAAATGTAACAATAGAAGAGAGATGCTTTTTGCAAAAGATATTTGGCACTGGTAAGCAGAAAATGATAACAGATTGAGTGAACTGGAAATCACCATTATGATTATTGGTGATAGAGCCCTTCTGTAAGGGAGATGGGCTTGATATATAAATAAATAAATATGGATCATCCAGAAAGCTATTGTATGGCATATATTTAACAGTAGGTAATACTAAACTAGAAGGAAGACAGAGAATTCCATTGGAGTATTAAATTTTATATGATTCTATCCTATTCGCCCTTTGCAAAAAATATCTGTGAATCAGAATGGGGGCTGAGTTTTGAAATCTTCACTTTTCAAAACCTTTGTAAAGAGAGAGAGAAAATATGGAAAAGACAAAAAAAATAATTTGAACTAAACTCCAGAGTACTATAAAACATAGATCATTCCAGGCATTTAGTAATTAAAGGAGATTATTAAGAAACTGGAATACTATAGCATTTTCAACTTCCTTCAATTATTCCACTGTGCAAACTCAAGGACATGATATAAATATGGAGTGTCTTACTCAGTAAAGATCAGTGATGAGTAAAGGCATACATATTGAAATAAAAGACTGCAGTCTTTTTGTAAGTAAAAAACCAGGAATTCTGATTATTTAAAGAAGTGTATAATGCAACAATAAAATGCAAAATCATAATGATATGAGGCAAAGCTCATATCATGAATTTTGAAATGAGATTTTGGTGAGATTTTGAGGGTTTTTTTGGTAACATCATTCTTTGTTTATATTTTGTGATTTTAAAAGGGTAATTATATAATTCATATTGATAGTGTTTCATTTCATTTTTTAAAAATGACATTAATTGCATTATATGTTGGTACTATTTTCTTTTGTATATTTTATTCTGACTTAGAGAAAGGAATTCTATGTTGCTCAAAGTCAGTTTTGATTGGGTCAACATACGTTCACTAAGCAAGTAAATAAATGCTATTGTGGTGTAGCTTGAAATAATTCAGATTTTGAAGTACCATATTTGGCTACCATTATCTAGTTTCAAACCTTATTATAGCTTTTTTGTTGCATTGTTCTGATGAAAACCAAGAAAGCTGAGACCAAATAATGGCTCAGAAATATGATCTGGGACAACACAAATATCAGCTAGTACAAACATGTCAGCTCATTGTGGCACCATATAAGTAATATTTGAAGAATAATACCTGGCATTAAATATTACATATTTTTAATTCATTAAAACAGAGATGTCTTATTTAAAATAAAATGGAAAATTTGAGCAACTGAAACAAATCATTCATCTCTAATTTGAGGTATACTAATGTTTGCATTTGAAGAAGGGAGTCTGCTTAAACTACATCAGAAAAGCATATATGAATGTTGCTTAAATCGCAAGGCTGAAGTTTCAATCTCAGTTGCTACGAACCACTTCCTTTTCTTTAATTTTAGTGCATTACTACCAATATGATTTATATCTAAAAAAATTGCATCATTTTTCTAAATAAGTGTGTCTTATGTATTATACATAACCTGTCTGTATTTTCTTATGTATTGTCCAGGATATTACTACTCCAAGTACCAAAAAAAGGGAAGGAAGAAATAAAAAAAGAAAAATGGCCATAGCTTTTTTATATTCATAGCATTTTCCAAGCAGTGATTAATTAAGCTATTTATAACAGAGTCTTGCATGTCCCATAAGAAACTATTATATTCTACTAACAAAGCTCCAGAACAAAAGAATTGAAAGGAAAAGTAGAAAAAAAAAACCTCAATGCAGTTTGGGTACATAATGAGAAATAATTCTAGGGGAAAGTTTGTGAATTACAATGGATTTTTCTGCCAATTACACACAGACTTGAAAATTTACTAAATACCTCTAGATTATTAACTTTAATAATTTAGCTGTGCAAAACTCTACCAGAATTATCAACTTTGCAAAATGAGCTCCATAAATTTCAGCCATCATTTGAATTAGTAGAGAGTAGAGGGCAAAGGCCTAACTTTCAGAGATATGTCCCTTACATGTAAGAAGATTGGTTCTCTTTTAAAACTATCAGTAAAAAAGAATAGGGTCAACTTGAATGTTTAACCCCAGAAACCCCTTACCCACATATATTCTTGTTGTAAATATGTAAATATAAATCCTTGTGATATATAGACTACACTGAACTCAGACAAATAACGTTTTATGTATGGAAATTAGATATACGTCGGTTAGTATTATGATCTAAAAAGAGATCTAAAATTTTCTTAAAGACAAGCCATAGTTATCTGATCCATAGTGACAATAAAAAAAATTGTACAAATCATCCATATAATATATCTGAAAAATCTTTAGTAAGGACATAACAGTTAATAAACTGTGAGGGATAAATAAATGGATGCATACAGTCAATGTTTTCAATAGACAGGCAAAACCAAACTAGAGGATGACCTTGGAAGAAGGAAAAACAGATAACAAAAAGAGGTTGTTGTCTTTTATTTTGGTGGGAAATGAATCAAGTATAAAAACATAATAAAATACATTATTTGTGGTGCTACAGTTACACTACAGTTACACAGACAACTCTAGGAATGCAAAGTTAGAATACCCAGACAGCCCCCCCTTTAAAAGGTGATTCACCTGCTTATTGACTATATCAAGAGTCACATAATATTCAACATTATCTTTGTCATTCTATAATGTCATCTTGTAAGTTTCAGAGGCATTCTGCATTCTTTACAGGAGGGCCTCAGTGATTACTGTTCTGCATACCACTAAAACATATTTTGTCTATCTCTAATTGCTTTGGTTCTTTGTTTCACAGGGCTCCCCTCCCACTGCACATTTATTAAAATATACAATCTAGATCACTTATTTCTTGTATGTCACGATGAATATTGTGCATATTAATTAAAAGTACTGCACCTTTTGCAAATCTTGAATTTCCACCAAGGTATATTTGATCAATTCTCCCTCCTAGAAAGAGATTTTCATTTAGGGAAGATTATGAGTATTACAGTAAAAAAAAACCACCCTCAGTTCAAATTCTCAATCTTGCCACGCATTCTTAGGGGAGCAGGGTTTATCATATTAATGCACAAGTTATTGACTTTCTGCTTGAAAACACTGCCTCAAGGGAACACTGTAACTTTTGGTCCTCAATTGTTTGCAGTTGATGATGGTCTAAATAATTATCACCAGATCAATCATTTGAAGGTATTTATCTTCTTCTTCTCACTTTTTCTTAACATCTGGTTTTAACATCATTACCATAGAAATGCTTTCTTTGGAATATTCTGAATTTTGTTGTCATAAAAAAATATCCATAACTTTCATTTTCTTCTCTCTCCTTGCCTTTCTCACTGGGATTAATGTTTTCATTACTTCTTTAGCACACTGTTTATCTCCATCTGTTTTTGAACTCAAAAAAAAAACTCCAAAGCTATCTACCACCTTTATTGCTTTACTAAACACACTGATTGTCGTTACTTTTGTCTTTTTATTAATTCATTAATCCTTATTTTTCAATTTTGGATGTGTTTTCTTTAGCTGTGAAAGAAATGTATTTATTTTTAGCTAACATAATTTCATCTGCATTACTACAGCTCTGGCTTCGAATTGATACTGCAGATGTCTTCTCTTTTCGTCTTGCCATGTATTAGTTGTGTATGTTAAACAGATACACAGACAATATGTATCTCTGTCTGACTCCTTTTCAAATGCACAGTTATCTATTTTCCAAATTCAGTTCTTACAATGGCTTATAAATTATAAATTTCATTGTAAATGTTTCTTAATAGAATCATCAGATGCTCCCACATAGCTATTTTAGTAATTTATCTTACTTTTTCCTTCAAAGTCTGCACAAAGACCTGCTTGTAATATCCTTTCAAAACTCACTTTATATCAAAGTGAAGATGGCTAAGGTGACTGAAGTCTTACTGGGATATTGTAGACATGATTGCCTAGTTTCTGCCATCTTCTGCTTTTGTCTTTCTGTTGTATGGTTCTATTGGTTTTGTGTTTTTACTTTCAACTTTCAGAGTCACTGGGAGTTGAGCAGTGAACAAAACAAACAAACAAACAAACAAATTATAAAATTGTTATTTCTATCATCAAGTAACAATTGCATAAAATTGCAAAAGCACTGTGAAGTCTGCTTTAGCAAGCTGGAAATAGGATTACATCATCCCTTCTAGGAAGCAATGAAGGCCATTCAGGTAGTCCTCAACTTACAGCAATTCATTTAGTGAAGTTACAATGGCACTGAAAAAAGTGTTTCATAACAAATCCTCACAATTAAAATTGTTGCAGGATCCCTAAGCTTACGTGATCAAAATTAGGGCAGCCAGTATGTCTTCAGAGCAGTTGAAGCATCCCAGGGTCATGTGAGTTCCATTTGTGACCTTCCTAGCCGACATTTGACCAGCAAAGTCAACGGGAGAAGCTAGATTCATTTAATGCCTTTGAGTCACTTAATTGTAGCAATTCACTAAACAACCTTGACAAAAAGTTTGTAAAGTCAGTCACAACTTACTTAACAACCACCTTGCTTAGTGAGGGAAATTCTGGCCTTAAATGTGGGTTATAAGTCGAGGACTTCCTGCACTGGCAAATGAGCCGATTTCTTTTCTGTAAGTCAGAAATGGAAGTTCTGTTTTTTGCGAGTTTATGATAAAATTACTTTTCTATGCTTATAAGTTGTTGCTTGTTAGTTGGTGTTTATTAGTTGAGTGGTATAGAAAGTTTGGATGTAAGTGATAAAATAGTGAAAATAGTGATTTCCAAAATATTTAATAAGTATTTTAATTGCTCAATTACTTAATATTTATAGGATATTATTTGAAATAATAATAATCATGTCTGTCATACAAAGTAGTAATAGGAAGATGGCAAAGGTCCTGGAGGCCTGGCCTCATATGTCTCCTCCTTCTGTCTCAGCCTCTGACATTTCTCAACATACAGTCAGAGCATTGAGAAAATAATCAGGTTATGCTTTAGGCAAAGGCCAACATTGCAAGAAATGTACATGCAACAAATTCTAGGGTGGGAAATATCAGATTAATTTTACTAATGCGAAGCCGGGGGTTGGGGGGGAGAAGGAAGGGAATAAAAGGAAGAGGTTTTGGCAGGAAGAGAAGGAGACAGAGGAAGTGTGAGAGGAGGAAGGAGGTGTTGTCTGGGGAAAAGGCGGAAGGCAAGGATAGGAAGGGATGCCCAAGGAAAAGGAGGCCTGAGAAGATAGAAAAAGAGGCTTAAGGGGGAAATGTAAAAGGCGGCCTGGGAAAAGTGAGAGGAGTGAGGGCAATAGAGAGGAGACGAGAGGCTTCTGTGGGGCATGCCTGAGGGAGAGAAGGGAGACAGGATAGAAGAGGCTTCTGTTGTTGTTGTGGCCTGCCAGATTCGGACAGTGAGGAGGTTGGAGAGGAACATGGACAGTCCTGGAGTCTGGGAAAGACTCTGATGAGTGCTCTGCATCGGAGGCAGAGATGGGGCCAGGGCTGTCAGACAGTTATCAGCTATCTTAAGAGTCGGAGATCAGTGGAGCAGAAGAACAGCTGGAGCCTGCTCCCGACATGTGCATGCACAGAGCTGCCAGGAGAAGGGAACAGTTATAAGGAACAAATGTCAACTCAGAAGTAAAGGCACAGGTGAATGGTTCCTCCCATAGGGAATAAAGAGGAGCAAAAGGGAAGTGGTGTTTGCAGGAATAAGTTCGTTTAATTAGTGTGAAGATTTGTTTGTGACTCTCAGAGACTCCTTGCCAAGTATTTTCTTATACAGTGTTGCTCTTGGAAGCTATTGGCCTGGCAACTCTCCAAGCCTGATAAGGTCTGTGATTGTAAATCACCCTTGAAAGACTGTTTGCCAGGACTTTGCTGGATGTGAATGATAGGAATTCACATTAGCCTAATAAAAAGGGGTTTTGTTGGGACAAGGAGTCTGCTTCGTGATTTTGTGAAGCCTAGGTCAGGTCAGAGGGAGAGAAGGACAGGATAGGCTTTTGTGAGGCAAGCAGAGGAATCCATGAAGGAACAGAGGCAGTGGAAGGAGAGCCCAGCAGGCAATTCAAGGGAGGGAGGGAGGGAGGGAGGGAGAGGAGGGAGGGAGAGAGAGAGAGAGAGAGAGAGAGAGAGAGAGAGAGAGAGAGAAGAGCCAAACAGCCACATGAATACCATCTCATCATGTGACCCACCTGCTGGGAAAAGACTGACCATTGTCCCACCACATGACCTGCTTGCTGGGAGAAGACTGACCCACCACAACACTACATGACCCAGACCAGTAGAGGTGCCTAAGCGAGGGATCAGTGTGGACTGGTAGCCATACCAATAGGGCCAAGGAAAACCTGGACTCCAACGGCCCTTTCAGGGGTAGCACTACAAATGTTATTCTATCACTAAAAACAACCTAAGTGAATGACTTCTGATAGTTACAGAATCAAAGTATCTGTTTAAATAAGATAGTCACTTATATTTAATATAAATCTCAATCTCTTCATACAACAGACCTTATAATATAGCTGGGATGTAATAAATATATAAGATATACGGTAAATGTGCTGCCAAAAAAGTGAACTTTTTGTTTGCTAATATTAAAGTTTAAATAGATTTAGAAACATTAGCATTTCTAAATATTCTGAAATATTAATATTTTTAAAATCTGAATTTCCCCCCTTGATTTCTTATTGGTATTATGACACATAGTAAACTGTTGGTCTTATAAACATTATTAAAATCTGGAAAAGTACTTAGTGAATATTTTTTGTAGGAAGTAGGACTCACCCAAGCAGAAGTTCAAATATCATTGATCCAGGAACTAAGTAATTGACCAAGTAATTCTACAGCTTCAGGAGAATAAAATTGAATCCATAGGTTCAAGGCAGTGAGCCAAGCCCTAATCCTTCTGGTTGAAAGTTAAGCTTCAAGCTGGGATGCAAAGACCCACACAGGGAACTTGTCCATACATTGCTTACAGAAACTGTAATAGTAATTCAAAACAACCATTGAATAATAAGCTTGACCTTAAAGTTGTTAATGCTGGTTCTACATATTATTAAAGTTTTGTAAAAAGGAAAAAATTCTGGATGAGAAGTCAGACTTTGTCTTCTATTCCCAAAATCTGGGTGGCAAACAGTTGATTGTTCCTTTCTCGGAAATCTATTCACCCTTAGTTTGGTATTGGCATTAGCAACAGTCCCAGACTAGTTTGGGGGCAGTGGCATGTTATCTATTATTATCAGTGAGAGCCTGCAGACATATTCTTACCCTGTCCTAATTTTATTATTTCTTATATGTACCCATTTCATGTATTCACAACTATGTATACACTTATACTTATTATCTTGTAAACAATTGGCAAATCAAATAAATAAAATAAATAAATAAATAAATAAGTCAGACTTGTCTTCTATTCCCAAATCTGGGTGGCAAACAGTTGATTGTTCCTTTCTCGAAATCTATTCACCCTTAGTTTGGTATTGGCATTAGCAACAGTCCCAGACTAGTTTGGGGCAGTGGCATGTTATCTATTATTATCAGTGAGAGCCTGCAGACATATATAGATATTATTTTGCACACCATCAGGTGTGAGACCTTATTTGCATTTAGATCCGAGGGACAGCCTAAGAATAGAAAAGAATAGAATTCTTTATTGGCCAAGTGTGATTGGACACACAAGGAATTTGTCTTGATGCAAATGCTTTCAATGTACACAAAAGAAAAAATACATTCATCAAGAGTCAAGAATCATCAGGTACAACACTTAATAATAGTCATAGGGCGCAATAAGCAATCAAATCATACTCGGAAACAGTGAATATAAATTGTAAGGATACAAGCGACAAAGTTACAGTCATACAGTCACAAGTGGGAGGGGATGGGTGATAAGGAGTGATGAGAAGATTAGTAGTAATAGTAATGCAGACTTTGTAAATAGTTGGACAATGTTGAGGGAATTATTTGTTTAGCAGTGATGGCATTCAGGAAAAAATTGTCCTTGTGTCTAGTTGTTCTGGTGTGCAGTGCTCTATAGCATTGTTTTGAGGGTAGGAGTTAAAACAGTTTATGTCCTGGATGTAAGGGGTCTGTAAATATTTTCTCAGCCTTCTTTTTGACTCATGCAGTATGCCGTTAAGTCTGTTATTTATGCACAGGTTCCCCCATTTTACAGTAGCATCCATGTCAGGACTGCATGATGTTATTACTGAGTTGACAATAGATTTTCCCAAAGTGATAGTGCTTGAACACTTCAACCTACCTTGGCAGCCATGACAACTATGAACCTGACCCAGTTTAGTGAAGGACAGACACAAATGAAACTAAGGTGCTCAGGCAGATGTAGCTAGGAAGAGACACTTCAAATGGAAAGTGTCCACCTGCCTCTGGAAGAAAATCCATCTTGAGTCTGACTGAATATTGGTAAAAGGACCTGTTGACCTCAGATTTCCAACAAAAGTGACTGAAGCTTAATGTTGTGGAGTGATATGGGATTACTTTGAACCTATGAGCCCTGATGTTGTTTGCATTGTCAACCAATGAAGTATTGAAAGTTGGGTTCAGGAAATGCTAAAGGCAGGGGTGGGATTCAAATTTTTTAACAACTAGTTCTGTGGCTTAGGTGGTGGGCATGGCTTGGTGGTCATGTTATTGGCTGGGTGCGGCCAACTCAACATCACATCGAGGCACGCATCTCCTCGCCTGGCCTCTTATGACTGTGGGGATGCTGCAACAGTCATAAGTGTGAAAAATGGTCATAAGTCACTTTTTTCAGTGCCATTGTAACTTTGAATGGTCACTCTACCCAAGCAAAGTACCAGCAAAGGAGGGGAAAAAAACTCCAGAGACATTCCTGAGACAGGAAGTCTAGTCCTCCCAAGAATGTAATAAGGATTAATGGAGAGGCAGTTTCTGTAAGCAACACCAGAATGTTTCCTTCCTGCGTTCCTTACAGGATTAGGCCAGTAATTTCTTCTAACAATTCTTAAAATTATCAGGGAGAAAGACCTAGTTTTGATTGCAAAGTTGAGTAAAGTAATATTTCTTCAAGTTTCATTAAATCTATTTCATTTTAATATATAACATTTTAAAATAAACAAATGAAGATATTTTATATTTCTGGAATCTTTGATATAAAAGTACAAATCCATTTTTGAAGCAGGCATTCTTTTTCTCTTCATATACTCACACCATATCATTATTAATCAGCCTAAAATCTTTAAAACTCCAGGAAGCAATTGTTTAGACTAGATGGCAGCGAAGGAAGTTTGATGTCATTATAGGAAGTAATAATATCTGGGCTCATGAGAAATGAAATAATAGTCTAAACTTGTTTTCTCATCTAAAAACAAAAAGCCTCCACTCTTAACACAGTTCCACACACATGTGAAGGAGTCATGCATTAAAAAGAGTGGCATCATTAGAAAAACTGATACAGTGTGAAGAAAAGAGTGATATAGTTTCTGTAGATGTAAATTCCTGCTCAGTCCTTTTATTGGCCAGAATCGATTAAAATTGCACAAAAGAACTCATCTGGAACATCTTGCAAGTACTCCTAGGTTCAGTCCTTGTACCTCTGTTAAAAACTGAGGGGAAAAGTAAGTGGTATAAAAGCAATATTCTACCAAAATCTGTCTTCCAATGTTTTGTTCTGAGGGAGAAGCTTTTAAAGGTAGTCTTTGACTTACAACAGTTCATTTAATGACCGTTCCAAGTTACAACAGCCCTGAAAAAAGTGACTTATGAGCGTTTTTCACACTTACAACCGTTGTAGCATCCCTATGGTCATGTGATTAAAATTCAGATGCTTGGCAACTGACTCATATTTATATTGGTTGCAGTGTCCCAGAGTCATATGATTATCTTTTGCAACCTTCTGACAAGCAAAGTGAATGGGGAAGTCAGAGTCACTCATTTAACAACTGCAGTAATTCACCTAACAACTGTGGCAAGAAAGGTCGTAGAATGAGCCAAAACTCACAACGAATGTCTCATTTAACAACAGAAAGTTTGGGCTTAGTTGTAGTCGTAAGTTGAGGGTTACCTGTACTTATTTTATTCTCAGTGTATTTTCAAATTTCTTTCAGATTTTGCTTGTTGTTGTTTTTACTTAATTGTGAAAAATATGCTAATGTAGGTGTGTTTTTTTCCCTTCATGATGCTTATATTCCAATCATTGCAGCCTTCCTTCGATTGGACAGAGACCTAAATAGTCCCTTCTTGCTAATTTGATTTGATATATGGCAATTTATTTATATTCCTGGGTCACTGTAACATACATTGTGTAAAGAAGGACAGATCTGATAATTGTAAGCATTTCTTAACCTCCATTATTTATTGATATGCAGTATTTGTACTAGCTGGCATAAAAGAAACACCCAGAATTAGTCAAGGAAATATGGTAGATGTCAGGCTGAGCTTTTAGTTTCTTTTCTTGTGTAAACAGAATACGAATAAACCACAATTCTCCCAAGCCTTCCCAATCCAAGCTGGAGAAGAAGATTGCTATATCTCACTCCATAAAATGTGTGAGTTTATCCTCTGTAACTATCTTTATTCTGTACTTCATATTTGGTTTCAGTGTGTTTGCACTTTAGCTGTTGAAATCAGATTTAATTTTTTATAATTTAAAATCTGTATGGAAACTTTTCAGATGTGGTAAAACAATACCTGGTGATGATTACATATGAGTTTAAGACAGGTTACTCATATTGCAATTTTAATTCCACATACAGTGTGCTTGCTGAATGTCTTTGCTTTGAAAGCCTGTCTATATATGAATCTGACATTGTCTTGGGTAGGCTTTAATTTAGCTTTAGGGTAATACACATTTTACATTCCATTTCTGCATTGTATTGAAATGTACTGTATTGTATTTAAGTGATTTATGATGTCTGTTTTTTCCCCCAAAAGAGGATGGCATTTTTGTATAATCTGTCCAATTTTAGTACATGTACTGCCAAAACAAGCATAGAATGAGGTTTACTCTTGATAGCATCAAGCTCACAATCTATTTTAAGCTAAAATGTTTAACAAGACCCTGCTACATAGCATTTAAAGCTCAATTCAAGATTTTATGCTACACAAATCCATAAGAATGATTTTCATGTGGAAACTTTAGCTAACCAACTTAAAGATTCTAGGATGTCATATTTAATAGCTGGTAAAGTCAAGGATGTCTCCTTTCCTGCTGATCTTAACATTATTGATTGATGCAGATTTTTTTTTTCATCTTTGTAACAGGGAAGTATTTCCAAATCTTTGTAATAGGGAAACATTTTCCTCCAGCTAGAAAGATGAAGACCATATTTATCTAAACGCTAGTATATTTAAATAAAGAAGGAACATGAAGTAGTAAGTTAGGAACCTCAATATTTCTTGAGTGTAAAAGCCACAGGTGGTATTCAGCAGATTCTGACCAGTTCTGGAGAACCGGTAGCAGAAATTTTGAGTAGTTCGGAGAACTGGCAAATACCACCTCTGACTGGCCCTGCCCCCATCTATTCTCTCCCTCCTGAGTCTCAGCTGATTGGCTGGGTCTTCTTTTGTTGCCCTGCACAGGAGAATGGAGATGGAAAGCAGGTTAGCGGGCTGGGTGGGGGAATGGGGATTTTGCAGTATCCTTCCCCTGCCATGCCCACCAAGCCATGCCTACCAAGCCATACCCACAGGCCTGGTAGTAAAAAAATTTGAATTCCACCACTGGTAAAAGCCCAAAGAGTCTTATTTTTATATCATGGTAGAGTCAGGCAATTGGGCTCCCACATAGAGACTTGGAGGCAGTTAGAAAATGCCATCTTATCTACTTTACTTTTTGGTAGGAGGAAGAAGGTTTTTGTCTATTTTGGCCACAATAGTAGTCTTAAACTGTAATACAAATGTGAATCCATGCTAGACTTTCAGTTAAAGACTAGCCATAGATGCCGACTTGCCAACTTCTTTCCTAGACAAGTCTTGGAAACTTCCATTTTTATTCACTTTAACAAATGAAAAAGTGTCTATTATAAGAAACCCACATAGAAAATGCTCCACTTGTACTCGGTGCAAGCTTAGCATCTACAAATTCTGTGGAAGTTTTATTTCCGACAAGCTGTTCCATGTAGAATATGAGGTATCTTTTCAGCACTTTCAAACTGCCAGATCTCTCTCTTTTTCTCTGGCTCTCAATGTTTGACAAGGAAACAAATTAATGAAGGACATGAGAGGTAAATGAAAACATGTCACAGAATAAAAAACAAAGTTCAAAAGCTCTTAATAAATTAAAATTAACAAAAGCAATTTGCAGAGTGTTTTATGTATGTGACAGCAACAGGGTTTTATTGGTGTGATATCATAATTTGGCTGTCTTTGACCTGCTCTTCTTGGCAGCACTTCTTCCAAGACATTATGCAAAGTCTATGCCAGCTGACAAAGTGCAATGCTGAGGTGGAGCATGGTTTTCCTGGGTAAAAGGGGGAAGTTAAGAAGGGCCATAGAAATGTTTCATTTGATGAGAAACTTGAGCTTCTACTCCAGTAACTATTTGCATGACCTGGATAAAATTGTGAATAAAGAGATGACAATTAATTAAACTTTGAAATAACATATTCTTTGGTTCTTCTTTTACTTTCCTAACAACCATCATTTTCACGAACACTTCAAAATATTTTTTTCAACAGCCCACTTTAAAACGGACTGCTTATAAGCTTATCTGAATTGGCACATAGATTTACATGCTCTGTGCTATTTTAAACCCTATTAAAATAATCTGAAGTCATCTCTAACTATCCACAATAAAATGGATTAGACAAACCAGCTGATTAGACATAGAAATTGCTTCAAGGGTTTTTTCAGTCTTGCCTCTCATTTAGTGTATTAAACATAATTCCTATATGATTAAACTAATTTGCACATTACATCAATTTTAGGAGATTTCCTAAAAAGTATTACAGCACCTAAAGCTCTTAATTATAGCCTTTCACAATTGTATTCATGTTACAATTTTGCAAATATTGGATTTTTCCATTAATAAAGCAACTTCTAGATATGGTATTGTCATCCAAAAACCATTTAATAGCATCACTAATTTCTCAAGGATGAAAAAATACTTCCATTTGGAAAATGACAGTATTCTTGTTATTTTTATGTATGAATGATATTAATATGATTTGCACATCAATTTCATTCATGAATATTATAAGAATCTCCAACCATTGTGTCAATATCAGTGCTCAGCTGTTTGGATAGTGAAGCAACTTAAATGCGCCCTGTGAACTCTGAGAGATTTTACACGATCAACAGCTTCCTTTCCTCCTTCTCTGTTATATATTTTATACCAGCTGAATATGAAATGTAATATACATTAAAAGCGTTAAATTGGTTCCATTCATTATAACTCAACAATTCTTTCTGTAATAGTGACGGTTTCTCATTTATGATGTGTCAACATTATATATCATTTTCACATGACTTATAAAAGAAGAAAAGGTCACCTTCCTCTATTCCAAACTATCGCTAAGGAAGAAAACAGAAGTACCTCTGTGAGTGCTCATCATTTCCATGAAAATTATCTCTATCTTTCTGCCTCCACCAAAAAAAACACCCCAAAGGAGCATAACCTCACCCCTAACTGCATAGGATAAAAGGCTCCTATTAATTGTTCTTAAAATTATTAATTAATTACATTTTAATTGAAGTTAAATAAAATCATATTGAATCAAAGCAGTCGACTGAATAAATAAGGCTCTTCTCAGGATTGCTTAAACTTGGAGTTTGAACCAAACCTTGTGCCAATGCACACTAGTAATATAATGATGGCCTATCTGGAGCTGAAAGAAGGCATGAACATTTGAAACCAAAAAGTACAACTTGCAAATCTTTAGCAGTGTTCAATAACCTATGATGATGAGGAATGTCAGCAAACTGACCTCTTTTGGGCTACATACAGCTTACATGTACCTGTATCCTTCTGAAACTTGCCATAATTATTTTGAACACACGCTAAAAGCCATTTTAGACTAGTGGCCATTTCCTGTATAAACCCTACAAACTGCCCACACCATCACATTCAGCACCAACTGAAGCTTCCAAATTTTCTCCAAATGTAAAGTACAGGAGCCTAATCTCTAGGGCATAAATGTCCTTGAATAGAACCTCCCAGTCCAGGCACAGGCATAATTAATGCATGGTCCAAAGATGTCCGAAAGTCTTGCTAGCCGTGTCTGCCACCTGCTCCTCAGAAAGGATCCATAAGTCCAGGAAAAAACCTAGATTGTGCACTGATTCTGAGGCATGGAAATTCCATCCAAAACCAGAGATATCTTTCCGGAACCAGGGTATCCCAAAGTCCACAGTCACTCAGTCTTGCTAGGATTAAACTGAAGCCTGTTGTGGCCCATCCAGGCCCCTCACAATCTCCAACCACTCAACAATCTGAATTTGTCAGCATTCTTTAAAAAATATTATGTGAAATGGCCTACAAATAAACAAAGGAATAAATATAATGAGATGAGATGAGATAAAGATTCACAGCTTGAGTCCCCAATTACATGCTGTCTCCTAGCTTTTATTTATTTCCCATACCTCTCTAAAATTTGTAACTAATTTTTATTTTAATCAGAAGAAAAAGGAAACTGTTAAATACAACCGGAGAAATCATATTTATTTATGTGTCAAATTTAGCCACCACCCATCCCACTATCCATATTAAGTGTCTTCCTTTAGTCATGATGAGTTTTTGTTCAGTTTCTATTTATTTTTTAACTTGGTGCTCACTACATGTTGGAATGTGGCTCCTGGCATACTGATCCCTCATCTGCAAAAATATGCATAGTCCTGGTTGACATAAAATGTTTGATGGAGAATTTATAGTATTGTATAGTATTGTAAGGCTGAAGAGAAAATTTGTCATTAAAATTAAAAGGAAACCATTGTAAATAAAGTATTTTTTTAAATCAATATTTTTTAGCAAAGGTCAAATGAGGACAAGGTGCTCATCAAGACTAGTGAAAAGATGTATGACAAAACTCTACTCCTGGATCAGAGGTGGTCTTCAGCAGGTTCTGACTAGTTCTGGAGAACTGGTAGTGGAAATTTTGAGTAGTTTGGAGAACCAGTGGTAACCTTTCCCCAGGAGTGGGAAGGGAATGGAGATTTTACAGTAAGCTTCCCCCAGGAGTGGAGAGGGAATGGACATTTTACAGCATCTTCCCCTGCCATGCCCACCAAGCCATGCCCACAGAACCGATAGTAAAAAAATTTGCATCCCACCACTGTCCTGGATCCTCAGAAGTGATAAGCTGAAGAAGTAAAATAGCTAGTTTAAGTGTAGTGTTCTGTGGAGGAATAAAAATGCAGGCAGTTTCTCCTCCTCTCCTCTCCCCTTCCCTCCCCTTCTTTCCAGTTTTTCAGTACAGTGCAGTATTGAATCACAAGAGAATCACAAAAGTAAATTATAACAAAAGAGAAATTGTCTTTTAAGCCACGTGTCCTCTGTGTGGGGTGCACCTAATTTAGGTTAGTAAGTGACAGAGCATTATGCTTTCTTAGCTAGAAAAATACCTTGTCAAGTTACACAGTCTAGAAAACGAGTCTTTGAGAAAGTTTTGACTCAGACAGTGATAAGAGACAAGAGACAAATGGGAAGGAAGTAGGGAAGAATAGTGACATTTGCTGAACCATATGTGCGTGGTTTGAAAGACATGACTGAACTGTTTTTGGTGCTCTGTTATTCTGACATTTAGAATGAGGCAATTTTCCATTTCCATTAATGTACTGCCAAATAGAGGGGGAATCTGAGATTAAAGAAAGCTGTTCTACAAACTTTTCCTAAGCATAATCAGCATACTTATTAAGCATTAGAGAAAAAAAATCTTGCAATTTTAGAGCTCATCATTATACCATATAATTTTATTTATTTATTTTTTGTTTATTTATTTGTCAAGCAAGTATTAGATAACAGGTTTAAGTATAAACATGATTATGAATATATGAAATGAATACGAATGAAAAGAAACATTAGGACAGGGACGGTAGGCATGTTGGTGCGCTTATGCACGCCCCCTGCAGACCTCTTAGGAAAGGGGTGACATCAATAGTAGACAGTCTAAAGTTAAAGTTTTGGGGGTTTAGGGAAGAAACCAGGGGTGGGATTCAAATTTTTTAACAACCGGTTCTGTGGGCGTGGCTTAGTTGGTGGGTGTGGCTTGGTGGTCATGTGACTGGCTGGTTGTGGCCAACTCAACACCACTCACATCGAGGCACGCATCTCCTCGCCTGGCCTCTCAAGACTGTGGGGTTGCTGCAACATTCATAAGTGTGAAACATGATCATAAGTCACTTTTTTCAGTGCCATTGTAACTTTGAATGGTCACTCCACACAAGCAAAGGAGTGGGAAAAAACTCCAGAGATGTTCCTGAGACTAGTCCTGCCAAGAATGTAATAAGAATTAATGGAGAGGCAGTTTCTGTAAGTAACACCAGAATGTTTCCTTCCTGCCTTCCTTACAGGATTAGGCCAGTAATTTCTTCTAACAACCGGTTCTCTAAACTGCTTAGAATGTTAACAATAGCGAATAGGTGTGAACTGGTATAATCCCACCCCTGGAAGAAACCACAGAGTCAGGTAGTGTATTCCAGACATTGACCACTCTGTTTCTGAAGTCGTATTTCCTGCAATCAAGTTTGGTGCAGTTTACCTTGAGTTAATAAATAAATGAATAAGGCAATAAAGATGCAGTATAGTTTTAAAGTAGTTTTCTGTAACATGTTTTTACCTTATTTATTCATGTTTGATAATGTTCTGGTAGCTGCACTTATCATTTTGCAAGTATGTAAAATACCATGGATGTGCAACCTAGAGAAAAGATTTTCTAGCTAACATTAATGTTTATAAATGTAGGTATAAGATAGTATGCATTAATAAGAAATTTATAATATAACTATACAAAATATAGTATAACTATATTATACTAACTATAACTATATTATACTAACTATTATAACTGCTTCTATCTTACACATAATTCCCTATTTTGTGGGAGACTCAATATTTATCTAGTAATGAGAAATTGTATTAATTTTATAGGAACTTAAAAATATCAAGTTTATTTTGGGCTACCATATTGGGCTCCAAAAATTGAGGGAATAATTGAAGTTAGAGTTTTCTTTATAATTTTCCAGGCAGTCTGCTTATAACTCTTGTTTATTACTAGTGAAACAGTTCTTGAATATGATGTACAGTAATTAAATGCATTGTTGTACACTTAATATTGTACAGTTCAGGTCATATCCTTGCCCAATTAAATAAATAGTCCTCAATAGAACTGAGGTAGTCCTACCAGCAAGAAAGCTTATGATATAAAATCAGCTTTATAAAAACCAAGCTTTTAAAATATGACATTTAACTTAATTCTCTTGTCTAAAAGATAAGTTTCTAACTTTTGCACGTACACATTCTCTTTCTATGCATAATTACTTATTTATTACATTTTTGCTATAAATGCCTGTGTGTGTGCATGCCTGGAGTGAATATATAATCTTAGCCCACTCAGAGTAATACTTTTACAATTAAAATCATTCAAAGATTTCAGGGAGAATCAAGAGCTAAAACATTATATAATGAACATCTTATATGCATTAGTCCTATGAATAATTCATGAATGTAATAGGTAAATTAGGATAAAATTCAAAATCCTCCTGATACTTTCAACAAAGAACGACTCAGACACAAAGACTAGGAATATCTCTCTTGAGTGTTTGGAGATGGATTACCACACAGAGTAACTGATAGATGAATGAAGTGATTTGACTCAGAATGAGTTAACTTCTCTCTTCCTGGTGTCAGCCCTATGGAACTGTTTCCCCAGGAAACTATGAAGACCTGAGTATTAAGGCCAGGACATTAGTGGAGTCCAATATATGTGCACTTGTGTTGTGAATTAGTTATGTTGTGTCCTAATTATTGTATTTCAATTATTTTAATGTTATTTTTTCTTTTGTTTACAGTATGTTTTAATGTTGTTTTACTATTGTACATTGATTGTTAGCCACCCAAACTTAGTTAATTTACATGTACTTGTTCCAAATAAATAAATGTCCATTTTTGCAACACAAGGCATGGTGGTTTGCGATTTAGGCAGGTGGTTGTGTAGTGTTATGCACAGCTACATTAGACTGTGTTGAATTCCATAGGATTTGTCATGAGATGTAGCAACATTCACAAGATGAAAGCCATGTTGAACGATAAGCTCCATTCCTTTTGTTTGTGCATGTAAGGCACAAGATATATAAAGGGGGTAGGGCATGCATCACAATGCCATATAACAATGCTACTTTCAAGAGACTGAACTTCCTTTCTCCCCTGACCATGCTGTTGTTCAAGATATATGTATATAGGATTTATAATTACTCTATGAAAGAGTTTTATGCAGACAAGAAGTAATCAACAAAGCTGACCCAGGAGAACAATTAAGGAGTGCTCTGAAGTGTTGCATATGAAGGACAAACTAGCACAAGTAAACTTTAAAAAAAACAATGATTGATAATGAAATGTTCAGGGAAATGTGCTGATACAAATTTAAAAACACCTTCCCCAAATTTCCACCATGTTAGTAAGAATTTTGACTCCAGGGCAATATCTTAAGCTATTTTTTCTTGTATGTTCCACTTAATTGTGAGACAAGTGGCCATATTAATATGATTTAAAAATAAATAAAAATATAGGCAGATTCTGACTTTCTTAGTAGGGAATCTAACAGGTTTGCATAAATTGGCCATTTTATTCTTTGTAGATTTTCACAAAACAATATCAATAATTTGAGTACTTTAGTTAAATATGATATCAATGAAATTCGATGCTAGAGCTGTAAAGGCAAACCTATCCCACATGTGCTGAATATGGTACACAGAGCAATCTTTCCAGAAACGCCAGCCATCGCCTGTTGCTCTTCTGGGTTCTGGCGTGCGCATATGCACTGGCCAGCTGGTCTTTGCATGTGCGGGAGTGCCAGAAATTGGAACAGCAGTCTCCCTGGTGTGCATGCGTGTACCAGCCAGGTGGTCTTCGCACATGTGGCAGTGACGGAAACTGGAAGAGCAGCTCCCTAGAGCGCATGCATACACCGGCCAGCTGGTCTTCGCGCATGCATGCATGTTAGAAACCAGAAGGCCAGGTGGCCGGTGCACATGGTTTCTGGCACTCCCACATGCACGTGTGTCAAGGAACTGCTCTTCCGGTTTCCGATGTGTGCACTCAGTGCCGAAAAGGTTAGCCACCACTGTGCTATAGAGCAATGCTCACATCTAATTGCTTCCAATGAAATGCTTTATATTTTGTATCAGTGCATGTACAACACCTTTCTCTTATTTGTATTACTCTGATTTTACCAGAAGAAGATGTCACTACTTTAAAGAAGCCATTTGTTAAACTTAATGCAAATAATGGCATTGCATCTTTTTTTCATAGTGAAATATGGGGGAAAAATCTGTTTTAAAAGTCAGTTTTAATTGTAACAAATAATGAAACATTTGAGAAGGTGCAGAGCTCTGTTAGTCACACATTGCAGTTGAAATTACTTTTAGATAGAAGTAAAGGTATATTAACTTGCATATATCAGAAATAAAATAAGAAGTATAGAATTATAATTATATAGATGGTAGAACACATGTTCTGCATACAGATGGTCCGAAATGTGAACCTGGCACCTTTGTTCTGAACTGTGTAGAGCTACTGTCAATCTGTTTAAATCAATTATGACAACAGCATCCATTTAAAAAAACAACAACAACTGATTTGGAATATAGAAAAACTAAGATGGAATTATCTCATTGCTTTCTCTATTAAATCTGCCAGAAACTTAACATCCTTTAAATGGTCATATAACATTGAGTTAATGTTATTGGGTGGTTTTTCTCCTATTTTTGGATGAAGGGTGAGCAAATGAAGGGTGAGCTCTAATAGTGGGTTGATCAAACTAGATATATGCAATGCTCACTCCCATCAACCAATCAGAGTTTGTTGCAGAAAATCAAATCCAGAAAGCACACTCAAATAACTGATTTAGCAGGATTCATTAACTTCTTTATATACATAATAACACATGTAGTAAATTTATAATACCAACAGCAGATTCTTCCAATGTGGTAGCAGTTACAGGCAAAACACAAGCAGAGGAGAGAACAGCAGAGAACAGTTTCAATTTTGATTCAGAGCTGCAGACTAGAACAGATTTGTTTTCAGCTTCAGAGCTCACAGCTGAATACAAAGGCTGCTTCCAGTTACAGTTTCCAAACAGTCCTCATTGGCTCACTTTGTTGCTATGCCTATTCATTGGCTGACCTTGTTACCATGTCTCTGCCAGTTCATGAATATTCTGAAATGGTGTAATTCATTATAAGAAGGTTCTTATATGTCTGCATGAGCCAGGCTGCCTATGTATCTGGAAATATGTTCAACCCTCCAACACAGCAGCTTCCATCTCTGGCTCAGGATGATATTACTGGTCTTGTAGGATGAGTGGTAGCTTCAGATATGCTCATTAATCTTAAAATCTGGGAATAAATCCCAAGGCATGCAGCTGGGTGAACCTCTTAATAATTCTTTTGTTAATATTAATATTTAAAGATACTCCTAATGTTAATATTCAAAGATATACTTTGAATATTACTTTCTATTTACAACAGAAGTGCAAAATAGGTTTGAACTATTGGACACTGTTGAGAAGATACCTGATCAACTGTGGCAGGAAATACCACACAAGAAGCCAGAGAAAAAGTGCAAGAGCTCTCAGATGAAACTATCAAAATAGCTTAGCAAAGGGAAGCAGCCAAGGCTGCAGGCAAATGGGAAAAACTAAGAAGACTAAATGCAGGTTTCCAGAGAGCAGCAAGAAAGGATAATGAAGTTTACTGAAAATGAGTGATGCAAAAAGCTTAAAGTGGACTACATAAAGGGAATCTTAAAGTGGACTACATACCAGGAATGCACTTATGCAAGTTGAAAAGATCCAAGCATTATTTATTGCTTGTAAAAGCATCATTAAAAACAAGCGAGGGAAAGAACTGTCTAACCAATAAGGCATTAACAACAGATGTTGAATATATACAGAAGAGTGTACACAGGTAGCAAAGGGACTCAGCCTCAGGATGACAAGGAAAGAAAAGTAGAAATAGAACAGGCCTTAATGAAGAAATCATATGGTGATGAACCAACTGCCAAACAACAAGACTCCAGTTGTTGACCCTGTCCCTGCAGAATTACTAAGATCTGTACCATCCAGTCATTAGAGACCTATGCCAGAAAATCTGGGAAACCAACAGGTGGCCACTGGACTGGAAATGCTTAGTGTTTATTCCACAACTGAAAAAGGGTGACTCTAAAGATTGCTCCAATTATCACACAATTATTCTCGTTCCTTATATCAAAAGCTTCTGCTTAAAATTATGCAACAATATCTAGAACCAACCATCAAAAAGGAATTACCAATGTCCAAACTGGCTTCTGAAGGATTTGTGCTGATCATGCAAAACTATGGAGAACCCTACCAGACTGGGTGTCCATTTGGTCAAATTGTACAATCACTGTACACAAATCAGAAAGCCACTGTGCAAACACCACATGGAGACACTGATTAATTAAAAATAGATAAAGGAGTGCAACAAGGTTACATTCTCTTCCCTTTCTTATTCAAGTATGCTGAAACGAACATAAGGAAGCTATATCTTGAAGAGTCAGAAATTGGGGTAAAGGTTGGTTGAAGAAACATCTTTGATATGCTGATGATACAACTCTCCTCTTAAAACAAAAAAACAAAAAAAGTGTGGGAACATCTGGTTGAGAAAACCAAAGAAAGAAACGAGAATGTTGGTCTCTTCCTGATTATCAAAAAGAGCAAGCAAATGACCACTGCAAGGAACAGAAATATCAACATAGAAATTGATGGTGAAGAGATAAAATGTGTAGAAATTCACTTTCCTAGGATTGCAGATAGTTCAAAGCACAAAAATAAAATGTCGGATTGCACCAGGTTGCACAGCAATGATGAATATGAGCTGAATGTGAAAAAGCAAGGACATCAGCCTGGCAACCAAATGTAGGTGTTGCCTATTGTGTTGCCTGTAGCTCCATATGGTTGTGAAAATTGGACCTCAAAAAAGTAACAAAGGAAGAAAACTGACTCATTTAAGCTGTGGTGCTGGAGAAGACTCCTATCACTTGGACAGCAAAGGTGAGTAACAAGCAATTACTGGAGTGCATAACACCAGATATGTCACTAGAAGGCAAAATCCCCAAACTGCCTCTAATTTACTTTGGCAATATTATGCAGGGAGATTCACTGGTGAAGGCAATTATGTTTGGAAGAGTTAGTGGTAAATCAAAGAACGGGGTGACACCATCACAGCTGATACTAACATAGCATTAAACAATTCAAGTACTGTAAGATTAGGAAATGTGGAGTGGCCTGGCCCATAAAAATTGCCAAGAGTCAGACTCAACTGAACGGATAACATCATCACCATCAATAT
Source organism: Notechis scutatus (assembly GCF_049901735.1). Taxonomy (NCBI): domain Eukaryota; kingdom Metazoa; phylum Chordata; class Lepidosauria; order Squamata; family Elapidae; genus Notechis; species Notechis scutatus. The sequence continues at coordinate 28,569,626 of NC_142012.1, forward strand.
GATGGTTTATTCTATTATTAATTATTGTGCAAAGCTTTGAGGAAGTGTTAAAACTTTATTCCAGATGTGTTTGCACTTAGGAATAAAGAAAATAATATACTGACATTAATGCAAGCCATGTTGTTAGTAGACAGTGTAGTTAGGACCTTGCACTTACCAAGTGTGTTGATAACTATTATTCTAATTGGCTTATGAGCTTCAAGACTGATTACTTTTTTTCAACACTGTATTAGCTTCACCCACATTCATAGTAGTGAATATTAATGTGGCACAAATGATATAGACACTGAACCTAATTTAGTAAATGTGTACTTGTAATCTCACCAAAGGCCCTCTGGGATATTATTATGGAGATTTATGGGGGGGAAATGCAGTTGTAGTAATTTTGGGATAACTTTTTTTATCACTGGAGATTTTTGTAGTATGAAAAGCTAAAACAACTTCAGATATATTTACAACAATTGCTATTAACTTTCTGACACTAGTTCTAGGACCCTGTGACAAAATCAATATTTCTACCCTGTTGTTGCCCTAAAGCAACAATTCAACATCTGCAAATGAGGAAAATTTACTTGTTACATGGATATAAAGTGAGATGCAAGGAGAATAGAAATTTGACTTTATATAGTTTATTTTCTATAGCTGATTTATTCATATTATACCTGAGCAAGCTCAATAGGATCAGAATGATTCTTGGGATTATTTTTTGTTAATTTTTTCTTGGAAATACATTTTTGACTATAACTTATTTAAGTTATTGCATTCATGTCAATTTTATATTAATCGTATAATATGACTCACAATACAGTATTGGATTTTCACATACAGAAAGCATATTGGCTGACTTATGTATCATTACTTTCAGGTTAAGAAAGAAGAAAGCAACAATCCAATATCTTATAGTCATAGCCAATCTTATTCCTCCAGAAAAAAAATAATTAAGGAAATGAGTCATAGCCTTAATTTTGTGAGAGAATACAGCCAAATCATGAGACATTCCTTGCTATCAAAACTGAAATCTTTTTAATGTAATGAGAATTCTACTTCCCCAATGAAGTGATCAGAATAAAAGCTTTTACAAGTAAGACAAATACAAGAACTTACTCATAGTTTATAAGGTTCAATAAAATAACAAAGAAAGCTTACTTATTATGTAGTGACTACAGTGCAACACTCAATTCCTTTTATTGAATGTTGATTTATTAACTCTTATATTTAATTCTGAAATATAATTTCACATGTCAGAAATACAAAAAAATTCAGGACTGTTATTTTAGGATGGTCCTACTTTAATGGGACCATCACCAAATAGGTTGCACAAAAGACAATATAGCTATTAAAAGTTGAAGGGATGGGACAGCTCATTTTTATTTAAAACATTTATGCAAATTGGATTAATGTGACTAATTTTCATCTTATTGTATGATTTGGGCACTCACATCTTGAAGTTATTGTGGCTTATTATGTCATAATAGATGAGATCTATTGATGATTGATATTAGTGGGATCATTGTTATATCTTGTAGATGTGTACGTTTTAAATCTTGCAAATTATTCATAGTTACTTATTTGATATGGGTGGTTATATAAATCATATACAGAATAAATAAATAAATAAATAAATAAATAAATAAATAAATAAATAAATAAATAAATAAATATAATATAATATAATATAATATAATATAATATAATATAATATAATATAATATAATATAATATAATATAATATAATAAGTTTGGTCTAAAGCAGGGGTCTTCAAACTTGACAGCTTTAAGGCTTGTGGACTTCAACTCCCAGAATTCCTCCTCCAGTCATGTTAGTTCAGAAATTCTGGAAATTGAAGTCCACAAGTCTTAAACTTGCCAAGTTTGAAGACTCTTGATCTAAGCCTAAAATGTCCCACTGAAATGGTTCATCATTTGAGGAAGAAAGAGCGATAGTGAAGCACAAAAAGGAAAATAATAAATGTAAGTAGGGGGGAAAATGCTCATTATTCAAAATTCTCCTTTGCCAATTATGTCAACCAAAGAGAAAATAATGTAGAAAACATGAGCTAGTATTTCAAGCAGTATTTTCAAAAAGCACTTCAGATTTTATAGTTCTAAAGGCTGCCATTCACAGTTCATTATTCCTTTTTGTCATATGTTTCTAAGTCTTAATTAATTTTGCCAAATTATTCATTCAATCAAGTCTCGCTTGCCTGTTTTCTTTTCCTAATCTACATGTATTGTACACTTACATCCTAAATACATCTTGTGGCATCTCCTGTCACTTATATGACAAAATAATGTCACTTGGCATCTCCTGTCACTTATATGACAAAATAATGTCACTTGGCATCTCCTGTCACTTATATGACAAAATAATATACTTCAGTTACATTGTAAAATGTTGCTAAAGCATATCCAAAGTGTTGTACTGAACATTTTTCTATATTTTGAGAGCACACTTGCTTAAAAATACCTGTTTAAAAAAAATTATAGTAAAAAAAAAGCTTGATGAAATTTTCAAGAATATAGTATGTGTATGGGTGCCATTACCCTAGTTAAGAGAAACTAGGTTTACAAAGGAAGTTGACCTGTATGTGAATCTGCCAACTTTTCTTATACAATCATTTTTCTGATGTCTATGTCTATGTGGCTCAGTGGCTAAGACACTGAGCTTGTCGATCAGAAAGGTCAGCAGTTCAGTGGTTCGAAACCCTAGCACCATATAACAGAGTGAGCTCCCGTTACTTGTCCCAGCTTCTGCCAACCTAGCAGTTCAAAAGCATGTAAAAATGCAAGTAGAAAAATAGGGACCACTTTGGTGGGAAGGTAATAGGGTTCCATATGCCTCTGATGTTTAGTCATGCCAGCCACATGACCCCGGAGACGTCTTCGTACAGCGCTGGCTCCTCAGCTTTGTAACGGAGATGAGCATCGCCCCCTAGAGCTGGAAATGACTAGCACGTATGTGCGAGGGGAACCTTTACCTTTACCTTATGTTTTATCTAGTTTTCCATGCTCTAGTTAAAAGACCTTTAAGATCATATAATTTGTTTAAAATTGTAAACCACTTTGTGTTGTAAAGATATAGTGGTACAGAAATAATTTAACCCTAACAAATTAACACTACCCATGGCTCTCTATATTTTCTAGGAGAAAATGCAGGCAGTTGAAAAGGCTGCAAAACAAAGGAGATATTAATTATAGGGGAAAGGGGAATCCTGGATCATTTTCAGCCACTTTGCATTAGTAAGAGAAAAGTCATTGCACAAAGAAATGAAAAAGAATTGGGAAAGAGACAGGAAAAAGTGAAAAGAAAAAATGGAAGATTCTTCGGCAGAGGAAGATAGCATTTGGAAGACAGATGGAAGGCAGATTTTTATCATAGTAATACATTTTCTCCACATATAAAGCCGAACACAGGGTTTTTTTCCCCAGCTATAGCCTATGTCAGAGTATTTATCATATAAGACAGGGGTCCCAAAACTTGGCAACTTTAAGATTTCAACTCCCAGAATTCTCCAGCCAGCTATGGAGAATTCTATGCTGGCTGGAGAATTTTGGGAGTTGAAATCCAAAGTCTTCAAGTTGCCAAGTTTGGAGACCTCTGATATAAGATGTATATGCTATTCCTAAATAGATTCCATCTCCATGTTACTTCCAATTCAGCTATAATCCCAAAGAAACTAATTTTTATTGCAACAAAATATTTTTTGTCTACAGTGATGCAAATGTATCACCAGTAAAGAAGACCATGGGTCATTTTCAGATTGATTTTGAGACACCATGGGTTGTTACCAGATTGATTTGACAGATTGGGAATGCAAACAATGACAGTTTAGAAATCTTCTACTCCGTGAATAACAACTATGTCAAAATGACTAGTATCAAAATTACTTTTTACTTTTTCAGGTTTTGCTTCAAGGATTGGAAAATTACAATGAATATGTAAATATTTCCACTGAATTGTTTTGTCAGGATTTTGGAATGCCAAACTCCTGGTTTCTTTTCCCCCAAAATGGTTAAGAATGACATTGAAGCTTTCTGAGTTATTGAATTGTATAATGTACGATTTCTGCTTTGTTTGCTTCATATCTCAGTTGCTTTTGTGCATGTTTCTTTTGCCCAGTTCTGTTCATGTAAAAAAAAAAGGTAATTCCCATTCTAAGACAACATGATAACACATTGCAAACAAAAAAGTGCAATTGATATAATTGCACCATACAGTATATGTCTCAAAATTCTTTTTCCCCCATGTACATATGTTCCAATATGCTGCTTATCATTTATCAGTTAGGAAAGAGAAATGTTGATGGTTCACATATGTAATCACATCACAAAGGTTCATTCCATAAGATACTGGGGAAATGACCCTGATATTTACTATAATTGCTTCTGGGCATCTGAATTACTCAACAGAATAAGTGACTTATTGATTTTCAAGGGATTCATGATGTGAATGGAAGTAGAGTGACTCTGGCAAAAAAAGAAAACTATCCAGATATTATTGAATCTTAATAAACATGAGTTACAACCCATTTGAAGATCATTACATAGCATTGATGAGGTGAAGAAATTGTTTTGGGGATTTTATAGGTTTTACATCTTTCCAATATTAGTTGTTTAGTTAGTGATTCTATTTTATTGTTCTGTTTTATTGTTCTATTTCCACATTTAAAGTAAATTTATAATCTGTCCAGCTAACTTACTGGATGGATTAGGAAAATCAAATTTCTAACTAAAGCAGAAATACATTAATTAAACCTGCTAGTTAAATGAACTAATAGTTTCACTTAAACTACTGAAAATGAAGGATGTAGGCATGGATGGAACAGATACTTTCCACTAGTAGAAGCAATTAATGAGTTGCTTTCTACAATTATAAAAATCTAAGTTATGCATAATGGTCATGTAGTATAACTTATATCTTCATAGGTTACCAGTTAAAGCAATTACATCACTTTCTTCCTGAATTTATATATCCTTATTTTTAATAGAAGTTGGGAAATTTTTGGACTGCATTTACTAATATGCTATTTTCATTAATAATTTGTGAAAGATGCAGTTTTGTGAAAAGCAAACTACCCAGAAATATTCTGCTTGACTATATATTTTCTATCTATTCTTAAATCCTAGAAAATTCTACCAGTAGGACAGAGGCAGCTGCTTCCTTTTAACTCTTTTTTAAAACATACTTTTTGGGAGGCTTTAATTGATATCTTCCTTATTGGATTTAACACATGGAAGTTTAAAAAAAGTTAAAATGGCAACTATGACTAAATCCCACACTGTTTTAATATGTATCTCAGCTGCCATCTTAACTTTTTGGAACTCCTTTGTGGATATCTCTGGTTTGATACCTTGACTGAGGAATCAGTCAAGAGTAATTATAAGCAATATGTCAAGGAAGATTCTCAGTCATCCAGATAGAGTTGTCTGGAAATTGAGTCAGGGCAACTGGATTTCTTTTCTTTTTGGTTAAAATATTTCACTGCTTATCCAAGTAATTTCTTTGGTCTGATCAAGTTGGTTAAGGTTACTCTACATATGTCCTCCAGGGTAGTTTCATTTTTCACCTGATCTGAATAGGCTCCTTAGGCAGAAAGTAGGCAGAGAGTTATTAAAAGTTGTTGTTCCTAAATACTTTCTTCTAGGTGGGTCATTACATGCGGCCTCCCTAGTGAACCTGTGAAGTGGTCTTGATCTTCCTGGGGACTGATGCAAGAGGAGCATATAAAATGGGGCACAGGTTGTGTCTGAGGCCTCCACCTCTATTGAAAAAAGAATTTTCGACCTTTGGCATAAATGGATTCCTTCACTCTTTTCTCAAACCATCTATGTAAACATAGTTGTCCTCAAAAGAGTGTCCTTTTCCTTTTAAATTAAGGCATACTGCTGGTTTTGGTCTTGTGGTGTCACTTTCTCCTGTGCTGGGTCATCCTTTTGTGTAATGGCTGCTTGGTTTCTCCAAGGTAGAGCTTGAAAGTTCAGAGTTCTAACTTGGAGAAACTAAGCAGCCTTCACACCAAAGTGATGGCCCAGCACAGAAGAAGCAAAACCACAGAACGTGTATAGGCTCTCCCTAACCAATTTGCTCAGACTGAAAAGGCTACTTAGAAAAGCAGCAAAAAACCAAAAAGAAAAGACTAGTTGCTAAGACTCAACTTCCAAAGAACTATAAGCAATAGGTAATGCAAGAAAAGAAGCTGTAGATACAGACAAAATATATTGTTGAACTTTGTTCAGTTACTGCTGTTTTGTTTTTATAGGATTATAATAAATGATTTTTTTTTCTTGTTCGGATATTATTTTGAAATAGAAATTAGATAGATTTCTAACACAAGTGTGTCTTGCATTATCCTTAAATTGACTTTATCATTTGCTAAAGCAGGAAAGTGATATGAGGACCACGAAGCTTATCTAAAAGACTCCCACTTAATTTAGGTCCTATAAGCATTTCGTGATCATGTTGAATGTTATGTAATGGACATCATTTATTTTATTCTTTCTCTCTCTCCAGGCTCTGGCAACTGCCAGACAATGATAAGACATTCCCACCAACCATCTGGTGTCTGCCAAATGGTTGTCTAGTCAAGTTATAGTATTTGCAGAAAGAAATTCAGTGTCTTCATCAGGAAGGATAGAGGGAAAAATACATCACTCTTTCTTAAAAAATAAACTGAATGTCTAAATAGCTGTAAAAAGTTTTTTAGTGTGGATCTTCTGGGGTACAAGGAAGTCCCACTATTAGATACATTTTTAAAACAACAAGATGAAAATTTTCATTAATGTTAATATGCAGATTATTTTATTGTTTCTTTTCTCAACTTAAAATATAAGTTGCACTTATTTTTCATATCACTTATGAAAACATATGTTTTACATCTGCATGCATATCTGTATTCTGCTTTATTTATACAAGACTCTGCAATGAGTCATTACGTAGAAAAATCTGCTATTCTGATTTGGATTTATCCCTTGCAGTCTTTATCCTTTACCTCAAAGGTTGGGGAACTGGCTCAGGAATTCTGGGAGTTGAAGTCCACAGGTCTTCAACTCCCAGAATAAAAGTCCACAGGTCATAAAAGGGCCATGGTTCGTCACTCCTGCTTTACATGAAGAGCAGTTCTACAGGTTAACAGATTACAGTGCTCCATGTAGAATTATCATCAAAGGAATACAGAAAAGGTAACATCTCCCATAATCCTTCCAAAGTATAGCTGTGCCAATGTAGTCCATGTATATTAGCCTGTCATCTGATTTAAGGATGGAGTCACGAATATGGATCCATTGGAGGGTTTCAAGTTGGCAATGTTGCAACAAACGCAATTATAAAAACAAAAAACATATAGACTCCTGTGATTCAAGTTCAGCTTTGGGTGACTAGTGTTTTTGACAGCAATATATATGTCACTGCATCCTCCAGCATATTTTTTTCAACTCTATAAACTAGATTCCTGGGATTTCCTGTCAGTCTACCAATCAAATATTTAGTACATACAGCTCTGCTTAACAGCACCTAGATCAGGGGTGGGCAAACTACGGCCCGTGGGCCACATCCGGCCCGTTGGTCTGTCCAATCCGGCCCGCCCTGAAAAAAAATCGCTGGGCCTGTGCTGCGTGGCCCCCAAAGCTGCAAAACAGTGCGGAGCGCTCTTGGGGTAGGAAAGAAAAGAACTTTGCAAAGGCCTCGGCTGGGAGTTGAAATCACCTTGAGTGTGTCCTCTCTGAAGGTGAGTCCCCGGCGATCCCCCTTTTTCCGGGGCTTCCAGGCTTAAACTTTGCAAGGCAAAGTTTGCAGGCTGGAGCGTCTTCCCGCCGAGGAGCGGGAAGGTTCCGCCCGGTGGGCGGGTGGGCTGCTTAAACTTTGCTCAGGCGGCACTTTAAAAGCCTGCTCCCAGCACCCGAGCAACTTCCCAGCAACTTTCGGCTTCCTTTTAACTCGCGGGCGCTCGCGCCTGGCCCGAGCCGCGGCGGGGGAAGCCCGGCGGGCGGGCAGGCTGCTTGGAGGAGGCGACCGGCGGTGCTCCGGCAGCAGCAACAGGCAGTTCCGCCCGGGCTCCGCTCAGGTGTCCGGCTGGGGCTGTCAGGAGTTGCTACCGCTGGCGCAGCTCGCGCAGCTCCAGTCCCGCGTTGCCTTGGGAAGGAAAAGGCAAAACCAGGAGCCGCTGAGCCTGAGCCTCGGTGCCGCTGCTCCCGTTGCAAAGCACCGCCGCGGCTCTTCCTTTTGCTTTTCCCTTCCCGAGGCAAGCGGGACTGGAGCCGCGCTGAGCCGCGCCGGCGGTAGCAACTCCTGACTCAGGGGGCCTCTGAGGGGAGGGGAAGGAGGAGAAGAGGGGGAGGGGGCCATTCCCAAAAAATCTTGTGCTGACCCGGCCCGTCTGTCAAATTTTAAAAGTCAATGCGGCCCCCGAGCCAAAAAGTTTGCCCACCCCTGACCTAGATCCATTAGGTGTTGCTGCTGTCAGCACATCTACAAGAGTGGAAATTGAGTGAACTACATTGTATTAGCATCAGCAGCAAAATAACCATTCAAAATATTTTAGAAAGGTAGAAATGGCTTGTGTTGAAACCATTCCATAGTTTCAAGCAGTTTGTGCTAACCAGACATGTGCTTATTTGGTTCAGTTATAGAATTAAATGGAGCATTTTTTGTTTCAGATATGGGTTAAAATGCAATAGTTCAGGAAGTAAGGTTAGGAAAGGGTAAGAATATGGGAAAACTAAAGATACTGGCAGTATTGACTGGTAAAAGGAAAAGAAGGGAGACAAAAGCACTGAGAAGATCAGGTGCAAGTAGACCATTGAGTTTTGCTCCTGTGTTTCCCTGAAAATACAACCTACCCTGAAAACAAGCCCTAGCCCAATTTTCACATCTGCACTTAATATAAGCCCTGTCCCAAAATTAAGTCCTACTTAAGCCCCACCCACCATCTGGCTGTACAAGGTGGGTCTAGGCACAAGTGTAAAAATAAAGCTAGGGCAGGGATGGCAGGTTGGAGGTGCCACATGCACCCTGCACCCGCTTACCTTAGGACCACTGCATCCAGGCCTCCCACACTCTGACACCTGTCACACCACTGCCTGACTTCTTCTGCAGCGGCTTGTGGTTGCACACGGTCAGATGCCTCAAGGCTCATTGCACCAGTGTAGCCACATTCGGCAGGATGCCATGAGGTTCGTCATGCCAGTGGAGCAACTCATGCGCACAATGGCACAACACACCATGAGATGTCCTGCTGTGAGCAGCTGCACTGGTGGGACGAGTCTCACAGCATCCTGCTGAGAGTGGCTCCACCGGTGAGATAAGCCTCATGGTGTCCTGTCAAGAGCGGCTCCACCGGTGCAACAAGACCCAAGCTCCAGTGTCCCAGCAGCAGCAAGGCCAACAGTCAGGGAGGGTGGAGCCTGTGGCGCACTGAGAGTTTTCCCTGTTGCAGCTGCAAGCAAGTAGACAATGGAACAGAGGTGTGGCTGGTGGTAGTAGTGCTCCCACTGCTGTTGGCCCCCACACTCACAGCTCCTGCATGTCCCAAAATAAATCCTCCCCAATAATAATCCAAGTGCTTATTTTTGGGCCCCAAAAGAAAATAAGATCGGGTCTTATTTATTTTATTTATTTATTTATTTTATTTATTTGATTTGCCAATTGTTTACAAGATAATAAGTATAAATGTATACATAGTTGTGAATACATGAAATGGGTACATATAAGAAAAATAAAAGAATAAGAGAAACAATAGGACAGGGACGGTAGGCACGTTGGTGCGCTTATGCACGCCCCTACAGGCCTCTTAGGAAAGGGGTGAGGTCAATAGTAGACAGTCTAAGGTTAAAGTTTTTGGGGTTTGGGAAGAAACTACAGAGTCGGGTAGAGTATTCCAGACATTGACCACTCTATTGCTGAAGTCGTATTTCCTGCAATCAAGTTTGGTGCGGTTTACTTTGAGTTTTTATCTATTGTGTGCTCTTGTGTTGTTATGGTTGAAGCTGAAGTATTCATTGACAGGTAGGACATTGCAATGTATGATTTTATATACCATGCTTAAGTCAGACCGAAGCACGGCGTAATTCAAGGTTTTCAAGTTCTAGAATTTCAAGTCTGGTGGCATAAGGTATTCTACAACGAGTAGAGGAGTGGAGAACTCTTCTTGTGAAATATTTCTGGACTTTCTCAATTGTGCTAATATCAGATACGTAGTGTGGGTTCCAGACTGATGAACTGTATTCGAGTATTGGTCTAGCAAATGTTTTGTATGCTCTGGTTAGTAGTGTGATATTACCAGAGAAAAAGCTACGTAGGATTAGGTTAACAACTCTTAATGCCTTTTTTGGCTATGTAGTTGCAGTGGGCTCTAGCACTTAGATCATTAGAGGTGAGAATTCCAAGGTCCTTTACAGAGCTTGAGTCATCAACAAGATCTTGACTATTCAGCTTGTATTTTATTTTCTGATTTTTTTTGCCAATATGTAAGACAGAGCATTTATTTGTTGAGATTTGAAGTTGCCATTTGTTTGACCACTCTGATACATAGTCAAGATCTTTTTGTAGGGTAGCAGTATTGTCTGTGGTATTGAACAGCTTCACATCATCAGCGAAGAGAACGCAATTGCTCTTAATATGATCACAGAGGTCGTTTATGTAGAGTATGAAGAGAGTTGGTCCTAGAACACTGCCTTGGGGAACACCACTATTGACAGGTACTGGATTTGATAGTACGCTCCCGATTTTGACCATTTGTTGTCTGTTTGACAGGAATGCTTCTATCCAGTTATTCAGTTGTCCAGAGATACCATAGGATTTTATTTTTAGGAGTAGTTTGTCATGTACCACTGAATCAAAGGCTTTACAGAAGTCTATGTAGATTGCGTCTATTGCTTTGCCCTGGTCGAGTTGTATCGTCCATATGTTTTTGCAGTGTAAGAGTTGCAGATTACAGGATAGTTTTTTCTGAAACCAAATTGTTTATTGGAGAGTAGGTTATTTGTCTCTAAGTGAAGGATGATGGATTGGTTAATAATTGATTCCATGACTTTACAGGTGACGCAGCATAAGGAGATTGGCCTGTAATTTTCAACTAGGCTTGGGTCTCCTTTTTGAAGATGGGGATGACTGTGGCTTGTGACCATAGGTTAGGCAAGGAGCTGGTTCTGAAAGATTTTTCAAAGATTATGCTTAGAGGTTTGGCTATGGCAGTGGATAGCTTTCTTAAGAAGTAGGCACATATTCCATCCGGTCCAATAGATAGAGATGGTTTTAGGTTGCGTAGTGCTTTTTCAACATTGTCTTCTGTGAAATCGATATGTATTAGATCATTGTTGTTATCTGTGAGTACGGCTAGGAAATACTGGGCATGATCCATTGCTGTTTACAAATACTGAGCCGAAGAATGTGTTAAAGATGTTGGCTTTAATGGTGTCGTCGTTGCAGTCTTTACCATCAGGTCCTATCAAGGGAGGGATGGACTTTGAGTCTTTTAGTTTGTTGTTTACAAAATTGTAAAAAGCACGGGTGGAATTGGTGCTTAGAAGGTTTTCCTCTTGTTTAATGTGATAATTGGTGCATTCGGTCTTTATCTGGTGGCATAAATTTTTGTATCGGTTTTTGAAATTGGCAACGTGACCAGATTTGTTTTTCCGCCAGAGTGATCTCTTTTTGGATTGAAGTTTCCTTATTGATATGGGTAATCTGCTTTTTTGTTTTGTTTTGGGAGTTGTTGTTGGAACATATAGTTTGATGACTCTTTTGACTTCAAGTAAAAATATGTTGTAATGGTCTTCAACAGTATTGCATCCAGTGAATAGAGATTGCCAATCAAGGGATGAGAGATCGTTGTGTATAAGATCATAGTTGCCTTTTTTGAAGTTACAATTGGGAATTACATCATTGTGGTGATTTTTGTGTGGACGTATGTTGAGACAAAAGTCAATCATATTGTGGTCACTACTGGAAAAGGGTTCTTTAGTTTGTATTCCGTAAATTAAATTCAAACTATTGCAGAAGATGAGATCGAGGGGAAAATTTGGGGGGAAACACGGTATTAATGTTGATGATGAATATGTTATTAACAGGAAGAATAGCCATTGGGAATATTTTTAAAAAGGTAAAGCAGTCCCTGCGGATTTTACTTCACTAGTTATTGCTGACTATAGTGGGCAATGCTCATCTACATTTCAAGGTCATTGAATCAGGGCTTTCCAAAGACATTTCCATAGTCATGTGGCCAGCATGATATCATGAAGTGCTATTAACTTTCCTTCAAAGTGGTACCTATTTATCTATTCTCATTTGTGTGCTTTCTAACTGCTAGGTTGGCAAGAGCTGGAGGGAGGTCACCCCATTGTCTGGTACTTGGGTCTTGAGCCTAGACTGCTGGCTTTCCAGCTTCCAAGCCCAGCATCTGAACTGCTGAACCACCATGCCGCACCTCCTGAAAATACGGGTGGGACAATATGATATACCACATACGGAACTGGTAAAGGGAAAGAGGGAGCAGTGCAAGCCAGGTCTATTCATTTTATTATAGTTTCCGGTCCAATGGCCACAATAAAGATTTGCTTTATTTGATTTGCACACTTGCCCTGACATATTAATAGAATCACTACAAAACCCCTGAATGTTTTGTTTTACCTGGTATATGAAATAGCAACCACCTGTCTTTGTATGGTTCCTGTTGAACCATTTAGAAGAATTTCCAATACATATAATCAAACAGGATGAATTTTACTAACACAACTATCTTACAATTTACACTCCAACCAGAAGATGGCAGCAGAAAAACTTCTGTAATTCATTTGGCCAGTGGAAGCTACAAATTAGCAGGAATTGCATAACTGGTCCAATCTATTAGTGTAATTCAAAACATTAGCATCCTTTAAGAAACCTCAGTAATATTATCATGTTATTCATTGATCTCTGTTATCCATATTAATAGTATTTTCTCAAATAATGTATTATTCATTCCTTAGACTATCTGTTTGCTCTCTTCTGAAACTGGTTCAGTTTACTAATACATTGCAACTCCCCAAACTAAAAATGTTGTACTCCGGATGAGACTGGAGTTATATCTAATAATAAACTAATAATCTGGTTCTGAGGAACTGGGGCAGAATCAACAGCTTTGTAGACTGAACTGCTTGGGTTACCTGATATTTGCTGCACAGAAAGAGATAGGATTTATTGATTTGCAGAAGTTATAGGCCACTCCAGTTAGAAACACTTTTGTGTGTATGTGTGTCCTTTATTCATCAGCAGTGATAAGACCTAAATATGGGAAGAGACGAGACCAGTGGTACTTTCCTCTAGCAAACCAACACACTGATGCTAAACCTGATAAATACATTTCTGAATCTCCCATCTAAATTATCATTATCATTCCTGGTCATTTTTCTATAGCTCACCTATACTGTTAAATCTGTAGTTGAAGTGACTTTATGAACCATACACGCATACGTACATATATAAACAGATACAGGTAGTCCTCGACTTACAACAGTTCAAAGTTACAACAGCATTGAAAAGAGTGGCTTATGAACCTTTTCCACACTTACGATCTTTGCAGTGTCCCATGGTCACGTGATCAAATTCCAAACACAGATAACAGATAATCAGAGTTGCAAGGGACCTTGTAGGTCATCTAGTCCAACCCTCCACCCAAGCAGGAGACCGTACACCATTTCTGACAAATGGCAGTCCAATCTTTTCTTGAAAGTCTCAAGTGATGGCGCTCCCACAACTTCTGAGGGCAAGGTGTTCCATTGGTTGATTGTTCTCACTGTCGGAAAATTTCTCCTTATTTCCAGGTTAAATCTCTCCTTGTTCAGTTTCCATCCATTATTCTTTGTCTGGCCTTTTGGTGCTTTAGAAGATAGCTTGACCCCTTCCTCCCTGTGGCAGCCCCTCAAATATTGGAAGACCGCTATCATGTCTCTTCTGGTCCTTCTCTTTGCTAGACTAGCCAAGCCCAGTTCCTGTAACCGTTCTTCATATGTTTTAATCTCCAGTCCCCTAATCATCCTGGTTGCTCTTCTCTGCACTCTTTCTAGAGTCTCAACATCCTTTTTATAGTATGGTGACCAAAACTGGGTGCAGTACTCTAGGTGTGGTCTTACTAAGGCTTTATAGAGTGGGAACTGACTCACATTGCCGTGTCCCAGAGCCATATGATCACCTTTTGCGACCTTCTGTCAAATCAAGTCAATGGGAAATCCAGATTTACTTCACAACCATGTTACTAATTTAACAACTGCAGTGATTCACTTAACAGCGGTGGCAAGAAAGGTTGCACAATGGGGCAAAATTCCCCTTAACAAATGTCTCACTTAGCAAGAGAAATTTTGCACTCAATTGTGGTTGTAAGGTGATGCTATGTTTCGGATATTACCACATTGGTATGCTAATACCAGAAACAGTTTAAAAATTAGAGCTGCATAGAAAGATCTCTTTCATATATTACATTCAGGTGAAATGCAAAAAAAGAGAAATCATCCTGGAATGCAGGCTTTCAATAGGACTGATTTAAACAGGACAGGGAAAATAAGACAGATATATTTATCACTTTAGGTTTCAGATTATTTTCTACACACATGTTACTTTAGCCTTGACCTTTTCTTTCACATACACACAAAAAATATTTGTCATTCTACATTTTTTAAAGTATACATAATTGTAGAGAAGATCTTGGAAATGTCACTGAATAGCAGGCCTTCAACAGTTCAACTCTGTTTCACATGTTGTACTTGCCTACCATGTTGCAATATTTCTCCTATGGTGACCTATGGTCATATTTTAGAATGCTGTTTGAAGAAAAGCAAAAATGAAGAAAAAAAACCAGAGGTTTCCTACAGTTCAAGAAAGTAAAGTCACATTTTTAGGCAGTTCGTCATGGGGGAAATTAAAAAAAAAAAAAAAGATAAGAAACAAACCAGGAGAGGGTTGCAGCAGTTGACATATCAAATTTGACCTGCATGTCCCAAGGGAAATAAAACATAAAGGAGGGAAGTTTCAAAGGAAATGAATAGAAGCATTTAGTGTATCATCAGGGACACAACAAGGAATAAAGACAGAAACCACGTAGCCTGGGATAAAATAAAAACATAGGCAAAATGCACAATGGGGAAGGACTAAAATAAAAAGATTTATATAACTAGAGGCAATATGGTGAAAAAAATAGAATTTAGGTTCGCTGTTACACATGGATTATTAGAGTAAAAGGGTAATAATTTCTGCAATATGTGTGTGTGTGTGTGTGTGTGTGCGTGAGTGCACGCACTCTGGGAGTTTTAAGTTGTTATGTAAACATGGTCGAGCATCATCTCCCATACCGGAGATCTGGTCTGCATAATCAATGAGACATTTAAGAACACAATATTTATAAAAAAAACAAGCCATGCAGTAACATGCTGCAAACCTGGAAATGTGGTGCCTGAGAACAGAATTGGACTTGGTTAAAATAATCATGAAAGCCTAGTATACTGCAGGTTTGCCATCTTTCTCTCATCCCTGTAATATCTTGCCTTGTCAAAATTGAGGTCTGTTATTTTTTATTGCAATAAAACAGGAAATTGAAGTTCATAAATGGGAAGTTCTAATTTAAGCAGCAGCATAATTAAAACCAAGATTTGCTTCCATAAAGAGGACACAAGGTAAGGATTAAATAGTATTTCCAATAAATCATTATATCATAAATATCTGCAGGCTGATTTTTCTGGAACTACATGGCACCCAAATATGATATATAAAATGAAAACCCTCTAACATATAAAATCTTCCAGTTTGAATAGAAAAATATCGTCCCCATTAGCATTCTAATTTTAGACATGGTATGACAAGTAAAGGCTATGCTTAGGAGCAGGTAGGAAGAGGAATAAGACCGTAGCAATAGTAAGAATGTATAATTGGGGAGCTTCCGCGTGCTCATACCTTGACAGTAGAGCAAGAAATACAGTAACTTGTATTTCCAAAGTAATCACCCAAAAGAGACCAAGGAGGCAACTCTGTGGCTAGTTATCTGTTGAAATAGTGCCCTATTTAAGTAGTTCAATTCTAGAAATCTATTGGACACAGTTCTTTTTAAATGGAAGGTATTTATTTTTGCACATGTATTTTGTGCGTATGAGTGAGTGAGTGAGTGAATGAGTAAGTGTTGACTCCTGCCAACTACCTGGACATGTCCTGCAATTTTCAGAAGTGGTTTGTTATTGCCCACTGGCAGAGAGTGACTGGCCCAAGGTCATCAATCTGGCTTTGTACCTAGGGCAGGACTAGAACTCATAGTCAACCAATTTCTAGCCTGAAGCCTTAACCACTGCATTAACCTGCAGGCACCAGAAAGGGGACTGAGAAAATATCTACAGACCCCTCACATCTTGGACATAAATTGTTTCAATGCTAAATAAATAGACACAGAGTAAATTGATCCACCCCTCACCCCCCTGTGTCATTACTCTGCTAAACACATAATTCCTACAGCATTGTCTTATCCTAAGGATATGTAATCATGTTGTAGGACTGTATTATCCTTCTCATCTTTCCTATTACCTACTCTGATTGGTACCTCATGACTATTACTTGTTGGTTGTATCTTATGATTTATGATTTATCACTTTGTTGCCTGTATGTATACTGAGAACTTCTGTATACTGAGAAATTCCTTGTGTGTCCAGTCACACTTGGCCAATAAAGAATATTCCATATTCTACTACAATACAGTAATATCTCCTTCCTTCCTTCCTTTCCTTTCTTCTTTCTAAATTTTTGTAATTTGGAGTTTAGATATAAAATAATACGCAATAATAGAAAATTACAGTTTGGAGAAAAGAAAACATTGATAGAAAAGCTAGATTATATATTTCAAAATATTAATAATTTATTGTGAAGATCAAGGGCATCATTTAATAAAGGGCCATATATATTTTTGAGGTCCTTTTTCATATCCATATCCAATGCAGAGTTTCAGAATTTTACACTTAGTATTCACAATCACAATCCACATGTATAAGAGTAGAATGTTTGGTTCTTCTTCAGAAATGTGATTATATTCATATGACACTCCTATGACTTGGGCTTCCAAATATAAAAAGAAGCACATTATTAAAGTGCTGCTTTCAAAGACATAAACATTTACTAATTTAGGCAAAGCAGATCAAGGAATTAAAGAATGTTATTGTCTTAACTTTGTGATGACATTTACAAGGGTATGGTGGGCCCATAAAATTCATTTGTGTTTTAAAATACAATTACAATCAAGATAGTTTTATAATTTTCTGCATCTGGTTTTTGTATAATGAATTCAAGCACAGACATCTTAAAAGTAACTCACCAAGAAACTTGCAAGTGGTTGGAAATATATTCTTGGAAGACATTCTTGGAAAATATCCAGTTATTCTATAGTATTATTGTTAAGAAAATGAGAATGGGTTTATGATAGAGAAAAGAATGAAGATGTGCTGCAATATTGGTTTTCACCCCACTTATTTACTGCAAAGAAATAAGAGAAAATCCCCCTGATAACAGAGAATTAATGACAGACTTGAAGTAGACATAAAAAAAGAGCTGAAAGAATATATGTCTAAAATATTTTCAGAAGTGGTGTTTTGTTTATTAGATTTAAACCAATGTAATACGAGGAATGTATGAATGTATGAGGAATTTGGAATATTAATATTGAGGAATCACTGACACATAATTGAATAATTGATTCTGTAATTAATTGTTACACTGAAACAATGTTGAAATAAGCAGGAAAGGGTAAAGGTGTAGCACTGATGATGTTACAGTCTGATAATGAAACATCTGCAAGCAAACAACCAAACTCAGAGAGCACCAAGGAGTCCACAGATTAAAGATTATAATTTTAAAAATATATGAATAGACATATGGAAATACATGTAATAAGAGCCATACTATTTCATACAAATAAATCTATTAGATAAAATAATTAAATTGCATTATATACGGTCAATTAAAATAAGTAGAAGGAATAGCCAGTGCTAATAAAAAACATTTTGTCACATTTAACAAAAATATGTTTTTCAAAATTTGTACACATTCACACATTTTCAAAGGCTGCACTGATTAAACAGGTAATACTGTATAAGAATAACATCAGAAAAAATATTCTTTAATAAAATGTTCCTTCAACGATTTAATATCCTAAATTCTTAAATGAGACTATATTACATAAAAATTCCACACAGTGGGGAAAATTTCAGATTAGAATTTTTTTAAAAAAAAATATTTGCAATAATTAGAACATTCCTATACTATTAATGCAGTTGATAGAATAGGTCTAATGTAAATCTATTTGCAAGTGTCTACTATCTATTAGTTCCCTCAAATAACAGATCGGAAAGGAAGACAAAACCATGTATGATTCTCTATTTATTCCAGACTAAGTATAGGCAGTCCTTGATTTAAGACCACAATGGAGCCCAGATTTCCACTGCTAAGCAAAACAATTGTTATGTCAATTGTGCCCCATTTTTTTACCTTTTTTGTTAAGTGAAATTACTGCAATTGTTAAGTGAACCATGCAATAGTTAAGTGAATTTGTTATCCCCCCATTGACTTCGCTTGTCAGAAGCCACAAATGGTGATTACATGATCCCAGGATACTGAAACCATCGTAAATACATGCCAGTTGCCAAGTGCTTGAATTTTGATCATGTGACCATGGGGATGTTGCAATGGTGGTTAAGTGTGAAAACTGTTCATAAATCACTTTTTTCAGTGCTGTGGTAACTTTGAACAGTCGCTAACTGAATGGTTGTAAGTCAAGAACGACCTGTGGATATCTGTCAGCTGGTGCTCCATTCAAAATCCAAGAAAGAAATACTTAGACTCTTTTAATCAGAGAAAAGATATCTTTTACTGGAAATCAAGCGGTAGCAACAAAAGAATTCTGAATCTGAGAAAATGGGCGCGTAAATCACATATACAAAGTAATGGCAACATTCCCACCCCCAATAGTTCAATTGGCTCATCCAATTAAAAGTTGTGTATATCATCATGTGGGCATCTCCAGGTGGTGATGAGGCTTCTGTCCATTGACCTTGACATAGTTTGATAAAGGGTTGCAGCTGCACATAGCATAGGATAGAAACCTAAGCAAGAATGTACCCCCCACAGCTTATACAGTTCTGGTTTGTAACACCTCCAACTAACTTCCCATAACCATTCCCCCCTCCTCCCCCCATTACCTATGACAGCCGAAAGATGCAAAGCAAAGGGAGAAAAATCTTGAAGGAAAAGTCTTGAAGGCTGACAATATCTTTCAGGGTGTTGATAAATCATAAATATTCTTTTCTGTATAGAGGTCTTCCTTCATAGTGAGGCATGTCTCTGGGCCAACAGCTACAATATCAGTTTGTTCCCAAGGATGGAAAGAGTCTGGGTGAGTTGTGTGCTGAGGATCTGTGCATCCTCAGTTATGAGACATTAGATCATGAAAGGAATCACGTCCTTTAGCAGCAGACCTTCAATCATCAAACTCATAAATCAATATTCAACCTCCATTTCTCAAAATATGTGGAACACTTAGTAAATGGATTCCAAATCTCCTAGTATTATACTTAGCTGAATTTTACATATCTTAAACCGATTCTGGTTAAATCATGTCAAATATAATAAATGTTTGTGTGGTAATTAATTATATAAACAATAATGATGGTGGCTATCAGCTTCTTATCCTTAAATTAAAGTTATTTATTTAGAAAGGCCATTGTCCAATAAAAAGTTTACTAACTGGCTTGGCAAATGTTCCATCTGAAATTATTGCAGAAAGCATAAATCATATTAATTGTCCAATAAATGTGTTTACTTGAAAGCTTATTTGAAGGTTCCATGCTAATGAACTGTACGGAATGATGCGAAATGAAAACCTGGCCCTCGGGGGAAGTGGGGAATCCAGCACGTGTACAGGTCCACTATTATATCAAACAAAAGATAAACATAAAACACAATAATTAATAGCTTAAAAATCACGTGGCATTCCAATTATTTTTTTGCATTGAGAGACTGGAGGTTATTAAGCATGTTTTAAAAGCATGTGACTTCATACTGCTATTTTTTTGTCCTAAAATCTTGATTGCTTTCATTTTATTTATAATACTGTTCTGGGGAGCTGAATCACTCAAAGAAAGGCAATATGTGGGGAAAATAGTATTACTGATCTTCTGAAGGCCTACATTCAGTTTTGAAGAACTTATGAATAATATGGAGTAAATTTATCTATTTACTTGATAAATAATATGGAGTAAATTACTAATAACTCAAATAATCTTTTCTTGAACAAACATTATGCTGTCTGCAATATTTTCTGTTTTATCTTTTAAAACAAATCATGTTTTAAAATTTTCTTATGGTTTTTTTTTTAATGTTGTTTTGTTTGATGCTTTTTGTTCTATTTTTTTGTGGGAGAAGAATGGAGAATTGTTATATATCCCTTCATCATTCTGTAACCTCTTTGGCTGTTAAATTTATTGCTTTTCTGGAAAACCCTTTACCAAAATTCTTCCATTCTTTTTCACCAATAAGGAGATATTATAATCAAAAGTATTTAAAAAATACAGCATAGATATATTTAAACCTCAACTTATATTTTTAATACTACTTTTATAATGGAAAGAACTGCCTTACCTGGGGCAATCATTTTAAGTGCTTCAACTGTCTTGTTCTAACAAATGTCCTGTAGCTAATTGGAGATAGATACCCCAACTAACTTTGATCATAATAGCTAATAGCAATAATTATGTATAAATCATCAATGCTAAGTGATATTTAATTTCACTCACTGAGTTGTAATTCTATAAGATTTTACATTTCCTCAGATACGCCAAGGATCATATAGGGAGTTGGTACTGCATTAGAAAATAAAGCATATTTGAATCAAAAACAAATGAATACATGAGTTAAGATCTGTGTGGAACATCAGACAATCCCTTAGAAAGCAATCAGCTTGGAAAGTAATATCAGAATATCATATATTCCATAGTTACCCAGAAACTTGGAGGGTTTCTTTCACCTTGTCTCTGACAATCTGTAACTGTATTTTGTTGTTGTTAGTTGCGAAGTCATGTCTGACCCATCATGACCACATGGACAACTTTCCTCCAGGTCTTCCTGTCCTCTACCATCTTCTGGAGTCCATTTAAACTCACACTGACTGCTTCAGTGACTCCATCCAGCCACCTCATTCTCTGTCATCCCCTTCTTCTATTGCCTTCAATCGTTCCCAGCATTAGGCTCTTCTCCAGTGAGTCCTTCCTTCTCATTAGGTGGCCAAAGTATTTGAGTTTCATCTTCAGGATCTGACCTTCTAAAGAGCAGTCAGGGTTGATCTCCTCTAGGACTGACCTGTTTGATCTCCTTGCAGTCCAAGGGACTCGCAGGAGTCTTCTCCAGTACTTAGTTCAAAGATACGATTAACATTTCTTACCTGAAGACCATTTGGCACACATGGATATGTATGCTAGAAGAAGTGTCATACATCAACAAACTATTTATCACATTATCAAAATCTGCTGCTGGTAAACTATTTGCAGAGTTTATATATTGCTGTAAGACTCTATTTTTATTTTTTCTTCCCAAGGATTTGAGTATAATTATTCTATAATTGCAAACTTTCTTTATTTGTAGATATAAATATAGTAGCATGTTTATTACTGATTAGCATTTTATGCAATTTTAATAAAATTTTATGCCCCAAATGTAAATAAATTGGCATTTTCCAGTTAATTAATGGAAATAAATAAAAGTTAATTAATAGAAATCAATAAAATCTATCAAACTACTAAGAGGTTATGAGTCATCAAGCTGGTGTCAGCTTCGAGTGACCACATAGATCTTATCCTAGATAATCTATCCCAGTTTAATTCTACAGATCTTCCCATATTGTAGCCATTCCTGGTGTAATTAAATCCATCCACCTTGCTGAAGTTGTCCTCTTTCCTTCCACCTTTCCCATCATTGTTATCAGCCTAACAAGGTAAACCAAGTCAGGAAACAGACTCCATGAGAGAACCTATACCTGCTATCTTGTACATGTTTGACAAACAAACAAATAAATAAAATAAACTATTGGAACTCTTCTGCATTATTATAGGATATAATAACAGAATTGTTGAAGCCTTCTAGAGTTTCCTTCTATTTTATATCAAAACAGGGAGATTTTAAATCTCTGTCCTTGTTACATTTAATACCTTTCTAGGGCTGAGATTCCATGTAGAGTTTCTTTTATTATTTATCAATTCCTGTGTTTCTTTGCTCATGTTGTCTATGCCTCCCTCTACATTTACAGACTATTCAAGGAAACAGGATCTTATCTAATATGTCCAAAATATAATAATTAGACACTAGACAAATTGGATTGATCCTTCTGTTTTCTTGGCTATCCATGATATTATTAAAAGTTTTCCAACAAAAACATTTAAGAGAATCTACATTCTTTCTATCTTTTTTCAAAATCCATCTTTGCTTTTGCAGGGGAAACCTTGCCTGCGTAATTCAGATCTTTGTATTCTGATGCTTCAGAACTTTCTTTTCAAAAATGTAGTACCATTCCTATTAGTATGGTTTATAATTTGTATAAATACATGTTGTATTGATATTATATTGATACTCATATATTGAAATTATATATGTTATTAATTGTGGATGATAGAGCGGTGCGTTGGCCTAGAGGTGAAAACACTCGCCTCCCACTCAGAAGATTGAGAGTTCAACCCTAGGCAGTGACAGATATTTCTCTATCAGGGTGCAAAGAAAAAATATCTGCTGTGAACTTCCTGTAGGCATCGGGAAGGGCTTTCGGTTAGTAAATGCTCAGCTCCATTCAGTCACAATGATCCTAACCTGAAGCAAGGGATTACAGAGTCATAAAAAGAAAAATAATAATTGTGGATGATGTAGATTGCATAGAATTCTTACTGACTGAGAAGATAACTAAATCATGAAAGAAGGAAGGGACATTATTTAATTTGGGGAATTCTCGCAGACATTGACAACATTTCAGAATGACATTAGGAAGATTTTTTAAAAACCAGCAACAAGGACTAAGGTAATGCCTGCCCCATTTCTAGGCTCTTTCTGTTCTGTTTCACATATTGTGTCTTGGAAGCAATAGAGTTAGTTTTAGAGGATGCATTAATGTGAAAACTACATTAAACTTTCTAGTACTAGTCCTCTTTAATGTCTTTTCAGTATAATTATGCAATTTATAATTTATCAATGAATCACTTGAGTTCCATTCTCAATTATGGATTTTAACAGCATTTTCTCCCAAGATTTATTTTCTTCTCCAAGAAAGTACATTGAAGTTTTCATATTTTCAATACACATATATCCCACCTAAGCTTTTCTCTACCAGTTTTTAAATTTTATTCTTGAGTTTCCTTCTGCACCTACAGTCTTACATAAAATATGAAATAAACAAAAATACAGTGAACCATTCAGAAGGGGATATTTTCACCTGCTAGAAGTTTGAGTGCCGATGTTTCAGTTCACATTTTATGACTTCTAGAGAAGTGCTGAGAATATCAATAGCCATTTGCCTGCACTGGTTTTCAAGAAGTAACTTGTTCAACAATCTCCAAACCTTATGTACAAGTCACTGATAAGGAAGGTCAGGAATATCAGTGAATGAATTTAATTAGTTCTGATCTTTTATGAGCATAACTTGCTGTGCCTGTAAGTGGAAGTATTTTAAATGACCTATGAATCAGTTTGCTAAAAAAAAAAGAGAGTTAAAGGTAAACAGAATGACATGATGTCTTAGTAAAGCATATAATATGCCACTCCCAAAGACCTCATTCCCCGTAGCAAGGGAAAAGCACTTTGAACTAGTTTCTTTGTATTCTGTGTCTTGGGAATATAGCCTTAAGGAACACTGTCTAAGGTAATAATATTTTTACCTTTTTATTTCTCATTAAGAGCTGCCATACTGCGTTTTAAATCTGAATTACACTTGTACAATATAATAACTGTTCGCATTTTACCTTTTTTCTCCTGTCTTTGGGTTATCCTCTGCTGGGTTGAAGTGTTCTTCATTTATCCTTGAGTCAGCAGAAGCTAATACTGGCATGACATTTGCCATTGTCATTGCTTATCCATATGTTACCACAGTTGCCAACATTCCCAACAATCAATTGATTTCCTCAAGTATTGGTAACAATTGGCATCTTGAGACTGCCATTCAGTGGAGTTGGAAGAATGGGAAAATGCTGGATTAACATGAGTACAATTAAAATTAACTTAAATCTGTCTTATTCGTGCCTTGGTGATGAGATAGGCACTATCAAGGAGACATAGCAGAAAAAACATGGTCAGCAGGATATATTTGAACAGATTAAAGACAAGTCGGGATAGATCTTCAGTTTTCTAGCAATTCATAGTATTTTAAGGACTATTTTGTAATATAACATAATCTGCCTTTTTCCAGAAAGAAACCATTCAAAACTGTACAAATGTCCAAAAACAGACCACAGAACAAATCTGAGTGATTCGAAGGATAAAAGTTTTTTAGAATCCTTATGGAAAATATGAACATTTCAGTTCCTACTGCACAAAGTCACAGAATGATGCTAAATCACTACCATCAGAATAATTTCACAGAAGTCTAATTGTGGTTTAAAAATGACACCAAGACTTATTCAGTCCTGTAAGTGGTTTAAAACTTCTGTTTAGGAATTTCAAACAGCTTAACTAAACATTTTCAAGGAGTCTTTGAATTCCAAAGAAAATAAATAGAAATAATATTCTTAATTTGAAATAAAGTGAAAATGATTGATGTAAGCAATATTTGAAAAGCAAGACAGCAGAACTTTTAGAACTGTTAATGACAAATGATTAAATTGTCAGATAACAATAAATATAATATTTAGCCCAAAACATCAACCACATAATAGTTGCACATTCCATATATTTCAATAGAATGTAACATGTCGATGCATCCTGTGAATTTGATCACAAATTAGCTTGGCAATAAGTCAGTATTCAGAAGGCGGTTCTTTCTACTTATTCTTGGCTGGAAGATCTTGATTTGGCCATAATCTTCCCAGCACTTCCTCTATGGGGTTATTCAGGTTCAAACAAAATGCTACTTTAAAGACATAACTAGCAGTATGCCTTTTTATTCCCCTGTTGAAAAAGAAATATAGGGGACTTACTCAAAAATATGTGTGGGAGAATAAATGTGGGAATAGGGAGCTTTAATTCTTTGCCTCCTGCTGCTATTCAAACCTAGATCACGGGTGGCCCTCCAATTTGTATTATTCTTCCCAAATCCATTCAAACTTATATTCCATTCCCTCTTCCATTGTCTTCATTCTACATAAAAGGGTAGCAATTGAAAGACTGTGACAGGCAAAAATTCAGAAAGATATACATATCATCCATAGATGCAAGACATATAGCTTGTTCATAGCAGGGAGTTATGTAAATTTAAAGTAACATAATGTGAATAAAGACAAAGTTGGAGAAACAGATAGTTAGAAGATCATGTATGAATATATGGATTATTAATTCCATTTGGTTTCTCTGATTATTCATATTCTCAGCAAGAGATTTCCCCAGAATCATTGCTCTGGCTGGCATACCAATTTATAGAATGAATGTTTGTTAGTGATTTTATTTAATGAGAAAGCACTTAGCTTTCCTTTAAATTCAGATGTACGTACAATTAACTTTTCTACATAAACTTGAGGCTAGGCTGTGATTATGCCATACACATATGTATTTTTTGCATAAGATGGGATAAACATTATGGACAACTGGCAACTACACAGTGATCAAAATCTACAACTAAAGCTGGCCAACTATGATGTTTTGATGATGATCATGCAGTAAAGTATGTGAGAGAAGATTTACTATTTGCCACTAAATGTGCTAGGCAGGACAGAGATGGACCAATGTCGATGCACTTTAAACATTTAAATACTAATAAGAGTTAATAATATTATACAATTGAATCTTTCTTCAAATAAATATAGAACATTTTCTTCAACTGTAACATTTTCCATGTCCTTCTCAATACTTTCACATAAACTGGAGGAAATCAGAAAGTAGGCAAGTGCATTATTTGGATTCTAGCACTGATGTTGTTACCTAGTTTGGGTAATGAAATATCTGCAAGAAAACAAACAAGCTCAGGTAGCACAAAGTACTTATCATTTGAACACTGAGCTATAAATATTCTCCTTTAAAGTTTCAATCTTTTCTTCAACATGTATTGTTGAACACTGTTACTGCTGCTAACTTGGATATTTTTGGGGACTCAAACAATCATTTAGGCACCTCACTACACATTAGCAACAGCAACAATTATCTGCAAATGTATCCCCAATTACATAGAATATAATTTCTTGAGGGAGTTTGCTGCAGAAAACAGAGCCAGGACATTTAGCACATACTGATTTTAAAATGGTAGCTAATAAATCTTGATATAATAATGACATTAACTGGGAGCTAATAAATCTTAATATAATAATGACATTGATTTGCTAGGAAGCTTTTTTATGGTTTTTGGAAGAATTTTAGGGGTTTATTCAAAGGTTTTTTTGGGGGGGGGGCTTTATATAGTTTGGTTTTATATTGTGAGCATAGTATGGAGAGAATAGAATGGACAGAAGAAATAAGTTTCACATAGAAGATCATTTAATTCTCTGCTTCCAGATGGCTACTGACCTTTCTCACAATTTAAAACATGCTTTTCGCATAAAATTTCTTTTCCCCAGGCATCTCTATGTAGTTCTCCCTCAAAAATATAATATTTTAGTGGACTTCCGGTTTGAGCTTCTTCTGCGACAGACCGAAACCTCGTCTTTGCGAGGCTTCGATCTGTGCTCGCCGCTGGAGCGCCCTGAGCCGGCTGGTTTCGGGGCTAAGCCACCCCGTAGAGGTGGTGAAGAGGGGGGAGACTGCCAGCAGGGTCGAGGAGAGCCGCATCTCTCCTCCTCAGCTGGCCATTACTCCCTTTCCCGAAGGCAGTAGCAGCGGTGGTCAGAAATGGCCACCACAAAGAAGAACTCGACCGGAAAAGAATGTGCAGGAGGAAGATAAGAAGAGAAAGTTTTGGTTGACCGGGTCAAACAGCAAAAGCAACAAATAAGGTAACCTGGAATTGAAACTGTTAAAAAACAATAACATTGTTCCCTAAGAAGATTTTTAAGCTGCGAAGGAGAGAGAAAATGGAAAAGATTTGGTTTTCTCCTTTTCCTATACTGACAGTAAGAGACTTAAGCAAGAAATTGGAAAAAAATCCACTTTGACATCAATAGGCATTTAATGCTGAAAATAAAAAGTAAAAGGGAAAATAAAGTTTTCTGGATAATTAAAAGCTTTTAAAAACAGGAAAGGAGAGAGGAAAAATAAAAGGGTAGGATCTGGAAGGGAAGAGACTGCCTGGAATTAAAAAAGAATTTACAGCATAATCTCAACAAGACTTCTAAAAGATACATTCTAACTGAAATATTGCAACAAAAACCCCAGGAAGAGAAAGTCGAAAAAGAAATAAGAAGATATAACTCGGGACTATCTGGATTACTTGATGATTTCTGGATTCTTGGTTATTGTTTTGAATGACTAAAATCAATCGGGTGGTTGTTTAAAACTGTTTAAAATGGCTCCACTTTTAGAAGAACTGAAAATGGAACTTAAAAAGTACAAAGAAGATGCACAAGAAGGGAAAGGTTCTTTTGGCTTCGTATTTCAGTTTTTAGAAATGGAGATTTGGAATTATGAGAAACAACAAGAAATTCCTGCACAACAAGAAGATTGCGACAAAGAAGAAGCCATCTTTAATGAACAAGTAATCTTAGATAGGGGGGGAAAGGAAAGGGGGGAAAGAGAATGGAAAGTTTAAGATTGGGAAAAACAACTCAAAAAAATAGAGTGAAAAATAAGTATAAAATTAGAAAGCAACAGAAGAGGGAAATGCAGAAGAGAGAATTAGAACTAGAGAGACAAGGGGGTAAAAAGGGGAGGGAGAAGATGAGAGGGAAGAAAGAAAGGAAAAGAAGTTATAAAGGACAGAAGCAAAATATAGAGAAACAGGGCCTATTTAGAGATAATGGGTGAAAACTTCATGGAAAAAGGGATTCTGCAAAGGTACATAAGATGGTATGGTTGTATTAGAAGCAGAAATAATTTTAGAAAATATGAAACAGTGTATGATTAAAATGTCTGATAAAATAGCTATCGTAATTCAGTGGAATGCTTGTCAATAAATAAATGTAACAAAAGGTATATTTAATGATTTATAAAACATATGTGAAGAGAAATAAGGGAAAAATTAATTATGGAGATTATATGTGTTTTTAAGGAAATATGATATTTAATTGAAAAGAAGTGTTAAAGATGTTAAGATTTTAATGATTATTAATGATAGAACTGAACTGGAATGGAATGAGGCTTTATAATTACATATATTTTACAATCTTTCTTTTTAAAAAAAGAATATAGTGTGTATTATAAAAATGTACCAAGCAGAATTCAATTGGAAATTATGTATTATGTATTATATTGAAGGTCATAAACTTAAGGTATATATTGAAGTTTAAATAAGAGTTGAATGGATATAATTAAAAGATATAAAGGTGTCATACTCCAATTAGTAGCTACAGGAGAAAATTTGTTTAATGAGAAAAGATAATATGAAATTGAAACAGAACAGACAAAAGTATAAATATAATGATTTGAATTGAGATGAGATAATCAAAATAAAATTATGAAAATTAAAAGAGGGGAAAAACTATATAGAAAATGTAAAATAGTATAAGATATGGAATACAAAAAGGAGCATGAAATTGAGTTTTGTGTCTGTATAAAGAAGTTCAACCCGGGACCATGCTATTTTCAAAAAAGATGTTTTACTTGTATTTTGTATGTGTGAAAACCCAAATAAAACTTTATTATAAAAATATATATATATAATATTTTAGTTTCCCAAAATACTCCTACTGTTTCTGCTTAAGGGAACCATATTTATCTCTGCGTTTAGGGGCGGAAAGGGGTTACCACTATCACTCATTAAAAAAAAAAAACATAGGAAGCTTAAGAACATATAAATCAGGAGAAAAGGAAGAAAAGGAAGCCATGTAATGTGTCTATATTTAGTTCTTATTTTACAAACAGTAAAACGGAAATTGGTGGCCATTTGTCTCTTGACATTCAAATTTCAGCAAGGAGCAACCCCCAATCACTGCCCTTATAATTTTGTGCATTGTAGCTGCAAGGACAGTGGCAGAAGATGGTCCCATTCCTGAGGTGGGATAAAATTTGGGCAACAAGATTTAAGGTAAAATGAGTTTCTCTTGATCTAGGACATTGGATGAAAAAAATGGGTAAAATAGCTATATGGATGAATTTGTGAGGTTGAAGGAAACTATTTAGAGATATCTTACATGACATATCCAAAATATTTCATCTAAGAAAAAAGATTGCACCAAATTGTTAAAAGTTACGTGCAACATTAAGAACTTGTTCCTGATTAATCTTTTTTTTTTTTTTGCCTGTCTCATGACTAGATACAATTGGTTGGACCTGTCAATGAAGAAAAGCAGATTTTCCAAGAAGGACAGTGATGAAACCATAACAAGTTTAGTATGCATAACTATTCAAAACTAAGTCTGGCTGGGTTCAGTAAGGCCTCGTCCAAGACCAAATAGCAGTTTTTCTTAATGTAGAGACTTCTAGCCTTTATCACAGGGGTGTCAAACTCACAGCTGTGGGCCAGATGCATCATGTGCTGGCCCCGCCCCCTCCTGGTTTAGCGAAGGGGTGGAATCCCGATACATCACATGATGCCACCATGATGACGTGAGTTTGACATCCCTGTTCTATGAGCTCCAAGCTTGGTTATTTCCTGGAGTTACTAAGTGATGTAATCCAAATCCATTGAAGGACACTTTGTGAATAATGGCATGAGTATTGAATGGAAACCAAAGAAAGCAATCCAAAGCACATGTTTTCAAAAATAATTTTCACCTATTTTGCTGAGTTTTACTTCTATGAAACTGAGTACAGCTGTGTAGTGTAGGAAACCAAAATGTTTATTATGTGTAACTTCAGGCTGTATACTGGTAGGTCATTATCAGTCTTTTAATTTACTATCAATATGTTAATATATTTTCCTGCATGATTTATTTTTATTTATTATTATTTATACTTCCTTGGGTTGATACTTTTGGGGCGATATTAAAATTACTTTAATCATTACTTTATCTATCATTACTTTATTACCAGGAATTGTTAGTTTATTGTTAGTTTCATAGAATTGCACCACAGTTCTGACTTTAATAGAAATATTTAGGACAATTGTATACTGATAATTGACTTTTTTAAAAATCTAGCTTTCATAAGAGAGAATTCTTAGATCAGCTCAGTGATCACAAAAAAATTGCAAATTTGTCTGCAGAATAGTAAACAAAAACAAACACAGAGAACCCATCTAAGACTGATGCAATGGCTGTGTCTCTATTTTTAAAATAAAAATCCATCTGAATGTTTTTAAATATAAAGGCTGTAGAGAATTTTATTTCTAAAACTGGTAAACTTAACCTGTATTTCTCTCATTCTCCTTCCTCATCTTCTGTTTCTCTTTTGTTTCTTTTCTGCTTGATAAATTCTAGGGAATTCAAAGAGATTCTGTCACCACTGAGTTGATTTAAGAAAAGAATTTTCTAATCTGAAAATATCAATACATATATTTTCTTGTAGACTCTTAACAATTTTCCCTTTAGCAAAAGCTAGTCAGAGAAGGAAAGTATTTGCTTGCCAGCTGCCCAGACAACACAGCTTATTGTGTTTCCATATTTGCTGACCTTGAAGATAACAAATAGGTGTAAAGGACATTCCGTCCTTTCCACTGCTATCGTTATGGTTCTTTGTTATATTGCAGGAGAAGCATTAACATTATAATGTGAGAACAGTAGAACTGGTAAAAGAGATGCCCAAATCTCCTGGATATATTAAAACATTGTCTATTAAAGCTTTGGCTTATACTTGCTGTCTTGCATAAAGGACAAGATTTTAACCCCATCCAGCCCATAACTATGCATATGGTATCCACTATTAGAGATCACTTGTAAGAATCTCTTTCCATCTTCTAGTACTGCTATGTAAATCAAGAGAATACAGAGTGTAGTAGGAAGCGTTCCAGCACACAAAATGTTTCCACATGACTTGCAGCTAGCTAAACTGTATGCATTTTTGCTTATGTGCTCTCACCATATTTAGAGGAGTAGTAATGCTATTCATCATTGTGGGAGCGCCATCACTTGAGACTTTCAAGAAGACTCCCATCTGTCAGAAATGGTGTAGGATCTCCTGCTTGGGCAGGGAGTTGGACTAGATGATCTACAAGGTCCCTTCCAATTCTGATTATCTGTTATCTTGATAGCTGGAATTTATACATGAAAGTTTTACCTGAAGAGATTAGCTCATGGCTCTGTTCCAAATTCTAGTAATGCAAATGAAGTAACATCTTCTGCAACATTAAAGAGTAAAGGCTTAGCCAAAAGAATACAAACATGGTGGGAGTGGGTTACTCTGCTTTCCTCCGACACCTCACCATGGCTCATGAAGTGCAATTCCTGACACTTCTTTGTTGCATGTTTTCACAAACCTAGCCCAAGCTGTTTGCTTTTCTGCCTGGTCACAGAAAAGGGGCCAGGATATTGTTGGGAAAAGATTGTAAACTAATAAGTACAACGCATTATTGCTGGAATGTTGGTTGATGAGAATGGGAACATCAAAGTTGCTCAGAAAGAGCAGCCAGTAGTTCCTGAGAGTATGATAACCATTTATAGTATATTAATGCACAGCTTCTGTCCAAGAGTTAAAGTCATAATTCTTAAATAAGATAGAATAAAATGGACTTTGGAAAAATCTATTTAGGAACAATATGGATGCAGTGGTGGGATTCAAAAAAAATTACTATCCATTCTGTGGGTGTAGCTTAGTGGGCATGGTGTGGCTTGGTGGGCATAGCTTGGTGGGTGTGGCAGGGAAAGGATATTGTAAAATCCCCATTCCCTCCCCACGCCTGGAGGAAGATTACTGCAAAATCCCAATCCCTCCCCACCCCACTAACCTGCTTTCCAGCTCCATTCTCCTGTGCAGGGCAACAAAAGAAGACCCAGCTGATCAGCTGGGACTCGGGAGGCAGAGAATAGATGGGGTGGAGCCAGTCAGAGGTGGCTTTTGCTGGTTCTCCAAACTACTCAAAATTTCTGGTACCGGTTCTCCAGAACTGGTCAGAACCTGCTGAATACTACCTCTGTATGGATGGGATAAGAGCCTCGGTGGTGCAGTGGTTAGAGTGCAGTACTACTGCCTGCAATTTGGCAGTTCGGATCTCACCAGGCTCAAGGTTGACTAAGCCTTCCATCCTTCCAAGGTGGGTAAAATGAGGATCAAAATTGTTAGGGGCAATGTGCTGACTCTGTAAACCGCTTAGAGGGGACTATAAAGCACTATAAAGCAGTTTATCAGTCTAAGTGCTATTGCTATTTGTGCATGGCCAAATTTTGGTTTGATCATATTTCCATAATGGCCTTAGCCATTATCCCTCACAAAATTGTGCAGGATTCCCTTACGAACTGCCCTTGTGATAATAACCTCACTTTCTGCAGAAAGGATTGCAGATTGCACATCTGGTTGTCAGCCATATCAAAATAGTTCATAATGGTTCCACTTTGAAAACAGAAAATCTTGTGATCTACCAAGGAAGGAAATTCATTCATTCACTCAGTTATTCATTCTTCCCCTCCCGTTTCATTTAAGAGCTCAAGATAGGGTACAGTATTACATTCCTGCCTTCCATTATTTTGCCATAGGAAACTCTTTAAGAGGTAGGCTTGACAGATAGTGACTCAAAATCACTAACTGGGTTCTAGGACTGAAATTAGATTTGAATTTGGGCCTCCCCAGTGCCAGCCTTGTGCTTTAGCCATTACATCACACTGGTTCACTTATTTCTGATTAAGGTGAGCTCCCAGGGTGTACTTATATGAGTCCCTTATGAGACTAAATATAAATCCTTTATTACAATTTTTTCAAATACAGCTTACTTACCAAAGAGTTTTATTTTTATAAATTTTCAAAAATAAAATTTGTATAATCAGTTTTTGAAAATTACCATGAACATTGGTTACTAAACCACATGTAGAGAAAAATAATGGCCAGCTGGCATTTCATACATAATCCAACAACACTGTTAGACAATCTTCATTAATCAAAAAGTACAAAAAAATCCTGATTAACCAAGGGTTTTTTCCAATGTGCTTACTTGATGTGATTATATAAAAGCAATGGGAGTCAGGACAAGGAGATAAAATTTGGATAAACATCAATCAAATACCAAATGATATTTTTGTTTCATATTTTTATTAAGCATCATGGAGAAATACAAAAAGAAACTAAAAAAAATTAGGGCAAAAATAAGTGTTCACTAAGTGAACAAAGAAAAAGTTAGAAGCATCATAGAATTGGGTAAGAATTTTTACTATTTTATTAATTTTATATAACTGAATATATTATTTCACTTTTAAAACTAATGCACAAGTAAATATCTACTGTAATAATAAAACATAATGCAAATTATGAAATAAGTTTAGGAATTACAGTAATTTATACTAAATTGAATCCAAAATAATATTTTATGCTTTAATTTACGAATCCATGCAAATTAATGGGGGAAAAATAAAGCATTTACAGAATTTTTCCCTGCAATTATTTGTTAATTTGTACATATGCAGTGTTACTAGTCATACATCATATTATGATGTATGGCTAACAATGAAGAGCCGTGGTGGTTAGAATGCAGCATTGCAGGCTAACGTTGCCAACTGCCAGCGGTTTGATCCTGCCAGCAGTTTGATCCTGACCAAGGGTCAAAGTTGACTCATCCTTCCATCCTTCCAAGGTCAGTAAAATAAGGACCAAGATTCTGTAAACTGCTTAGAATGGGCTGTAAAGTACTATGGAGCAGTATATAAGTCTAAGTGCTATTGCTACAAGAACAGCCATTAGTTCAAGCGTAAATGAAGTTGGGGTAGCAGTGGGACTTCTTCTTAACTGCAGATGGATAATTTCCTTAAATTTTAGCTTGAGGTTCTGGTTAGAAAAGGTTAGTGTAAACTTTAATAATGTAGAATCTATACCCATAGATGTATGCTCTTAGCTACAATAGAACCAAATAATAAAACATGTATTATGTCATAACATCCAATGTGTCATTTGCCTCTGCTTGCTCTGCAAAGTCAGTTATGGCTTTTGTGCATCCCTATTTCCTATGCAAAAATAGTTAAATCCATCCGTTTTCCCACTGCTAACCTTTATGTTAGTCAATGGGGATGCATTGTTAACTTATGATTAATGGGGTTCCTTTGGGAAAAACCTTGGACACTGAAAGTTTAATTTTACCTTTCTAAGTTTATAAAGTCATGTGAACTTGGAATATATTTGCAGTTACATTTTTGCCAATCAACACAACAGTGGTGGGATTTAAAAATTTTTACTATCGGTTCTGTGGGTGCGACTTGGTGGGCATGGCAGGGGAAGGATACTGTAAAAATCTCCAGTCAGAGGTGGTATTTGCCGGTTCTCCGAACTACTCAAAATTTTCATTACCGGTTCTCCAGAACTGGTCAGAACCTGCTGAATACCACCTCTGTAACACAAGCTATGAAAAGATAATGTTGCCATACATCAAAAAAATACATGAGCCACACACTCATACACTGTAAAGACTGAAACAGTGACTATGTAGGACAGATAGGCAGAAGGTTGACAGAGTACATCTATGAACACCATCTAGCAGTCAGAAGACAAATGAAAACAGCAGACTGTGAGAAGAGAGGCTGCCTACATAATGCACCTGTGCTGCTTGTTCCTTTAATGTCTCTCCCTAGCCAGCACAGCAACTATTGAGTATAAAGGCTGAGTGTAACGGCAGCTGGATGTGTGTGTTCCTTTGTGGAAGTATAGCAACCTAAAGCAGATAGAAAAAAGATACTGTTTTTAAGCAGTAGGACTCACAAGGAGGAGTAATTGGAGGAGGAGGAGGAGGAAGTATAATAGAAGTAGGAAAGAGTGGGCATTGACTACTAGCCTTTGGATGCTTGTGTATGTGTTGCTTAGGGACAGGGGTGGGATTCTACTGGTTCAGACGGGCTCGAGTGAACCCCGTGCTCAGAAGACCAGCTGGCAGTGAACCAGTTTGCTGTGATGAGCATGTGGGCCGCCTGCCAACCGCTGCTCTTTCCTGTGCTTTATTTCCATTTTTTAGAGCACAGCTGATTTGCGCAACAGAGTGGTTTACTCAGCTGTTTTATTCACAGGGACTTCAGTAGAAGGTAAGTGTTAGAGCTTTTTTAAGCATGGAGTGTGTGCACACAGCATGCAATCACCAAACCGATTGTCATACCGGTGGAATTCCACCCCTGCTTAGGGACCTGTGTTGTTGTGTGGTTCTCCTGAACTTTGGAGGCCTACTGGCTTGGGTATATGTAAAAGAATCTGTGACAGACAAACATTCAAGCAGAAAACAATACAGGTAGTCCTCGGTTTACAACAGTTCATTTAGTGACCGAATTTACAGCAGCAATGAAAAAAGTGACTTATTACCATTTTTCACACTTCAGACCATTGTAACATGCCTATGGTCATGTGATTTACATTTGGATGCTTGACAAAATTCTTCACTTAATTTTTCACTTAACAATATAAATTTTGGGCTCAATTGTGGTTGAAAGTTGAGGACTACCTGTATCCTAATCAAGGAACTACAAAGGAGAAAGACACACACACACAAACACACACACAACACTGGCAATGCTGTATATCATCAGTGCCAAAATCACGGCCCTGTTGCATCATGCACTGGATACGCCCACACCTGGTTTAGTGAAAAACCAGTCACAATACAGCACAGGATGACACTGTGACAATGCGAGTTTGACACCCCTGCTGTATATTGTATATAACTGTATACAAATAAGGAGCAGCAAATTCATACTTCCTAATACTGATCATGTCATCTTACTCTTTCCTCATAACCTAGGTACTAATTTCTGTTCACATCCAATCTTCTGTGGGGATAATGCTTGGAGTTTTGATCTGTAGCATCATTGAATCTGCTTTTTCTGTAGCTCTTATGCTTTTGTTTTAAAATCTCTTTTTTCAAAGGTTGCTTTTAAGAATTCCCTGCATGTTCCTTTTCTGAACCTTGTCAACAGCCATTTTAGAAACAGTCATAGAGCAGAAAAGTACTTGATTTTTATGGTTATATAAACGTTGGGCTTCATTTTGTATCACAATATTGAAAAATATAGGGACTATTGAATAGTATTTTTAGTGGACACGGCCACCCTGAAAATATACAAATGTTTCTCATTGAGTTGTTTCTTACTAGGACTAGCAGCCACAGATGTTGCACAGATGATCAGAGTGTCTTCTACTTGGGAGGCACTTGTTTCTACAAACACCAGATGCTTCTAAAATTTTAAATCTTACAACAAGGTCAATATTTTATAAATACAACCATGGGGTTTTTCCAGTCAACTGTATCATTCTCTCCTCATGCTTTTCATTTTTACGCTAAAGGGTGATCATGTTAATGTGCTTTCCACTAGTCTGCAGGGCAGCACAGAAATATACTGGCAAAGTTTATCTCACCTCATTTTGAATTTTTATGCTACCTCTGCAAATATACAGGGTGATCATGTTAATGTGCTTTCCACTAGTCTGTAGGGCAGCACAGAAATATACTGGCAAAGTTTATCTCACCTCATTTTGAATTTTTATGCTACCTCTGCAAATATACCAGCATCTAATACTGTCCTCACAAATATAATATAAAACTTAAGGAAAGTGATTCATAGAATATCTGGCATTACTGACTAATGAGTATTATAAACATCTAATCCGTGTCTAGGGCGTGATTCTGCCTGGAAAAACAATTTTCTCCTGCTTTCCCAGACAGAATTCCTATTCTATGGATCAGGCCCTGTAGGTTCTGAATAATAAGCTTGATCTTTTAAGAGCAGGGAACAAAATTTCATTTTTAATGTGTGCCAGTGTGCTCACGGTAAAAAAAAATGACAACAAAGATTATCTTATTTTATCTGTAGGAGATAGTAGTAGGGATATCTTCAGGCTAACCCATGTGGTAGCTGTTTTCTACCTGGGGAAGTAACATCTGATGGTTTCAGGGTTGTGCCCATAGCAGCTGCTATTTTAACAACAGAACTTATTCCCTGGTTATCATGTTCTATGAAGTCTTATCCACAGGGAGGTGAGTTTTGCCTGATGAAACAATGCTTATGTGCAGAGTCGGTTTATTTATTGAATTTATTTGCTGCCCATCTTGTAAGGAAATGACTCTGGGCAGCTTACAGCATTAAAAAATCCTAACAAATATCTCTCAAAAAATACAAATAGAACTCCCAATCAAGATAAAATTATAGTTAAAAGATGGGGAGTGAGGGAATAGAATGCATTGGGTGGCGGTGGGAGGCCAGGATTGCCTCTTAATTCATCAATCACCTCCAGAGTGATGGTTCCCTGTTAGTGCCCAAAAGCCATCTGGCAGAGCCAGCTGTTCAGGTTCCCATGGAAGGTCAAATGGATGAAAGCCAATCCCATCTCAGGGGGTAAGATGTTCCATGACAGAGAAGACCCATCTCCTGGACCCTGCCAGCTGGAATTTCTTGACCAACAGGGCCCACAGCAAGTCTCCTCTGCCAATGTAGGTGGGGCAAGCCAAGCCAGTTTGTTATTTTCCTTCTTCTGGAAGTGTCCACTTATTATACTTTATAGCTGCAAGGTATGTTTTCAAATTGGCTGGATATCAGGATGCATACTGGGTGGGATAGAGCTGTATTTGTCCCCAAATTTCTCTTTTCTTGATATCTAACAAATGAAGAAAGGACTAATGAAAGAGCCATGATGGTGCAGTGGTTAGAATGCCACATCACAGGTGATTTCATTGCTCATTGCCAGGAATTCAATTCTGACTGGCTCAAGGTTTTCTTGGCCTTCCATTCTTCTAAGGTCAGTAAAATGAGGGCCCAGATTGTTGGGGGCAATATGCTGATTCTGTAAACAGCTTAGAGAGGGCTGTAAAGCATTGTGAAGTGGTGTATACTGTGAGTCTAAGTACTGTTGCTAGTGCTGTTATAATGGAGACATTGTATACATTTTGATGCATTGTGACAAGAAAAAGGGGGAAATACTATTAAAAGGGGGCTGGGAGTAAATTCTGATATGCCTCGACTCTGTTGTGGAAATGGAATAAAACACAAGCAGTGTCAAGAGGATATGTCTTTAAAAACAGTGTAGCATCTCCACTATGGTTAGCAGAATAAAAGATAAGCTGTAATTTTTTTATCTGTTTATTTGTTTTTGGAGAAGAGGAAAGAAAAATGAATATTAATATTAGTTACAGCTAGTCTATTAATGTTACAAGCTTTATGATTTCTTTGCTTTTTCCATTCAAACCTAAATATAACATTGAAAATGAGGAGCTAAAAATAGGGCATATATCAAGGTATTTGTTATATAATACCTTCAGTCTTAAATTAAAAGATACAGGGACTTCTGGTTGCTTGTCGTTGGAGTTGGAGTGGAATCCATGATCTCCAAGCACACTTGTTGGAGGGAACCACCCTGGAGGAGTGGTGAAGAAAGGGGGAGTCACTTGGAAGTTTGAGGGGAGCCGCATCTCCCCTCCTTGACAAGAAAAACCACTTCTGAAGACAAGTTGCAGCAGTGGTCTAAAATGGCCACCATGAAGATGGGAAGCAGTCCGGGAAACTAAGAATGTGCTGGAGTGGTGAAGTAGCAAGCAGGAAGGAAATTGGAATTTATAAAATTGGTTTGAACTATTGCAACAAATTAACTTGGAGGAGAAAATTCAGAGGAAAATATTTGACCACAAATGGTTTGGAAATTAAATTGGATAACTATTGGACTTTTGGCACTAAATAGGCATAACTAAATGCTGAAATTGAATGCGTTGAAAAGAAATAATAGTTAATAATTGAAATTAGTGAACCTAATAAAAGTTATATAATAAAAAAGGAAAGAGTGAAAGAAAGAGTGGAATGTGGAAATAGAACTAAGAATGCAGAACTAATGGTACAGGAAAAATTTCAGTGACTTTTTGAAAAGTGCTTGGTCTTTTTAAAAAATTGGACTTTGGGATTTAAAAGAAAATAAGAGAAACTCCATCATTAAAAAAAAACCCTGAAAAGTGATACCAGAATATTACAAGGGGAAAGATACTTGAAAAAACTGTTTTTGGAAAGACCCTGTGACTTTGGGAAAAAGTTGGAAAAGGACCTAACAGAAACAAAGACTTATGGACATTGATTGTTAAAGATAAATACAAAAGACGCTGGTTGAATAACATACTGGATGTTTGGATTGGATACATTTAATAAGGAATGTGGGGGGGGGAGGAGCAGACACAATGGGGGAATTATTTGTTGAAATAAGACTGGATTTACAAGATATGAAGGAAATGATGAAAGTGAGTCTGGAAATGTGCAGCAATATATTACAGAAATTAGAAATGGCGATTCAGCTTGAAGAAGAACAAAGAGAACTAGAGGGGGAGGAGTTAAACAAAGAGGAAACCAGTTTTGAAGATCAAGTGGAGTAACGATCATTTAAGCAGGGCAAAAAAAAAGACTTAAAATTAAAAATGTGTGGTTTGATGTGGCAATGAAGGGAGGAATGGTTCAGAAAATGAAACAAAGGAAAGGGAAAAGGCAGAAGAGGGAAGTACAGAAGAACGATCAAGAGTGGGAGGGGGATAAAATAAATAATTGGAATGAGAAATGGAGGGAAATAATAATGGGAAAAAAGGAAATTAAGAGAAAGGACCAGAAAATAAAGAAAAACAGGAAGCAAACAAGAATGAAAAGAAGTTACATTGTTAAGAGTATGAGAGATAATGGGTAAAAAAGGATAGGGAAGGAGATTCCGCAAGGTAATGTGTTGTATATATAAGAATAAGTATTGAAAATAGATAATATTGGAATTGATATTGGTTTCTTTTTCTTTCTTCTTCTTTTTAAGGATTATCTCTGTACTAGATATGGAATTTAATAAAATAAAAATGGGAATGGGAATTTACAATAGGAATATTAATTATTAATTTATAATCAGCGATGTATAAAACTATGAGAATTGTGGTGGTCTCTCATGGAAAAATGAGACACAAGCTAGTGTTCTCGGGATGAGAGCCCAGAGCAAATTCCAGTGCTCCCTTTTATTGAGATTTTAGTACATGGTAAACATAGCAAGCATAATCACATTGTGGATTACAATAATTAGATATAGTACAGACTTGTTTACAGTTGTCTGAGCTGCTTGATTGTTTCTAGTGTTTGTTTTTTAATTTCCTTGCACTATCTCAGTGACCTTTAAACAAGCATGTATGTACAAAGTATTAGATTAATGATTACCCAAACCCAATCCAAAGTTTTATTCCCACATCTCCCCTGTTTTAGTTTTTTGATGATCGCGGATGCCTCGGTAGCTTTTCGCCATCTGCAACAGCAGTTCTCCTTCCGTAGGCTTCACCCGACACATTCCTAAAAGTCCAGGGAGACATTGGATACAACAGCATGCACAGAGAGAAATTATAGTAAGCAATATCACTCCAACAATTAGGTGACGAATCCATGAACCATTTGGCAACCAGGACCAAAGTGCAGACCACACGTCCAGTCCCTCGCCCTCCGATTGTAATGGATTCTCCTTCAAGGTTTGTTCCATATGCTGTATAGTAGCTGTAATGTTTGGAGAATAATCAGAGATATACATGCAACAATGCATATGAACCACAGCGCAAACTCCCCCTTGCGCAGCCAGAATAGTATCCACCGCATATCTGGTTTGAAGGACAAAGTCACTAATTTTTCCTTGCTCTTCTTCAAGCAGCCTTAGCGTTTTAATGGTGTCATTAAACATAGTAACTGTCCAATTGTTTAAACGATGTAAATCTCTATAGTTCATCATGACTCCTAAAGGAGGGATAACTCCCCTTGATATTTGTGTCCAGTAGTCATGGGTTAAAACAGAGTTTACTTCCGTTGCGGAACGCGCATTGCGGATATGAGCGGTCCCCAAAGATTTTTGAATGAAATGAGATGGGATTACTTTCCCAAAGGTGCAGACCCCTTTCCATCATGATGGCATGCGATCATAGGCCATCCGTCCACACAGCAACCATAAATTTGCATCCAGGAGATGACTAACCTTATTTGGCTCAGCATAGATTAGTTTTGCAAATGACTCAATTAACATAGCCAAATAAGTGGACGATGGTGCGTTATTCCCATTCGCACATTTAGGCAGCTGGTTTTCTTCTGTGGTGGGACAGCATGTGGCAGGAATATATGGACACCCATTTTCATTGATCAAAGATGTGATAGCATATCGAGAAATGTTATGTACAAAGTAAGTGAGATTTTTAGTTTTCATGTCATCCGGATAAACCCGACTTCCATTGCCAATAACAATTGTTTTGTTACAAAACGGATATGTTCCCAAGTAAGTCATATTCTCTACCGTCTCATTGTGGGTCCAGCAGATACCCGCCACCTCTTGGATCCAGCTTCCAAGGTGTAAGGTATTTATGTTACTTGTAGTCCAACTGCTAGACCACGTCCCCGAACAACCATAGCATTGTCCCTTATACCAGTCGCCTTCGGCCAGAGGTACTGCAACCATTGGAAGCCCTGATGTTTTGTGAGTTGGCATGTGCATACATACCCAACAATCAGTTTTATTATGAAGGTTTGCTAGCTTCCCCATGTCCTGGATCAACGTGTTTCTTTTCCATTCCCCCAATCCACCCCCTTGCCCCTTTGGCTGATGATAAGGACGCACACAGCGAGCAGGAACCCAAACAACTGTCCCCTCATCTTCAACGGCAGCGTATCCTCAGCCCCAAGTTATCAGCGGGACAGGTCCTCTCCACGTTGGATCTGGCAGTCTCCTATACCGAACTTTCGGTCTTGGCGCTCCTGCAGAAGGGGAGGAAGCAAAATGCCTACTGGCTGCCGTGGCAGTGGGAGATCCTGTCATGTTTAGAAAATTTAAAGTATATAAGGTAATATTAAGAATGTTTTGTATGTAAGGCAAGCCATATCCATCCACTTCCCCCGTTTTTGTTTTTATATGAAGGAGTGCTTGTTTGAGTGTCTGATGAGCTCGTTCCACAATGGCCTGACCAGTGGAGTTGTAGGGAATGCCAAATTTATGTATAATTGACCATCGATGACAAAATTCTGCAAAGGCGGTGCTGATGTAAGCAGGGCCATTATCGGTTTTTATCTCCATTGGTGGCCCCACATGTGTGAAGGTACGGAGACAATGGTTGATTACATGTTTTGTAGCCTCTCCTCATTGAGGTGTTGCCATAATAAATCCTGAATAGGTATCAACGGTGACATGCAGATGGTGCCATGGTTTGAAAGGAGGGTGTAGTGAGACATCCATCTGCCATAGCTGACAAGCAGATGTTCCCCGAGGATTTACTCCTTGAGGAAGAGCACTGGATTGGGCACTGCAACTAGGACATTGCTTCTGCAGCAGTGAGCCCAAATTGTTTACAAAGTAAATGTAAACATTGTTTACATTGTTTACAAAGAGCTTTGGCATTTTGATGAAAATAGCTATGTGAGTCCCACGGAGTAATAGGGGAAAGCGAGAGGCAGGACATGGCCGAGGCGGCCGCGTCGGCCACGTCATTCCCTTCCTGCAGCTCCACGGGAAATGGCTGGTGGCTGCGAATATGTGCGATATGCAAAGAATGTGTGCGAGAATGAAGACAGCTTTGCAGGGCTAAAAACAAACTCATAAGATTAGCATCAACAGATGGGGAAAGATAATCAAATTCAATGTTAAGTATTAATTGATAAACGTAAAGAGAATCTACAATTAGATTTAGCGGTTCTTGCGCAAATTCCTGTAAGGCCAAAATAGCAGCAGCTAATTCAGCCCTTTGTGCTGATTGCTGAGGAGGGGTAATCTTTGTTTTCTGTACCCCTTCCTGTCTCCATGCACAAGCGCCGTAGGTCTTACCACCATCCGCATAAACGGTCATGCCCTCAACTGGCTGCTTAGCAATAATTGAATTAAAATTTACAGATACGTTTCGAAGCAACTGGAAACGGGGGTCACTGGGGGTATGACAAGAAATCTTCCCTGGCCAATTTTCAAGAGCAATTTGCAATTCAATGGATTGACTATACCAAGTTTCCTACAAAGTTAGGGAGATAGGTAAAAATAACTGAACTAGATCTATGCCATATAAATGCATACTGTGATTCCGGCCTTTGATGATTAACTCACTATAAAGCATAGCCATAGTAGAAACTGTTTTT
This sequence comes from Notechis scutatus, assembly GCF_049901735.1. NCBI lineage: Eukaryota > Metazoa > Chordata > Lepidosauria > Squamata > Elapidae > Notechis > Notechis scutatus. The sequence continues at coordinate 28,613,015 of NC_142012.1, forward strand.
CTAGGAGTATTCTGCAAATGCAACCATTCAATGATATAAACCTGTGCCTCATGTAATTGAAATAAAGCTGCTGTAGGCAAGGCTGGAGTTTGTAAAATTGCCAAAGCAAATGGAGTGTCGGGAATGCATCGATCAACCCAACGCTGTGTTAAAGCTGCATTTACGTGTGCCAGTACCTCCCTTTGTTCTGCTGATAAGGTTATAGCAGAATCCGGCCTCGTGGAGCCCTTTAGGGCCAAGAACAAGGGCTGGAGTACTGCTGTAATTAACCCCAGGTAGGGTCTAACCCAGTTAATTGTCCCTAGTATTTGTTGTAATTTTACTAGAGAAATCTTTTCCTCAATTTTGGTTTCCGGAATGACCGGATGAGCATAGGTTGCAAGGACCTTATGCCCTAAGTCGGCATATGGCGTTTGACTTTGAATTTTTTGTGGGGCAATATGAAGTCCAAATTGCAATAATACCTCTTTAAGGCAAGGTAACGCTGCCTTAACCATTCCCGGTGGGCAGGGAGCTGCAATTAAAATATCATCCATGTAATGGTAAACCTTCCACCCAGGATGGGAGGTTCTGAATGGAACCAGAGCCATTTGAACATATGACTGGCACATCATTGGGCTGTTTAGCATTCTTTGTGGCAAAACCTTCCATTGATAACGAAAGGTAGGTGCATTTTTATTCAACTCGGGTACGGTAAAGGCAAATAATTGCTTGTCATCTGCATGCAGAGGGATAGAAAAGAAGCAATCCCGCAAATCTACTACAACTAGATCCCAATTGCGCGGGATCAGGTTCGGGTTAGGCAAACCACATTGTAACGCTCCCATTGGTTGAAGGATGGCATTGACAGCTCTCAAATCATGTAAAAATCTCCATTTTCCATTTTTCTTTTTGATAACAAACACCGGAGTGTTATACGGACTAGACGTTGGCCCAATGTGGCCTAATTGTAGCTGCTCAGCTACCAATTGATGTAAAGCTATAAGCTTTTCCTGTGAAAGTGGCCATTGGTCAACCCAAACTGGCTGAGAGGTTAACAGTTGTAACTTTTCCATTAACCAATAACAATTTTTGTGCGGAACTGTGACAGCAAATCTCCACCCCACAAGTTTATGTGCAGGGGCAACACAAGAGGTTGAATTCTTGTGGTCTCGCCAGTTGCTCTATGTAATGCCGTCAACCAATGTACACTACTTCTTGCAAACTGCATACCACCCACTCCATGAACAGCCGGAGAGTCCTCAAGCACCCATTCATTTGGCCACTCTTTTTGACGTATCACAGAGACATCTGCTCCGGAATCTATAAGGCCAGAAAATGATTTTCCTTGAATTTCAATTGTCATTTTAGGTTGGTCTGTAGTCAACTTTTTTGTCAGCGCTAGCAATTCTGCAGCAACTGGAGAACTGGCCATTTCAGTGGACCCAAAACCGCCAGTTCATGGGATCCCAATTAAAGGATTCATAGGAATGTATGGAAGCAATAATAACTGGGCAATAGAGTCACCGGCCATTAATGATGCAGGAGTATCAGTGTACAATTGTACCTTAATAACCCCTTTATAATCTTGATCAATAACCCCTGGAATAACAAAGAACCCTTTTTTGATGCAGAAGACCGGGGAAGTACCAATCCCACTGTTTTTTCTGGCAGTGGCCCATGCAAATGAGTGTCCTCAATGTACACTTGATTAGGAAAAGTCACATCAATCGAGTGCAACATTTTTAAACCCAAACCTGCACTCCCGGTAGTTGCAGGCGATGCCTTTGTGACAGCCTTGGGAGTGGGGCTAGCTGCACGCCCCAAATTTAGTTTCCCGAATTTTGGTTCTGATCAGAGCAACATTGATTTGCCCAATGAAACCCTTTTTTGCATTTCGGACAGACCGACTTCGGGTGGACGTCCTTAATTTTGTTTTTGTTAAACGCCATTTCCCCCCCCCCCCAGGGACTCGGCACTGGGCTTTAAAATGGCCAGGCTTCCCACAATTAAAACAGTTCCCCGTAGGTTTCATCCCTTTTTGTAATGCCACAGCCAAAGTCTCCATGTTGTAAGCCTGAGACCCCACCACTGCACATGCCTTTAACAGATCAGCCAGAGTAACCTCACCTCTAGCCACCAAAGGCTGTAAGATACGCTTGCAGTCAGCGTTTGCATTTTCGACTGCCAATTTCAGCAAAAGTTCCTTTGCCGCTTCCTCATTAGAAATTTGCCTGGTAATAGCCAATTGTAGCCTTTCCACAAATTCGTTATAGGATTCAGATGCTATTTGCTTAATTTGAGAAAAAGACCGTGCCGGGGTTCCCACATCCTGGATGCGGGACAACGCCCCAAGGACAGCTGCCATAACCACTGGAAATACGTGATCAGGCAAATTAGTAGCTTGATCAGCAGTGGATTCAAACAAGCCTGCCCCATAGATTTGGTCTGGCGTATACAACCCCCCTGAATTCCGTCCCCTAGTGATAGCTTCCCTCTGGTACTCTGAATCAAAAACCACATACTGAGTAGAACTCAATATCATTCTCATTAAATCTTTCCAGTCATTAGGGATCATGCGTGAGGTAGCCAAACTTGTCAGGAGACCCTTTGTAAAAGGACTTTGAATACCGTAATCTTTAACGGCTTTCTTGATTTCCCTAAGTACTGCCAATGGAATCGGAACCCATTCCGCCTGCATGTTGCCTTGAGCATCCACTCGCCTATCAACTGGAAACAAATTCATCTGGGGAATCTCATCAGGTTCTAATTTCCCCTCATTGAAAGCCTGATGCATCATTGCTTGAACTTTTCCCATTTGTGGCTGGTTTTTCTCCTCCACAGGCGTAGGCGCTGTTGGGGGTGAGAAAACATACTCCAGTTTTGGAGTCGGAGGGTGCAACACAACTCCTTTATAAGGAGGAGGTTCTATTAAAGGTTTTAAAAGAGGTTGTTGCTGGGTTTCTAAAGCAGTCATAACAACCTTCCAATATGTCAAAATTTCAGCTGTTGCCCGTGGTTCTTCATGAAGGATAGTTCCAATTCTCCTCCACGTGTCTAACTTTAAAGAGCCCTTCTCTGAGTACCAGGGGCATTGCCGCCAGATCTCTTGCAGCAGATTTTTCACATTACCTTTTGAAAGAACTATATGCTCCCCTCCAGAGGGTTTAAAGAGAAAGAAATTTGTCCTGACTAACTTCAGCAGCTCACTAACATGCCGTTCCTGTGGCTGAGAAAGTTTTCCCCCCATGTTCCCTGAAAAATCCTATTGTCCAGCAATAGTTAAATACGTACTTTACCTATTCCAGCCGAGGAAACATCAGAAAAATGAGACACAAGCTAGTGTTCTCGGGATGAGAGCCCAGAGCAAATTCCAGTGCTCCCTTTTATTGAGATTTTAGTACATGGTAAACATAGCAAGCATAATCACATTGTGGATTACAATAATTAGATATAGTACAGACTTGTTTACAGTTGTCTGAGCTGCTTGATTGTTTCTAGTGTTTGTTTTTAATTTCCTTGCACTATCTCAGTGACCTTTAAACAAGCATGTACATACAAAGTATTAGATTAATGATTACCCAAACCCAATCCAAAGTTTTATTCCCACAGAGAATCATTATGGAAATATTAATATCGGTTTCTATAATTAATTGATTAGATTAATATTTTTGCAATGTATAGAAGATCTTTAGGGTCATTGAGAAAATGCTATGCGGAATCTGATTTAAAATATGTGTATATCTGATATGTAGTAGATAGGAAAATATTGTTATTAAAGTAGAATGAAGGTGGTAAGCTCGAATTAACAACTAAAGGGGACAATTTTTAGAACTAATAGAATAAGGATTGATAAAATTGCAAATGTGACAGATAGAGCTAATACGGGTAAAGAATATAGAAATGAGACAAGAACTTTAAATAAGAATAGGTAACTATGGTCATGTTTGTATTGAGATGTAAAAACCTGGAAACACACTGCTTACCAAAAGAGAGGGGGTTATTTTACTTAACAAATAAAAAATAAAAGAAGAAATTGAATAATGAAATTATCATATATGTTTTAAATAATATGGTGATTGGCACTAGAAGAAAGTATTGAAATATTGAATGATTAAACAATGAAGGATTATAATTTAATGCAAATATGTGTATCAAGAGATATGATTAATGTTATTATTGTTGTTTGCACTAAAATATATGATGCATAGATGCCACACTGTTTATGTATTGAGGTGTATATGCAGGTTAAAATAAAAAAAACGATTATGAAAAAATTAAATTAAAACATATTACATCTCCATTGTATTATTACTTGGGGTGTGTATGTGTATGTGTAAAAAAAGCTGTTGAGTCTCTGATTTCCCTTAAAAGTCAAATTGTAGTTGATTATATTTGTCATGTTCCAGGATGTATTATATAAATGGAGACCACACTTGCTTATATTTAGTTAAGCTTCTATAATGTGTGTGTGTGGGTAGATAGATAAGCATCCCTGGATTTTTTAATTAGCTTATTGATCAGATGTATGGGTTGAATCTTCAGAAAAATGAGGTATTGTTTCCAGTGTGCCACTTCAGTGTATAGGTCTTTCTGCTTGTCATGATATTTAGTTGCCTTCTTAAGGCAAGAATGCAAAATACTTTAATATGGATAAAATAAGAGAAGGAAAGAGAAGCCATTCACAAAAGGGCCAATTAGGAACATTGAAATCTATGTTTTGTAAAAAGTCCAGCTGGGTTATGTACGTGTCATGAGAAAAGACATCATAATGTTCTTTTCCAGGTGATCAAATATTTGGGGGTAGGCCTGATATTTACCTTAGGAAGAATTTCATCTTCTAGCTAAATGGCATATGATTGATGGTGTCTCATAGTTCTTCATGTTCTCATTCTATCTCTCAAAGCCAAGCCATGCAAACAATGAACATTATTGTCTACAAGGCCTTGACTAAGTCAAGTAAATCTTAAAAATGCACTATGAAACCTAAGCTGGGTAATTAATGTCAAAGAAATTTATGAACAAAAATTTAAACTTATGCTCACCAATATTCTGTTGGTTCCTGACAATAGACATGATTGATAGTCCAGTTCTGCAGATTGCTAGATCAAAGTATTTGTTCCTCTATTAGTGCATACATACCCTCTTTTCAAAAGTCTGGATAATTATAATAAGTTATTTTCCCATCCTTACTTATTGATAATCAAAAATTATATGACTGTACCCACAATAGCATTACTTTTATTTTAGGATAGTTACACAATGTTCAAGACTAATCATATTTACTTTAAGAAGAATTTCATCTTCTAGTTAGTGACTTTTAAATGGCAAATGTATGAACCTAAATTCTTCCATGATAGTCACTACTAATTTGGTGTCCTTCAAAACATGCAACTTCTATGTTTCATGCCAGTCTGACTAACAGAATTAATAGAATTCTGAGACATGGATGTTGCATTCCAACACATTTTGGAGACACCAAATTAGTAGTGACTATCATGGAAACATTCAGGTTCATATTTGACAGATGTAAATAGCAGCCCACTAAAACTATTTTATTTTATGCTCTTTATAGTTCTCAGTTATCTGAAGAAAGTAACAAAGAAATGGTAGTTCATTAAATAAATACAGGAACTGTGTATAAACTTATCCAGGAAAATGTTCTGTTAAATTAGGAAGAGCTTACTTCTAACTAACATAGTTTGTTGCAGTGGTGGGATTCAAAAAAAATTACTACCAGTTCTGCCAGCGTGGCTTGGTGGGCGTAGTGTGGCTTGGTAGGTGTGGCTTGGTAGGCGTGGCTTGGTGGGCATGGCAGGGGAAGGATACTGTAAAATCTCCATTCCAACTCCACTCCAGGGAAAGGATACTGCAAAATCTCCATTCCAACTCCACTCCAGGGAAAGGATACTGCAAAATCTCCATTCTCTCCCCACGCCACAAACCTGCTTTCCAGCTCCATTCTCCTGTGCAGGGCAACAAAAGAAGACCCAGTCAATCGGCTGGGACTTGGGAGGCAAGGAATAGATGGAGGTGGGGCCAGTCAGAGATGGTATTCCGAACTACTCAAAATTTCTGCTACCAGTTCTCCAAACTACACAAAATTTCTTACTATCAGTTCTCCAGAACTGGTCAGAACCTGCTGAATATCACCTCTGGTTTGGTGCAAGGTATATGAACTTATGCAGTTACCATTACCAAACAGCTAAATATTTGATTCAGATTATAGCAGTTAAAACTGGGAGGAGTGGATGGTCCAGCAACTTCATCCCTACATCTCCATCTGAAAATTCAATATCATCTTGATACTAGCAAACAAAAACACATTTAAGTAAATTAATTAAATGGAAGACAATAATGTTAGCCATATGGTATAATCAAAACAAATACAAAAATGGATCAAAGCAGAAAAAATTAACAATCTTAGCCAGAAATAAATCACACATATTAGACATTTTCACATTAGGTTTTCACAATTACCTCTGAGCACTAAAGAAAAGAATTCATCTGAGAAATAGAAAGATGCAGCAGCTCAAAGAACAGTTTCTTTTTAATATTATTTCTAATATTATTTCTAAAGTAATTTCCATTTTGTATACTTTATATCCTTTCCTGATCTGTGAACTCTGTTATCCAGGATTTAATCCACACAGTTTTATCTATTGCTTTACAAATGGCATTTTTTCATTAATACAGTCATGTTTTTCATTGTTACCAAATAGCCCTCTGCAGATCATTAACATCTTTCTAGATTACAAGTTCTTCAAGCAAAGCATTTTCTGTGTCTTCTAGTCACATACAGAGCTCATGAAATCTTCACAGCAGTTGAAACTTTGAAAACCCTTTGAAAAGTAATGGGAATGATGAATGGTAAATGGTTTGCAGACTTAGAAGCCCTGGTGGTGCAGTGGTTAGAATGCAGTATTGCAGGTTAAATCTGCTCACAGCCTAGAGTTAGATTCTGAAGTTTTTGAGGTTGATTCAGCCTTCCATCCTTACAAGGTCAGTAAAATGAGGTCCCAGATTGTTGGAGGTGATATGCTGACACTGTAAACTGCTCAGAGAGTGCTGTAAACCACTATGAAGTGCTATATAAGTCTAAAGGCTATTTTTATTTTTCCTTTTCCTCTACCCCACGGGTGTCAAACTCGCCAAGTCACATTGCTGTCATGTGATGTTTTGCCATGTTTTTCTTATTCACGAAACTGGAGTGGGCGTGGCCTGTGCGTAACACATCCGGCCCATGGGCCACCAGTTTGACACTCCTGCTCTACCCTATCAACATTTAATTATTAATGCAAAATGTAATTATTGTGCTCAAGTTCCAATTTCTAAATTAACTTCCAAATCCTTTTTCTTTTTTTTGTATTGTATTGGACTTCCTTATTGTAATTAGGTCTTTGCCTTTGCTATCAAAATGTGTTTGAGGTAGCTCACAGTTAAAAATGCAATTAATTTTTTTTTTTGCTCCAATCTGATTTTTTTTTTCTAATTATGTGGGAACCACATCTCTAATCTTTCTTCCAAAGTCTTCCCAGTGCCTGCAAGACCCAAGGTTCAATTGCCATTCCAATACAGTAGAACTTCTGATCACGAACCACAACCTTCTGACCACAACCAAATCAGGTGACGACCAAAAATTTTGAAATTTTTTTGCATCTGGTCATGAACAAATACTTGGGAGGTGATCCAACACAGCTGTGCCGATTTCCCTTTCCGCACCAATTTCCCGTTCTGCACCATTTTTTTTTGTACGTCCATGTGCAGTCAGTCTCACTTCCGGTCATGACCAAATTGGGTTGCGACTGAAGTCATGGAATGGATTACGGTCCTGACTGGAGGTTCTACTGTATGTGGAATGAGACAGGCACATTTTTTTTTGTTTCATTAAGATAACAAAATTCATTGGGAGGGCTCATTTTCTTTGCAATATTGTTGCTTTTCTAAATAGCTAAAGGCCAGATAACACTCGCAGGACAATTAGGCTATCCACATTCCCATGTCCTGAGATTAGGTTGGTATGCCCCACTTACAGTAGATCCATGTTGGATCTAATGATATAAGAAAGATTCACGTAGGGGGAAATGCATGAAATACAGTATATTATTTTTTCATAGCTTTTCAGATGTTGTTAGTAAATCAGGACAGAAATACAATGATGCCTCATTGATCCGCTTCTTTTCCATGTTTGTCCTTTTATCTCACTGTAACATGACATCATGGGAAAAGAATTTTGCTATTGTCTTCATGATTTTGACAGGTAGCTTATTTGTTTATTCAATTTACATGTCTGCTCACCTCAAACACATGATTCTGGAGAGATAGCAAGGAATAAAAACATAGTAAAACACAGTAGAATTCTTACAGAACTGAAACATAACCTATGCAAAACCTAATACTTTTTTTACTCATATAAATGATGATCTGATCCAAATTGGGCCCATTATACATAGGATAAACTTTGACTTTGTTTAAGATTTTATCCCCTCAAAATTATCATAACCCACCCCCCACAAAACAAAATTTCCCTAGAAATGGGGCGCTAGTACAATCCTACATATTTAATGTATCACATACAGTTGGATATGGTTATCATAACCCCAAACCACAAACCACAAAAACTTTAACCTTAGACTGTCTACTATTGACCTCACCCCTTTCCTAAGAGGTCTGTAGGGGGCGTGCATAAGCACACCAACATGCCTACCGTCCCTGTCCTATTGTTTCTTTTTATTTTTCTTATATGTATCCATTTATGTACTCATAACTATGTCTATACTTATACCTGTAATCTTATAATCACTTGACAAAATAAAATAAATAACCTAGATGTAATTTAATTATTTGTACATTTTCTGAATGGTAATGTGATATGAATGATTTGTTCACCTGAGAACAAAACCAAACCAGGTGTGTTTTCTGTAGATCAAGGGACTTTATTTTTGCACTGAACATACTGATAGAGTTTATATGTCCCTGTTTAAATTGATGCTTTTGCCTGATACTAAGTATCCCACAGATATATTATAAATTAAAAAATGAACAAAATCTAAAACCAAAAACATATGGAATCTCGAGGGAAGTTTTCTTCCTCCTTCTATATTGCCTACAAAACTCACTGTTGATAATACACGCCAACACTCCATATGACATTTTCTTTCATCTCCAACAGTCTCTGGAAAGCAATATGTACTGCAACTTAAACACATTCCCATATGCCAAGCTTCAATGGCGACCTCAGCAAGGTTCAGGAAAAGAGGATTTCCATGTCAGTGGACTGTGTAAGATATATCAATATGCAAACATGGGAGCTTAAGGCAGCTGTGGAGACCTTGGGTGAGAAGGAAATATGTGCAATCCTAAAGAGCAAAATTTTGGCATCTAATCTAATGATATAAAGGATGACCAAGAAGGATGGACATCAAATTCAGTTGCAACCACTACAAATTCACATATATTTTGATCAAGGACGTAAATCAATCATATTGAATTTAGGCATGTTGCCAAGATTGAATGTGCCCTAAAATTCTATTGATGAATAGAGTAAAAAAGAAGTGTTATACTTCATATACAAAGTAACATTTTTGTAAATTTTAGCTGCACTGGTTTTGATGATGCACCACATCATAGTCCTATTACTTACTTGCAAAATTTTGATGCTATCTTGAAAATGTCTATTTTAAATTGTTCTGATTTTCCTGAGATACTGGCTTTTGGATTAATTTCCTATACGAAAGACTAATTGACAAGTGACTGGTCTTGATTAGAAGAGAATGAAATGTCCTTTGATAGGGATTAAGCAGAGTATTTTGGTAATTGACTTTTTGTAATAATAAAGCTTAGGTTACCTGATCTTTGACCTCCTTTTTAACTTCGTGATTTTTAAACTCATAACACAAAAACACCTTCTAACAATTTATGTGGAAGAATTCTTTAAAGTATTCTAATGCTGCCAATTAACAGGAATATAGGAAGGAGCAATATTTGCTGTCTGTCCCTTAATATGGTTTTTTCTTTTAGATAACTTGTTCCTAAAACATTTTAAATTTTATTGGTTTTTAGGACCTTTCTGGAACTAAAAGTGCCCAACATTAAAAATTAAAGAAAAAGTGTTACCCTATTTATTAAATTTCTAGATTTCTTTCTTTTCTAAAGAAGCTAAAGATAATAGCTGATAAGAGGAGCAGCCAAATTAAAAACAAAAGTAATGGGAAGCTAACTTGGGCTTTGCTCTATAGCAAGGGTGTCAAACTCACGCCCATGGGCTGGATGCATCATGTGCTGGCCACGTCCGTGCCCAGTTTGACACCCCTGCTCTATAGCAACAAGTCTGGGTAATATTAATGACTTCTGTAGAAGCAGAGGTGTCTGTAAGTATTTGTTTTTGTCAAAATGAAGAAAGCATCATTCTATACCTCTTTCTTTACATACATATGACACCAGAACACACATACAAAGAAACTGAATTTTGCCTTATGGTACTACAACATTGCCTCCTTGATTCTCCCTGCATACTCCTCTATCTACAAAATATCCTAAAACAATGTTTTTAAATAATCATAAAACAATGTTTAGGTATAACATTACCTGCTACTTCTTTCTATCTAGGGTATAAATTGATGTTTTTCATACTAGCTTACAAATACTAGGAGCACTTTAACTGCATCAGCTTGCTAATATTTCATTAACTCTTGAAGTTACACTACTTTTAGAGTCCATTTAACTTCACTTTAGAGAGGTCTAAATTTAGTTTTGTAATCAAAATTTCATATATATAACATTGATGTGGGGACTTTGTCCAAAGGTCTTCCATATTTTTCCATCATCATCTTGCCATCTATTCCTTCCCTGGAAGATTTTTGCCTTCTCTTTTATTAAATACATAACTCTTCTCATCTGATTGTTATCCTTAATTTCTGTCCGGTTCTTATTTGGATATAGCTTATTCTCTTGCTCTTTTCTGAAACTCAGCATTAATTAATTAATTAATTTATTTGATTTGTCAATCGCTTACAAAATAATAGATATAAGTATAAACATGAGTAAGAATACAGGAAATAGGTACGAATAAATGGGCACAATAGGACAAGTACAGTAGGCATGATGGTGAACTTATGTATACCCCTTACAGATCTCTTAGGAATGGGGTGAGGTCAATAGTGGTTAGTCTGAGGTTAAAGGAGTGGGGGTTAGAGGATGTAACAGCAGAGTCATGCAGTGCATTCCAGGCATTGACCACTCTGTTGCTGAAGTCGTACTTTCTACAATCAAGTTTGAAGCGGTTTACATTGAGTTTTTATCTGTTGTGTGCTCTTGTATTGTTGTGGTTGAAGCTCAAGTAGTCATTGACTGGTAGGACATTGTAGCAGATAATTTTGTGTGCTACGCTTAAGTCTAACCATAGGTGGCGTAGTTCAAGGTTGTCCAAGCCCAAAATCTCAAGCCTGGTGATATAGGGTATTCTGTTGCAAGCAAAGGAGCATAGTACTCTTTTCATGAAATACTTCTGGACTCGCTCAATTGCATTAATGTCTGATATGCAGTGCAGATTCCAGACTGATGAGCTGTATTCAAATATTGGTCTGGCAAAAGTTTTGTATGCTTTAGTTAGCAATTCGATATTTCTGGAGGAGAAGTTTCGTAAGATTAGATTTACAACTCTTAATACCTTTTTGGCAATGCTGTTACAGTGAGCTCTGGCACTTAGGTCATTTGATATGAGAACTCAAAGGTCCTTGAAAGAGTGAGGATCATCAACAAGATCATATCCGCCTGGTTTGTATTTGGTGTACGGATTTTTTTTTACCAATGTGTAGGACAGAGCATTTGTTGGTCAAGATTTGGAGTTGCCAGATGTTTGATCATTCAGACACATAATCAAGGTCACTTTGAAGGATAGTAGCATTGTCAGGGGTATTGAATAGTTTTACGTCATCCACAAAGAGGATGCAGTTGCTTATAAGGTGATCACAAAGGTCATTTATGTAGAGTATAAAGAGTGTGGGTCCTAGAATGCTGCCTTGGGGGACACCACTGTTTATTTATTTAATTTATTTATTTAAGCAAAATGTCCTTTATCTCTCCATTGCCTTTTGTTTTCTTGCTTTCTTCAGTTATTTTCAACTTATCATCAAACTACCATTTTGCTTTATCATTTTTAGATTTGGTGCTTATTGTATTTGCTTGATCAAATTGAGACCAGAGTTCTTCAGGTTCTCTATTTATCAAAATCTAAACTACTAAACCTTCTTTAAAGGTTTAAACATTATCTAAAACTTTATCTTCTTCATATTATTTAATTAAAGCTGTAATTTTGCAAGGGACTTTGGTTGCCGTCAGTGTGAGGTTTTGTGTTGATTGATTTCTTGAGTGAGTATAACTTCTTCCTCTTTGGTTGTGATATATTTATAGCCAGTTTTATGTTGGCATTGTCCTTCTAGTAAGATCTACATGTACAGTCAATTTTAGGGATACATGTTTTTTTTGGCAGAATATTGAAATCCCATTTCTGTCATAGATTACATTTAATCTAATCTCTTTTATGTGACTTGCCCATTGTTAATACACCCTGAGATGTATACATTGCCATCATGTAGCTCCTAATATTAAAATGTGCAGGCCTCTTCACCACAACAAAGTAGCTATCCATGAAGGTGATCCACAACCTTGTTGTACTATAATTGTATAATAGTCAGCTGATGAAGCCCAGGTTCAAATTTCTACTCTAGATGAAGCTGACATGTTGTTTGGAATAGAAAACAATGACAAGAAAAGCAATGTCTGCCATAGTGAGCATCTCAAGATGGTTAAGATGATTTCATCTGAGAGTGAAATGGGTGGATGAGTTGGTCAGGAGTTCTATGTAGGTCATCTTGTCCTATTTCCTCCAAACCTGAAACCAGCACTGCAGCTATTTCTACAAAGCTAAATCATGCTAAAACATAGATTTGAAAATCTATTTACGGGGTCACTAAAAATTGAAAATGACTTGATGGCACAGAATCAATCAATCAGTCAGTCAAATCATATTCCATGCATCCTTGATGCGTTTTTCTGAAACAAATATTATATAATTCCTGAACTCTGAGGAATTCTTTGTTCCTTAATCCAAAACAAAAGGTTTGTGTGCATGCAAATTTAATTATTTTGTTGGTTTAATATGCAGCAGTGTTTTTTTCTCTCTAAATTGCTGTTATTCTTTTGCACAGGCATCTCATCTTCATAAAACAAAAGGTGAAAAGGTACTAAACTATAGGCTTTAGTAGTCATCTGCCCCAAAATTATCACACTACAGGAAACTGGGCAATTCATAGCCCAGGAACCACAAGTTACAAACATTTTGTTTGCATGTTTGCTTGCAGGTCCTAAACTCATAAGGAATAACTTCTAATTGGCAAACATAAGTGGAATGATTTTTTTTTTACCAATTTCCACCAATAAACTAAAAAAAATTAACATGCACATAAAACTAAGAAACCAACTTGGTGAAGGTAAAACAATAATAATGTCATAAATAATAAAATTAATAGAACTCTTCACTTGCATATGTCCTATAATTATCGGTTCACCTTCCTGTTGCCCTGAACTGCCAAAAGAGATATTTAAAAATTACTGTCTACAGCTAGGGAAAAAAACCCTATTTCTTATTTTTCCTATACCTTTCTCTGGTTTGTGAGAATTGGATCTAGAGAAAGAGATTTATTCTTGCTTTGTATGTGTGTGTTGTAAAATTGCTTTTGGTGCTGTAAAACTGCTTTTGCCCTGCAGGTACAATTTCATTTTAGCATTGTTCCACTGACATCTAGATCAAATGAAATTTCATAATATCCTCTCCTGACTTTAGTGATGAAGGGTTCTACAACAGAATTAATCCCTTAACATAAAATTCTGTAATACAAAATGCATAAGTTTTAAGTTTTCAAGACAATACAAAGGTAAAGGTAAAGATTTCCCCTTTCCAGTCATGTCTGACTCTAGGGGACAGTATCAGGCTCTGGGAGGGTGAAAATGGATCTCCTGGAAGTTCTGGAAGTACAGAAACAGGCTTACAGAGCCTGGGGAGGACAAAAATAACCCCCTGCCATGGTGCAGGAGGCCAAGTAGGCCATGCCCACCATGCCCACCCAGCAACCCGTAGAGAACCAGTTGCTGAAAATTTTGAATCCCACCTCTGGATAGTATCATCTCAGTTTCTTAACTGAGGCTGCCAGCATTGTCCACAGACATTTCCATGGTCACATGGCCAGCATGACTATACACTGAGGCACGTGGAATGCTTTTACTTTCCCACCAAAGTGGTACCTATTTATCTACTCACATTTGCATGCTTTGAACTGGGGAGGAGCTGGGGCAAATAACGGGAGTTTATTCCATTGCACAGCATTCGGGTCTCAAACCCAGGCTGTTAGCTTTCCAGCTGACAAGCTCAGCATCATTACCTACTGAGCCATTGTACTCCAAGACAATAGATATACAATAAAATTACTGTATTTACCTGTGATTTCATATGTTGCTTCTTTTACAATAATTGTATTAAATAAATTATATTTTAATACTTAGATGTAGTTTCATGAAGGTAATTGCAACATAAAATCTATACAATTTCATTTAAGAAGGAAAAAATGAATGTTTTCCAGAGCAGAATACAGAGTAAACTTAGGCATGAAATAACATTAAAATATCGCTCCAGGCTGAAGTTCCAAAGGTCATAGCCAAAGCTTTTTATTTTTTTATTTTTTGTGCAGCATTTATAAAAAGTGTGAATAGGTTTCATTTTAACTTCTTGGTTATATTGCAAAATGTCTGTGCTTACTTCTATGAAAAATGATGCCTTCCTGTAGTAAGTAGAGATGTTGTAGAAAAATTAAAGATATTGTTGTAAAAGAATTATAGTGCCTTTTGTTTATTAGTTACAAATCCTATTATTAGTTACATCAACATTCAAGTCCTTGCATCTCTTTCTTCTGCCACATAATGTAATGGGATAAAAGCCATTCTCATTTATGTGGGAGTGACATAAATTCCAATTCCTTCTTATTTTAATAATAGATTAATACAATATCATTCTTTTCCTTGAAACCTCTTCCCTTCCTTTCCCTTCCCATCTTAACATATCAAAGTGATGCCCATAAAAACACACATGTATAGAGAAGCAAGTTTTAGTTTTAAGAAGCAACCATTCTACAACTAAAAGTTATAATTGCCCTTAGGGATCTTCAATATTACAACTATTTGACTGTAGTAGATTTTCTGTAGTTACTGTCATGTTATATAAAATTGCAACACATCTGCTTCCTGAAATCCCTGGGTTTCTGAACAGTTACCAGATCTCAGTATTAGTAAATGCCTCGCCTTATGGGTGGAGACTAAGAAAATGCAGAATATTTTTTTTAAAAGTCAGCTATGCATATGAATATAATTGCTATGCATTTGAATATAATTGAATGTAATTCTTACTCAGCTGCCTAACCAACCCGTGTGTATTTACTTTTCCCTTCATGTAGACTGGTTGTGTATTCTTCACTTAATATAATCTGTTTCTGCTTGGATTCCCTAGTTACTAAACATTCTGATTCTTTTTTTCTGGCTCAAAGCCCTCAGAAACCTATTATCAAATTGCCTTTTGTAATAATCCTGTGGCCTATAATTAATTCATGTGTGTCTATAGGAGATGCAAGATAAAAGCATTATGTAGGGCTTAAATCAAGCTTTAAATAAGTTAACCCAATTAAATCAAGACCCATCAGACAAGGTGTTGCTAGATTGCAAATAATAACAAACAATTGTGTGATAAACATTTCTATTATTCAATCAGTATAAAGCTTAGGACTCTTTTTTAGAAGACTCTAATTAAATAATAGACTGTAACTTGGAAAAAAGAGCTATTTGAAAATAAAATTTCTGTTGGTGGATACAGCGAAATACTGTATCTTAAGCTGAAATTGAAACTTCTAATTGTCTGCCTTTAAATGTATGGCAACATTGCAAATGCATATATAATGAAATATTTGTATAACTGACCTGTCTGCATAATTTGGGGGTTCTACTTTGTTTCAATTCATATTAATGAAATTCAACAGGAATTTATGGCCCAAAGAAAACAATCCTCATCAACTTAACAGATAACAGATAATCAGAGTTGGAAGGGACCTTGTAGGCATCTAGTCCAACCAACCGTCCAAGTGGGAGACCCTACACAATTTCTGACAAATGGCAGTCCAATCTCTTCTTGAAAGTCTCAAGTGATGGCACTCCCACAACTTCCGAGGGCAAGCTGTTCCATTGGTTGATTGTTCGCACTGTCAGAAAGTTTCTCCTTATTTCCAGGTTAAATTTCTCCTTGTTCAGTTTCCATCCATTATTTTTTTGTCTGGCTTTTGGGTGCTTTAGAAAATAGCTTGACCCCTTCCTCCCTGTGGCAGCCCCTCAAATATTGGAAGAGCGCTATCCTGTCTCCCCTGATCCTTCTCTTCACTAGACTAGCCATGCCCAGTTCCTGCAACCGTTCTTCATATATTTTAGTCTCCAGTCCCCTTGGACACCTGTAGGAAAATTGGTAGAAGGAAGGAAAGGAAAAAATAGGGGATGTACTGAATAAAAACAAACATCAGAATAATAGTTTTTCTAGTTAAATATGGTCTTTCTTTTGTAAGTACAAAAAAGGACTGAATAATAAGTTTTTAAAAAACAGAAAAATCAATCAGCCGGGAGGAAACAAGGATACAGCTAGGGAATTAATCTACTACTTCATATGTGTATTTAGTTATTGTAAATAAAGTATGGAGAGGGAGAGCGACAGAGGGAGAAAGAGAGAGAGAAAGAGAGAGAGAGAGAGCGACTTTATTTACAATAACTAAATGTACATATAAAGTATAACATAAAATCAGATAAGACCCTGTAATACAATAGAGAAAACCTTTTCACAGAAAATGTTTTTGATTTGTATAGATAGGAGATTTGGAAATTTTTACCATAGTTTCATACCAATTATTCCAAAATTCCAAAAAATAATTTCTAATATTGGTTATTCGTTGGACACTAGAAAATTCTTAATCCCACATTGCATGTATAATCTCTTCTCTCAGAGATTTTTTATGGAGTTTGTTAGGGATAACATTGTTTACCCTAACTGGTTTGGGTAAAAATAATAAATATGGTATCATGGTTTGTTAGTTAAAGTGTGTGTAACTTTAACAGCAAGAATGTAATTAAGGGTGTGGTTGTAAAAGCACTATATAAGAAGTGAGGCATTTGCAGCTCTCTCTCTCTGTCTTACTGATCCCTAATTACTGGATGGATTGATGACTGCGTTCTTGCCGAAGAAGGAGTGTTTATTTTCTCAACGGAGAGAAGATAAAGATTGGATTTATTGTAAGTGAACTGACATTGGCTATTCAACACGGACTTTGCAAATAGAGTATCCCCGACAAGACTTGACTGAAATTGATATATGACTAATGGACCGTTTATTTTGACTATGCTATAATTCTTAAATGGAATAAACTATATTCTTGATAGCACAAGCGTATCTGTATTTTTACTGCGTGTTAACTAGAAATCTTATCTCACACATTTACCTGTCTTCCTATCTGACTTTGCTGCATGTTCTGTTTAGTTTGTTTTCCTTAACACCCGTTGGGGAATCCAGGCTTAACAGAGTTCAAAGTTCATTGGAGGAAATTTTCCATCCTGAGGAGAATGTGTGTTTGCTGAAAAGGAGAGGCAGCTTGTAGCAAGGAAAGAATTTTGCCAAAAAAAGAGTTTCACCAGCATCTCAGAAAAAGATGTCTACTATCCTCCCATGTGACCTGTCAATGGAGTGGCCTGTCCTCCTTTCCTACCCCAATATGAAGACCTTAATGGGTCTTAAGTACTTTTTTGGGAGGGGGGGGGTCTGTTGTAACTTTGAAACATCACTAAGTGACCTGTCATAGCTCAAAGACCTGTATTGCTATCTGTATTCAAGGCAATATTTTGATCTTCTCACATCTGATTTGTTTTGCTCATTTGTTTTAACTGATTTCTTTAGAGGCAAGCGATTTACTAATATTTTTTTAAATGTGCAAGTTGGCCAGAGCTTTCAACTTTTTATTTCTTTTTTCAGCAAAATACCTCATTATTTCAGCTATCAACTGAGCATTTGACATTGTATCATCAACTCTACACTATGAAAACACTATGACGGAGAATCAATTTCTAGGTAGAACCATACTTTCCTATGAACATGGATATATATTTTCCAAAGTAAGAGAATTTTTTTAAATGAGGAATAAAAATATTGCTCTAAAGTTGAAAAGTATGGGAAGAGTGTATAGGAAGGAATACTAAAATTAATCTTTGCAGGCATAAAAAAGTTTTGAATATATGTTGACAAGTAACAACCAGTGGCTTCATCCTAGAAGGTAATAAACCCCCTTATATGTTTATCAAAAGGAAATATAGGAATCAATTGTCTACAGCAGGGGTGTCAAACTGGCGTTGTCATGGCAGTATCACGTGATGTATCACAACTTTTTCCCCTTCACTAAAATGGGCATGGGTGTAGCCAGCGTGTTACTTATCCGGCCTGTGGGCTGTGAGTTTGACAGCCCTGGTCTACAGATTCACAATGTACCATTCATTCAAACTATGATGGTAGTGTCTTTAGTTCATGGGATACAGTGTTATAACCTGCAGAGTTCAGATGTTTGCTATTAGCCACTTCCAGGAACTTCAGAGATTATGAAGCCTCAGGGGTTGTAGTTTTTATAGAAGAAGTTGGCTAGAATTTTTTTCTATGTATCATTAAAACTTTAATAATTCATTCTCTAATGGAATATACTGTATTTCAGAATGAGAATAGCAGGATTGAGGCACTACACTGTAAGCATAGCCCTCTTTGAGGCATATATAGAATGTCACAGTTCACATAGGTGGAGTTTGAACAATGATGCTCTTTTTCCTGAGGATATTATGATTCAAGCTGCTATTACATTTTCAAATGAAAGCAATGATAATACTATACGTACAACAAAGAATTTTGTTTAAATGTAATCAACCCTGAGGATAAACTAAATGACTGGTGGCTGTGCTGATGTGTGATGTAGAGTGATCAAAGCAGGTTCTACAGTTAATGACTAGAAATTGAGTTAATGAAATATCAAGTTAAATAAATGGTTAAAATTTTATTTCTTTTGCAGTCTCCCATGCTTCTCAGGATCATTGGAAATATGCTTTTTAAAAAGGGGTAAGTTCTGAAAATATATCAGAAAGCTTTGTTTGCTTTCATTTAATTTCTATAACATGAAATAATAATCTAAGCAATGTTGGCAGAAATGATATTTATACTCCAGTGACAATCAGAATTAAAAGATTTCTGGCCTACTTTTTAGCCATTCTGAGTTGAAAGCAGTTTTTCTTATCATTCAGCTTCTCTAATAGCCCTAACAATCCACCCCAATTGTACATTCCAGAAACCATTCATAATAAAAAAAATAGGAATCTTCTATCGTCAGATTTCTGCCT
This sequence comes from Notechis scutatus, assembly GCF_049901735.1. Lineage (NCBI taxonomy): Eukaryota > Metazoa > Chordata > Lepidosauria > Squamata > Elapidae > Notechis > Notechis scutatus. The sequence continues at coordinate 28,632,497 of NC_142012.1, forward strand.
TTTTGTTTTAGTGACTAAACCAGCCTAACACATAATAAAACTTAAAAATAATAGCATATCAAGATAAAACAGACTAGATATCTTCAAAATCCTTTAAAAAAGAATAGTTTTGTTTGAAAATATAAATTGCATTTAACTGAGAATTTAATCTGAATGTATGTATGTGGAACAAATATTTCACCCCTGAGTTAGACATCTATACATTTTTTATATATTTCAGTACAAAGTTTGGTAATACAGCATATCAAGTGTTCAGCCCCAAAATCCTGGTAAGTAATGTGTTGCATTATACAACAATAGTACATTTTCTTATATCTGTCTATGCCTCCAGGAATTTCTCATATCCTACATTTCATATACATGCTGATTCAACCATCAAGCATTCATGTAATCAGCATGCAGTAGAAATCCAACTTTTCATTTTATATTTACATCTTGGTCCCTGCAAAATATATCTTCCATCTGGTTGGCTTCTCTAATAAACATTATTTTAAATGAGAAAGAGCTGTGTTGCCTTTTGCTTTAGTGGAAATGTTTTTCTTTTATTATGAATATTTGTTTCAGTGGACTTAACTGATCATGCCAACTGGCACTGGTTGTTCATTCAGCACCAAGGATTGGTGGAGAATACAGAAAAGGATAGGAAAAAAGAGATGCTTAAAAATGCCAGTTCTATTGAAAACTTACCTCAAATGGACAATGCCATCACTTGGGAAGCAGTTAGTATGATGCCTTAACTTTTAATCTTTACTTTGCGTGACCAACGGAAAGCTTTCGGCCAGATGTTTTGCCAGTTAAGTAGCAAGAAAATATTTGGCACAGACCCATCAAACAGGAGACAAGGTCAGAAACATTTGGAATAGCTTCACTTATGATGTAATTGATCAACAATTACATTAGTATTTATGATTCAGTGAGCTGAAGGATGCTATGCCTATTATTGGAAACAATTAAATGTGTAATCCATATTGGTTCTGGTTGGGATGACCTGAAAAGGCAAAGCGGACAGAAGAAGGCAGGCCAAAACCTGGGAAGTTAGGATTTGAAATTCCAGAAGGCTAAAGAAAAAGGTGATTCAAGGTGGTAGAGAAGAAAGATCAAATGAAAAAGCCAATACAAATCTCCCTTTGAAGGAAACTGAGATAATAAATCTGAAGAAAAAAAAATCTGAAGACAGAATTCAAGAAAATAAACTCTAAAGAGAAAAAGTAATTGCAGAAATCCCTCGTAAACCTAATACTAGGGAAATGGGGGCTTCTGACAAGATGGGAAACAAAGAGATGTGCTGAACAGGCAGTAGCTTGGGGCCAAAATGTTTTACAGCTCAAAGGCAAAACAGCAAAGGTATCTCAACCCACCCAACCCAGCTCCATAGTTCAAGTTCATATAGTTCATATAGAATCTAAGATCATGCAAACTATTTTGGATCCTGATATTAGAAAATTCTTTCCAATGAGAAAACCCAATAATTACTTCAACCATCATCCTGCCACCCTAAAACTTCTTTGTTTGGCTTCTTTGTTTGCCTCGATGGCACATTGGCCACAATTATTTAAGGGAGTGAAAAACTGGCTATATCTAAGACTGGAAAGCAGACACTTGTCAAAGAAGTATTTGGTAGAATCAAGAAAGGAGGTACAAGGGAGATGAGCAAAATAGAATTGCATGATAGAAGGAGTTGGCTGCTGGCCAGAAGGAAAGAGATAAGCTGGAAATACCAAAGCCAAAACACTAAGAGAAAGTGAGAAACAAGGTTATTTATTCTGATATACTTGTGAAGTTTAAACATTGCATGTGTGTAAAAGCAAGAGGTTAATTACAAAGCACATTGTTATTTGCAGAGAAAATCTGCAAGGTCTGAAAGGTTTGAGATCCTGAAAAGCTGCTATCAGTCAGTTCAGACACTGCAAGGTCAGAGAAATATGCATTCCTGATATAAAGCTGCTTCTTATATTCATGGAAGGTATAACTCTTAACGTATGTACCTTTATCCATAATTCAGTATTATGATTGGAAAGCCTTGCAAAAACTGCATGGATGCTTCTTTGGCATGGGATTGGAATATATATTGTCTGCATTTCTGTTTGTATTAAACTCGTGATTGGCATGGCAGTAATCTTTAGATGAACATTTCCAGGGTAAGAAATTGAAAGTAAACCTAGGCACAGGCTAGGATTTTATTCACTCAATATGCTCCGATGGATATGGCTCAAAAGATAGTCTCTGTAGATTCTATTGTGTTATAAGAACTGAAAAGGTTGATATTCTGTGGCTAACCTACATCTGCAGCATTGTGAAGAAGGAAAGTATGATCTGTCACACAGGTGACACTGAAAAGTGCTCCCATACCCATTCTTCTGCAATGAGGCCTATCAAAAAGAGGAATACAGAAGTTCTGTTGACTTAAAAACCATATCAAGCTTCTATCTTGATATCTGTGGTATTTTGGAAGCCAAATTGGGGAGGGGAGGGTAAAGAACCTTAAATGATAAAATGGTGTGTATAAGCATCATTTTACTCTTAAATTCCCCAACCCAATTCTTTTCCTTTTTGCAAATTAGGCCAGCATTTTTCCTCCCACTCTTTCAGAGAATGATAAAACGGAAGCGAGGAAGCTTTATGGGTCTCTGGTCTGCATTTTTTGCATACTGATCTGAAAGAGAGGAGCAAATAACAGTCGAGAAAGACAGACATTCTGGGTCTGAACTGGAAGGGCAAAGCTGCAAGGGAAGCATTGGTTTGAAATAAAATGTACAGATCAAGGCATCATACTTATGCTACTCTGCTGACTGCCAGTTACCTCCAATTTGGTAGTTCTAATCTCACCAGGCTCAAGGTTGACTCAGCCTTTCATCTTTCTGAGGTCAGTAAAATGAGGAGCCAGATTGTTGGGAGCAATATGCTGACTCTGTAAACCCCTGTAAAGGCTGTATAACACTGTGAAGCAGTATATAAGTCTAAATGCTATTGCTATTATATATGTGTGGTTTTGTATGTAATCAATGTAAAATTTAAACAACATGCTGAAGCTGTACATTTACTTACTTGCTGTCAAGCTCTGGCTGATAAATAATAAATAAAACCAAGGCAATTACAAAACAGCTAATACAATAAATTCCCATTGAAAACAAACAAACAAACATTATTATTTAGCTTAGCCTAAGAGATAATAAAATGTAACTAATGTTCAAAAAGTCAGAAGGATAATAATTGGACATATTTCTCTAGGAAGACACTTCCATATAGTACAAATCACTATTGAGAAATTTTTCATGTCCTCATCCCATGAACCTCAGAAAGGAGATAACATCAGCATGCCTTTTTATGATGGTTCAAATGGGTGGGCTTATTTCTGTCCTGTTAAGGAACTGCCTGATATAAATTGCTGCTGCACCATATACAATTCTAAATGGGGCGATTAGCCAACAACCTACCAGAACCTGTGGAACAACTTGGAAGCAGATGTTACTCTGCAGGGTCTGAAATGAGTTTGACTCACAAAGAGTCTAGATGGTTTTGAATCATCTATATTTCCAGATCAACTCCAAAAATAGCTCCATATCGAGCAGATTGTAGAAGTCTAGCCATGTGGTGAACATGAGTTCTTAAGCAATTTGACATCCAAGTACAAGGAGAGTTGTAAATAAAGAATCAGCTAAAACTGGGGGAAAGGTCCCTGCAGAGCAACAGCATCTATCTGGTGTTTAAGATGGAGTATAGGAAGATTCTCAAATTGTAGAACAAAGAAAGTGTGACCCATTCAGTGCCTAGCAACTGAGATTAAAAATGTTTGGGTACCAATTGCCCCAATAATGTTATCGTTATAATGGCTGGTCAAACAGTCAGAAAGGTGTTTAGTGTGGATTTGACATTCTGGACTACTAGGTCCTTACATCTGGATAATTTTTTATCTATAAAAAAAAAACTTACACACATTTTTGGTGTGCTTGTTAATGCTTTGTTTCATCCTTCTTTCCTGAATACAACCAATTTGATTGTTTTTTCCCCATACCCCTAGCTCTCTTTTCTATTCCAGACAACTCCACCTCTTTCCATCTTCCTCCAATTTTTCACACATTTCCTTTTATTGTACTGTCTCCAATTGTGTGCCACCCAAATTGCCTGTCTTTCTTTCACTGTAATCTTTCTCTTGTTGTTTTCCAACTCTTTCTAATATTTGCACTAAAACTTTCTTGTTTCTTCCCTTCAAACCCAATCTGCTAAATCCCAGAGACCTGACTATTGCTTGCCAACTAATCCTGAACCTAAAATTAAATCCCTACACTGGGCTTTGTATATTGCCAATTATTAAAAAAAAAGAATATATATATATAAAGACCATTTAAAATGATCAAACCATTATGTTCCAAAGTGTGAATTTCACTTAAAATTTCACTTCTGTCGTTTGCCTAAAGTTCAGGCTGTGCAGAAGGAACAAGTTGGCATTCATTTGTTGTTTTTGTCAAATCTGACAATATCTATTAATAAGACATTTGATTATAACTTGCCTTTTCAGATTCCCAAATGCAGCTGGAACCTGTTTTGTTTTTGTTTATAGCCAAGACCCTTAATTTGCACTTGATTATACCCAGCCTTTTAGGCAGTTAGGCCAAATGCTGGGAGATCCTGAATGCTGGCAACTTTCACGGAAATCCTAATTTCTGCACAATGTTATAATTATTGTATTCCAAGAAGATTAGCATAATAAAAGGAACACTTATGGCAGAATATCAGGAGTCTGATAGCACCTTTTCGGACTAACAAATTTTTATTAAAGCACATAAGCTTTTGTGAACTACAACTCACTTCATCAGATGCTATAGCTCACAGAAGCTTATGGCTTTTAATAAAATGTGTTAGTATGAAAAAGTGCTACCATGCTCCTTCTGATTTTTGGCTACAAAAATCCTACAATGTCTATTATGGCAAAATAAAACCAGATTGTGAGAAGGGGGAAAATGCCTTTTGGTCATAATCAATTTTCATATTATTAAGTGGAATAAAGCTTCACAGTTTTGCACTCCTTTTCAGTAAATTTATCTCAGTTTTCTCTTCTCCAACCTTTTTGTTCGTTTGGGCATTGTTGGAATTATCAAATATCTTGCTGAGTCTTTTGCAAAATGGTTTGTGGGAAAGAACATGTCCAGGCAGAAAACTGCACAAAAATCTCAGGACTCTAAAATGCTAAGCGACTTCCTTTGTAGCACTCCTTCCTTAGGATATGCCCTACTATCCCTTGGTAGATCAGCATGTAAAATAATTAATTGAATTAAGCCACACTTGGACTCCAGAAGCAGTCTTGGAAATAAAGATGGTGCTAAAAGCTACTGCTTTGCTTTGCAGCAATGCCACCTTTTTCTTCTTAAAAATAAAAATATCTCTCCCTCTGCACCACGACATTCCCATTCCAAAACAGGAAACATGGACAAAACTCATACCACTTCTTGGAAATGATCAAAGATCTACACGTGGAACAAGAAGATCTGCTTGTAAGTTTCGACGAGGTTTCACTATTCACTCAAGTCCTGATAAAAGAAACTCTTGAAATCATCAAAAATAAATACCAACCAGCTAAACACCTCATGGAACTAACAGAACACTGCTTAACCAACACATATTTCATATACAAAGGACAAAGATACAAGCAAATTGAAGGAGCCCCTATGGGATCACCACTGTCACCCGTCATTGCAAACCTGTTCATGGAAGAATTTGAATCCAGAGCCCTGGCTAATGCCACCCACAAACCCAAACTATGGTTAAGATACATCAATGACACATTTGTGATTTGGCCCCATGAAAAAGAAAACCTAAACAATTTCCTAACACACCTAAACAGCACACCCCCCAAAATCAAGTTCACCATGGAAACGGAAACAAACAAACAACTACCATTCCTAGATGTACTAATCTACAAAAAAACAGATGGCACACTAGGACACACCATATACCAGAAGAAAACACACACCAACCGCTATCTCAATGCCCAATCACACCACCACCCAGCACAGATAAACTCCATGGCCAAAACACTAATTGCTAGAACCAAACGCCTGGCAGACAAGACACACATAAAGACTGAACTATGCACCCTGACTAAAGTATTGACAACCAACGGCTTCCACAAAAGCAAAATCACCGGCTTGATCCACAAAAACACACTGAGACATAATGGAGACATAGAAGATGAACAGACCTATGGAACAGCTGTCCTGCCCTACATAAGAGGTACTACAGACAAAATCAGTAAGATACTACACAGGCATCACATCAAGACTGCCTTCAAAACAGACAGAAAAATAGCAGCCATCCTTAGAAACCCCAAAGATAAAATTGACCTGGAAAACCAAGGCATATATGAAGTCCCCTGTGCATCATGCCCGGCCACATACATTGGACAGACCAATAGAAGAATAAGTACCTGCCTGGATGAACACGAAAATGCAGTCAAAAAGCTGGAACACACTTCCTCACTAGTCCAACACATGAAAGCCACAGGTCATAGCATCAACTTCAATGGCACCAAAACCCTAGCCACTATAGAAAATCCCAGCTACAGAATTATCAGAGAAGCCATAGAGATTGAAAAAAGACCTGAAAGCATGAATAGAAGAGATGATTCCACCAGACTGTCAATTATTTGGAAGCCTGCACTCACAAACAAAAAAAATTCCACACCACTAGCCAGGCAAACGCCTGGGCACAAACAGATCCCCCCTGATACCTCCAGCTCAAACACACCCCATCCAGCCACCCAGATGAAATCTAGCTTCCTAATTAATGATAGCCATCCATTTACTCGGAGCCAAGACACAAAAAAGCTACAAGCTGCACTAAAAGCCTCCAATACAGGAACACAATGTTGCCAGCCAATCAAGACACAAAAAAGCTACAAAACAGAGAGAAGATATTAGAAACACCAATCAAGCAGAACACAGCAAACTCCAAGACCAATAAACACAGACCAAGACTCCCAACCAATCAGGATGAAGAAAAAACCATTCTGGCACAGCAGTAGGCTAGCCCCAAATTTAAAACTGAAACAACTGTACAAGTCTGACTCACAGACGAACACAATACAGAAGCCTGATGATGGCAGATGAGATTCTGCCGAAACGTTGCTACAACTTTAAAAGCACAACTACAATGACGTGGGAAAATACCCGAACAAAGCTGAATGCCATATATATATATATATATATATATATATATATATATATATATATATATATATATATATATACATACATGTTTTAAATCTTTGTAGCAATTTTTGTTCTCTCTCTTTTCTCTCTCTCTCTCTCTCCCTCCCTCCCTCCCTCCCTCATTCCCTCCCTCTCTCTGTATTCCATTCCATTCAATCCATTCCATTGAATCCTATATTCAATTCAACCAATCATATATGCAAACACAGCCTTTTTCTCATGCTTTCTTTCTGCTCTCTGCATATATATTAAGCAGAAGAGTTGCTCCGTCAGGCTTCCTGTATCCAAAGTTATAACCTCAAGCTTTGGAAACTAAAGTTTGTTGCTTTTCACAAATCATGTTGTTCATTGGCATCAAATCTACTTACGAAATGCTGTGAACAAGAAGTAACAATTTCATTGCCCTCTCCAAGTTGTTGCCCTGTACAATTCCTGCCACAAGACCCCCCACTGAATAGAAAGGAACAAAAGAAAAGAAAAACCCAGGAGCCTGATGTTTTACATAGGTTGGTTTGTGCTGTAGAAAAGAAGGAACATAATAAAACTCTTGTTAATTTCACCCCAGGTTATGGGAGTGAGAAGGCACTCATGCTAGTATTTTCTTAAAAATCACAGGAATGAAAAGCACTTAGAAAAGAGTTTCTTCCAAAGAGAAATCAGAGCCATGACATCTCAAAACAACTTTGCAGCAGTTTCAACTACAAGCAGATAAAAGGAAATAAATCAGGTCAGCTTTTCAACACTGTTAGTGTGGGAAGAAAGAGATCTGGCACAACTTTCAAACTGGCACAGAATATTTATGTAAATTAACCATAGTTAATGTTAACCTCAGTTTATTGATCCAAACAATACTTTAAAGTACATTTTTTTCTTAAGTAAGAAGAGGGAAGGATATGAATCCTTGCAGTAGACTAGGTTTGCTACTTCTCAATAAACTAGTTTGTCATGAAGTCTATAGTAAAAGTGAAGAATACTAAACTGAACAAAAAGAAAATTCCTAGAATGTGGGTTTATACAGTTAAACAAATGCATGGCATAATTTATATCAGTTTATGCAGTTGCTGAATGCAAGTTTTCATATGTAGAAAATATTTAATGATTGAAATAGGGTTGATTTGTTCCATGATTAAACCATTGAAATGGTTTATAGCTATATTAGCTGTCATAGCTATATTTGAGTTACAATTATTCTAAAATAATTCTTCTACATCTAAAAAGCTTGGACATTGCTCAACACTTAAAATGAATTTTAAAAAATAAAAATACATGAGGCAGAAGATAAAATAAATAAAAACAATCCAAGTTGCAGGCTCCATTTTCACTGGCAGAAGGCTTCAGGAGGCCTCCAAGACAAAAACAGGGCCCAAAGAAGCCACGCATATCCCCCTGGGCTCTGTTTTCACTGGCAGAGGGCTTTAGGAGGCCACCCAGGCCGAAAACAGGGTCTGGGGGCCTCATGCGTCCCACTGGGCTCCGTTTTCTCTGACAGAGGGCTAGCAAAACAAACTAAAAGCAGAACAAAACAGTAGGATGCATTTGAGCACCTAAGAAGGAACAGAAAAGGAGAAGGGGAAAGAGGAAAGAAAAAGAAAAAGAAGAAAAGATGGGAAGAGGGCAAGGAAGGAAAAAGAAGGAAAGAGGAGAAATAAGAAGGAGAATAAAGAAGGAGAATGAAGAGGAAGGAAAAAGAAGAAAAGGGAGGGAGGGAAGTCTTACCTTAGTACTTGGCCACCAGCAGATGGCAAGGCTCCTCTAGAGGACAAGGGTTTGGCACTCTCTCTGGTCTCACCTTTTTCTATTGGAGACAATGGATCCCCTCAGCCCCACCCAGCCACCACAGATGCTCCTAATATGAGTGATGTCAAGCTGGCCATGTTCACCTTGGCCATGCCCCCATAAAGTCAAAAACAACCCTGATGCGTCCCTCAATGAAATCGAGTTTGACACCCCTGTTATAGAGGCTTATTACATGGTGAGAAAAGGATAAATTTAAGTTTTATTGCAATCTACAGCCAGTATAATTGTAGCAATTATAATTATAGCAATTATAATTTGCAGTACAACCATTATTTTTTTAAAAAATACTTTATCACTATTTTGGTTTAAGAAGTAAACGGTGAATTAAACAAAGAAAATAATGTTACTATGTGTACAGGCCAAAATATTTTTGTAAATTAACTTTTGTTATGTATTAGCATACTCACCTATGATTGGTTGGTCCATGGCAGCGGGAAATTCAACAAGTCATCACTGGCCACAGCCGCGAGCAGCCCAACTGTAAAAGGGCTGCCGCGGTTTCTTTGAGAGCAGTCCTAGATAAAAATAAAGTTGACTGGTTACTACACTGGCTTCCTGAGTCTCATTCCCGCAATCTAACACTGGCAACGAAGGTGGGAACTTGAGACAAAGGGAACCAGCGAGCACATGGCAACCGAAGAACACCGGCAACTCATGCAGACGCGATGGCCGGAAACAACACACCACTCGCACCGTTCGATCCAGCAACCGAAGACTGGGAATCGTACATTGACCGATTTCTCATGTTCCTCAAAGGGAGCGACCTCAATAATATCTCTGAACACAGGGGGAGAGCTGTCTTCCTCACACATTGAAGTCCTGCCGTATTCAAAATGGCCAAAGTGTTAGCGGCACCCACCAACATGAAAACAATGGCATGGCCAGACCTGGAGAGAAGACTGAGGGCTCACTACACACCAACCGCCTCCTGCCTCATTAAATGACACAAATTTTATCGGCACGACCAAAAAGAAGGCGAAAGCATCGGCGATTTCATTGCAACCCTGAGGGACATTGCCGGAGCGTGTGAATTCCTAAATATAGATGAGGCCATGTGAGACCGAGTGGTCTTGGGACTGAGAGATCTTACACTACAAGGCCAATTATTAACAAAACCCAAAATAACCCTCAAAGAAGTAATAGAAGAGGCCACCGCAGCAGAAGCAATGCAGAAATCGGCAGCTGCCATGAGGAAAATGAACAAAGTGCCATTGGAAACCCCAAAAAACACCACCACAACCCACCACAAGGACATCGAGTCCACATCAGAAGTCGAAGAGGAAGATGAAGGGGTAAATCAACTCCGTTTGGAACATAGCAGAAAGAGCCGAAACAGAAAAAGGAAAGAATTTCATTGTGCCGGTTGCAAGGGGAACCATCCACATTCCGAGTGCTGTTTCCTAGACGCAATATGCAAACATTGTGAATGGAGGGGACATATTGCTATGGCCTGCCGAGCGTGGAAGAACTACGGTCCTAGACAAAGTTGGAACACCCCCCCTCCCCCGAGGGAGGGAGAAGCAAACAGGGAGCCGCTGGAACCAAGACAACCAAAACAGGGAAGGGAAAGAGGCCAACAACGGAAGAGATGAAACACACCAGACGGTGACCATCGGACACTCAAACATAACAAACGCCAGGAAAGTATATGTCCAGGTCACTATAGAAGGCCAGCCTCGCTGGATGGAAATGGACTCAGGTTCATATTTATCAATGGTATCCTGGGACATCATAAAAAGACTGATACCAGACATAAGCCGGGAAGGACTCGAAAGACAAACACTAATGCTGAAAGACTATCAGGGAAACAAAATTCCCATAGTAGGTACTGGACAATTCAAAGTAACATTCAAGAAATACACCAGAATCCTCTCACTAACTGTAGTAGACCGAAACTGACCAAGCCTATTGGGACTCGAATGGTTTGCACCATTGGGAATCGAAGTCACAGGAATAAATAGCATCACCGAGACAGATTGGGAAGAGAACCTGATGGAGGAATTCCGAGATGTGTTTGATGGAGAGCTGGGGACCCCCAATTTCCTTTAATCTAAACCCAATCATAACCCCTATAAGATTAAAGGCGAGGTGGGTTCCTTTCATGCTTAAACCAAAGATCAATGAGCAATTGAATAAGCTCATTGCACAAGGGGTCCTAGAGCCAATTGATCATGCAAGGTGGGAAACCCCGATTGTTACGCCAATTAAACCAGATGGGTCTGTGCGCATCTGCGGAGACTACAAAGCAACCCTTAACCACGCGCTCCAACAAAGAGCATACCCTGTCCCAGTGGTACAGCATCTATTACATTCCCTGGGGGGGGGAATCTTTGCAAAACTAGACCTCGCACAGGCCTACCAACAATTACCAGTTGACTCCGAAACAGCAGAAGCCCAGACGATCATAACACACAGGGGGGCATTTAAATGCAACAGATTACAATTTGGTGTCAGCGTCGCCCCAAGGTGTTCCAGAGCTTAATGGAATGCCTATTGCAAGGGATAAAAGGGGTGGTGCCATATTTTGACGATGTCCTCGTATCAGCCAAAGACAAAGAACAATTGCGTGACTGCCTAAGGGAAGTCCTAAGTAAATTCAAGGAGGCGGGACTAAAAGTGAAAAAGGAGAAGTGCCAATTAGCCACCAACAAGGTTGAATTCCTGGGATATCTTATAGACAGCGAAGGAATTCATTCCACAGAGAAAAAAGTCAGAGCAATCAAGGAAGCCCCCAGACCCATGAATAAAACTGATCTGCAAGCCTTCTTAGGACACATTAACTTTTATAATATATTCCTACTACAGAAAGCAACTATTGCGGAACCACTACACAAGTTGCTTGACAAGAAAGCAACCTGGGCCTGGGGGTGATGGGAAGAAACGGCATTCCAGGAAATAAAAAACTTGATCACATCAGACCGCATACTAATACAATACAGCGAAACACTCCCAAGAACCCTAACCTGCGATGCATCACCTTTCGGTGTCAGCACTATCCTCAGCCACGTATTACCAGACAGGTAAGAAGCACCCATAGCATTCTATTCAAAAACTCTGTCAAAGCCAGTGCGGAACTACAGCCAACTAGACAAAGAGGCATTGGCCGCTGTAACCGGGATCAAGCGTTTCCATGAATATATCTATGGGAGGAACTTCACCCTAGTCAGAGATCACAAGCCGCTCCCGAGCATCATCGCAGGAAACAAAGCTACACCAAACATACTGTCACCCCGGATGACGAGGTATTTATTTATTTATTTATTTATTTATTTATTTATTTATTTATTTATTTATTTATTTATTTATTTGCCAATTGTTTACAAGATAATAAGTATAAGTGTATACATAGTTGTGAATACATGAAATGGGTACATATAAGAAAAATAAAAGAAGAATAAGAGAAACTATAGGACAGGGACGGTAGGCACGTTGGTGCGCTTATGCACGCCCCCTACAGACCTCTTAGGAAAGGGGTGAGGTCAATAGTAGACAGTCTAAGGTTAAAGTTTTTGGGGTTTGGGGAAGAAACTACAGAGTCGGGTAGAGTATTCCAGACATTGACCACTCTATTGCTGAAGTCGTATTTCCTGCAATCAAGTTTGGTGCGGTTAACTTTGAGTTTGTATCTATTGTGTGCTCTTGTGTTGTTATGGTTGAAGCTGAAGTATTCATTGACAGGTAGGACATTGCAATGTATGATTTTATATACCATGCTTAAATCAGACCGAAGACGGCGTAATTCAAGGTTTTCTAGTTCTAGAATTTCAAGTCTGGTGGCATAAGGTATTCTACAATGAGTAGAGGAGTGGAGAACTCTTCTTGTTAAATATTTCTGGACTTTCTCAATTGTGCTAATATCAGATACGTAATGTGGGTTCCAGACTGATGAACTGTATTCGAGTATTGGTCTAGCAAATGTTTTGTATGCTCTGGTTAGTAGTGTGATATTACCAGAGAAAAAGCTATGTAGGATTAGGTTAACAACTCTTAATGCCTTTTTGGCTATGTAGTTGCAGTGGGCTCTAGCACTTAGATCATTAGAGGTGAGTATTCCAAGGTCCTTTACAGAGCTTGGGTCATCAACAAGATCTTGACAATTCAGCTTGTATTTTATTTTCTGATTTTTTTTGCCAATATGTAAGACAGAGCATTTATTTGTTGAGATTTGAAGTTGCCATTTGTTTGACCATTCTGATACATAGTCAAGATCTTTTTGTAGGGTAGCAGTATTGTCTGTGGTATTGAACAGCTTTACATCATCAGCGAAAAGAACGCAATTGCTCTTAATATGATCACAGAGGTCATTTATGTAGAGTATGAAGAGAGTTGGTCCTAGAACACTGCCTTGGGGACACCACTATTGACAGGTACAGAATTTGATAGGACGCTCCCAATTTTGACCATTTGTTGTCTGTTTGCCAGGAATGCTTCTATCCAGTTATTCAGTTGTCCAGAGATACCATAGGATTTTATTTTTAGGAGTAGTTTGTCGTGTACCACTGAATCAAAGGCTTTACAGAAGTCTATGTAGATTGCGTCTATTGCTTTGCCCTGGTCGAGTTGTGTCGTCCATATGTTTTTGCAGTGTAAGAATTGCAGATTACAGGATAGTTTTTTTCTGAAACCAAATTGTTTATTAGAGATTAGGTTGTTTGTCTCTAAGTGGAGGATGATGGATTGGTTAATAATTGATTCCATGACTTTACAGGTGACGCAGCATAAGGAGATTGGTCTGTAATTTTCAACTAGGCTTGGGTCTCCCTTTTTGAAGATGGGGATGACTGTGGCTTGTGACCATAGGTTAGGCAAGGAGCTGGTCCTGAAAGATTTTTCAAAGATTATGCTTAGAGGTTTGGCTATGGCAGTGGATAGCTTTTTTAAGAAGTAGGCACATATTCCATCCGGTCCAATAGATAGAGATGGTTTTAGATTGCGTAGTGCTTTTTCAACATTGTCTTCTGTAAAATCGATATGTATTAGATCATTGTGGTTATCTGTGGTACGGCTAGGAAATACTGGGCATGATCCATTGCTGTTTACAAATACTGAGCCGAAGAATGTGTTAAAGATGTTGGCTTTAATGGTGTCGTCGTTGCAGTCTTTACCATCAGGTCCTATCAAGGGTGGGATAGACCTTGAGTCTTTTAGTTTGTTGTTTACAAAATTGTAAAAAGCACGGGTGGAATTGGTGCTTAGAAGGTTTTCCTCTTGTTTAATGTGATAATTGATGCATTCGGTCTTTATCTGGTGGCATAAATTTTTGTATCGGCTTTTGAAATTGGCAACGTGACCAGATTTGTTTTTCCGCCAGAGTGATCTCTTTTTGGATTGAAGTTTCCTTATTGTTATGGGTAATCTGCTTTTTTGTTTTGTTTTGGGAGTTGTTGTTGGTACATATAGTTTGATGACTCTTTTGACTTCAAGTAAAAATATGTTGTAATGGTCTTCAACAGTATTGCATCCAGTGAATAGAGATTGCCAATCAAGGGATGAGAGATCGTTGTCTATAAGATCATAGTTGCCTTTTTTGAAGTTACAATTGGGGATTACATCATTGTGGTGATTTTTGTGTGGGCGTATGTTGAGACAAAAGTCAATCATGTTGTGGTCACTGCTGGAAAAGGGTTCTTTAGTTTGTATTCCGTAAATTAAATTCAAACTATTGCAGAAGATGAGATCGAGGCAGTTGTTTAGTCTAGTGTTGTTGGTTACTAGTTGTTCCAGTCCCAGATTTGTAATAGCATTGTAGAAGGTTGTGTGTATGATTTCAGTTGTACAATCATTTAGGGTCCAGTCAATATGAGGTAGATTGAAATCGCCAAGAAAGATAAAAGGGTATGGGCAGGATGCAGCCCATGTTAGTAATGTATTTAGCTTGTTTACATAGTCGGAATTCTTGGCTGCCTAAAACTACAAATTAACATACCGACCCGGGAAGGACAAAAATCATGCTGACGCGCTTAGCCGTTGCCCCCTACCCAAAATAGAAGAAGACCCAGCGCCAACTACATTGACCCTCCAAATAGAGACATTAGAAAACCTACCCATAACAGCAGCCGACATCGCTAGGGAAACGACTAGAGACAAAAACCTGGCGCAGATTTTAAATTGGGTAGGAAAAGGATGACCAGAGACTGAGATCAACGAGAACATCAAACTGTTCTGGAACAGACTGACAGAACTCTCAATACAAAAGGGGTGCGTACTCTGGGGGATCAGGTGGTAATACTGGACGTTTTAAGGGAAAGCATACTAGAAATGAAGGATATTGTAAGAATGAAATCCCTAGCAAGGAGCTATGTGTGGTGGCCAGGGATGGACAAGGAGATAGGGGACTGGATAGCAATGTGTAAACGCTGCCAGGAATCTAGGCCAACACCCCCCACAGCACCAAAACAGGAATGGGAAACACCAAGGGGACCATGGTCAAGGTTACACATTGATTTCGCAGGGCCAACCAAAGGACACACATTTCTAATAGTCGTAGACGCTTACTCCAAATGGCTAGTAGTAAGATCATGCACTCCACCATGACAGAAGCAGTCATTAGACAGCTCAGGAAACTTTTTGCAACACACAGGTTGCCAGATTTAATTGTATCCAACAACGGGCCACAATTCATGGCAATACCATTCGAGGGATTTTTAGCACAACATGGGATAAGGCATGCACTAACAGCATCGGAACACCTGTCAACGAACGGATGGGTGGAACTCATGGTACGTTACACTAAGGAAACATTACAAAAGCTAGGGCCCCGGGGACACACAAGAAAAGATAGATAAACTACTAAGCATACAGTACATAACACCCAGTGCCACAACGAAAAGCCCAGCCAAATTACTAATGGGGAGAAAACTGAGATCACACCTAGACAGACTACACCCCACATATAACCCTGAAAAACCAGTATACACAAAAAAACCTGAAGGGGGAACCATTGTGGATGCTGGCAAAAGTGACCCAAATAACCGGACCCCATTCCTACAGGGTAAACACCATGGACGGGAGGAGTTGGAAGAGACACATAGACCAGCTCAGATCTAGAGTTATGAGGGGCGACACAGACCTACACATGGAAAAGGGACCCCCTCACACATAAACATAGGGGAGGGGGGAGATTCCTCATACAAACATAACACAACCAGGGAAGAGGGGGGGAGACCCCTCAAACAGACAAAACACAAGTAGAGAGGGAGGGGGAGACCCTCCACCAACAAGAAAAACAACAGAACAAACCCTGACTAATAAAAACACACAACCGCCACTAATATCAATAGCCCCGGTCGTAAAATGCAAGCACGTACCTGAGGCAAGAGAAGAAGGCAGCAAGGGGAGAGAGGAGGAGGTCCAGGACTATAGCGTGAAAGCGGCCCCTGGCAGGAGCGGCTTGACCAACTCAACCGGCCAGGAGAGTCCTGGCGGGAGCGGCATGGCTGGCTCAACCTTTCAGGAGATTCCAAGAAGGACGGGAGGAACAACAGATCTGTCTGAACAGTCAGGAGGCCAACCCGAGACTGAGCTGCGAAGTCCAGTCACAACCATAAAAGCCCCGCCTACCTATGTGATTATGTGTGGTAGACAAGGCCAAGATTGGTTGGACTGGACCAGGTGGGGAGGGGTGTTATGTATTAGCATACTCACCTATGATTGGTTGGTCTGTGGCGGCGGAAAATTCGATGAGCCATCACTGGCCACAGCCGTGAGCAGCCTGACTGTAAAAGGGCTGCTGTGGTTTCTTCGAGGGCAGTTCTAGATAGAAATAAAGATGACTGGTTACTACGCTGGCTTCCTGAGTCTCATTCCCACAATCTAACAATTTTGTTCGGATTAACAACGTATCTTTTATAACGTCTGTATAAAAATAGATGATGATAAGCAGGTATGTGATATACTACATGACTTTCATAAGAAATATTTGAATTTAATGCTCCCTATGTTATGATAAAAACTGGTGTTTCCTCATTTCACAGCCTTGCTCTTAGGACAGATGTTTTACTTCTAGGAATTTCTATTTGGCATAAATTCTGCAAGGACCTTAAGAAACATCATGTGTAAGCAATATGACATTACTTTAACATAAGTAAGGGGAAAAGAAAACAAAAACAATTCATGGCTCCAGCTATGAATGTGGTCAATATATTTATTTTCCTTTTTGTTAGCAAATGAAAAGGATCCTCAAATTTTATTTGATGTTATCTGTGATTAACTTCAAAAACATTTTCCTTCAAAACAGTAGAAGCCTGGAAAACTTTAATAAAACACTTATTTAAATGTTATAGCTGTTAGGTTCTGTCAAGCCATATGATCAATAGGAGTCATAGCTGGCTCCTATTGATCATATGGATGAAAGCTCTCCAAGCTGACCTATCACTCACCTTATTGTGCAATTCCTGGAGGGGCATTTGTGTGACCCCTAATATTCAATCTTTCTATCCCATGAGCCATCAGCAGTTTCTTATTTTGGGTATCTTGTCCAGCATTATAATCTTTTCATAGATGCATCGACTCTCATGATGTGTCCAATGTAAGATTGTTTTTCTTTCATGTTTCTTTTATTCCAACCTTTAGTTTTTCTAGACTTGTGGGCCACATAATATATTCAGTGGATATACTGAACAAGTCTGACTCATTTTCCAGTGGTAAATTCTCTTCTCCCTAAAATTTCTGGTTATTTAAAATTTCGTATTAAAAATATAAAAATAATTTGAGCTTGGTCATTTGTACATAAAATGAGAACTCTGGGTTGATTTGTTCTATGATTAAACCATTGGTTTGTTTTCTTGGTTGTCCTTATTATACTCAGATGTCTTGTCTAACACCAGAGTTCAAAAGCATCAATAGGCCTCCTATCCTGTTTCTTCAAAGTCCAATTTCCATTCAGAGCCACTGGGAATATATCAGCCCTCTCAGATGAACTAGATAGGAAATATGACTAAATGAGCCAGTTCTGGATATGGGGAAGGCTCTGATGGATGCTCTGCATCGGATGCAGACATAGAGCCAGGGCTGTCCAACATTTCCCAGCCACCGGAGAGGCAGCTGCCTTTGGAGGCTGATATGAGTGAGGAGGAAAAACAGCTGGGGCCTATTCCAGATGCACGTATGTGCAGAGTTGTTAGGAGAGAACAACAGAGGACAAGGAGTCGACTTGGAAAGCAAAGCACATATGGATGCTGAATGGCTCCTCCCTGCCTGGGGAATAAATAGAAGAAAGGGGGAGTGATTGTCATAGGAGACAACAGTTCATATTTCTGAAGATTTTGCTCATTGTATTTTGAACCACAGAGACTGCTTGCCAGAACTTAATTTGCAGCCTTTTAGCTGGGAGCTCACAGCCTTGGCAATTATCGCAAGGAACTGATTAAGGTCTGTTACTGCAGTTAACTCTTTGAAGGACTATTGCCTGGACTTTTTGATGAGTGAATGCAATTAATTTACAAGAGGTAAATAAAGAGATGTTTTTCATAACAAGGAGTCTGTTTCTTGTTTCTGCAAAGGCTGGGTCAGAAGATTACTTCAGCTGTTCGATCCATTTGTATAATCTGTGCATATACTCCTGATGTTCTTCATTCATCCCTCCCAAGCATATCCTCACAAGCACAGTAGGACTTGGGAGAGGACTAAACTAATTATAAATGAATAATTAGGTATCATCTGAAGTATCCCACTCCTAACCCCTTAAAAAGTCTTGGTAAAAACCAAAACTAGTTTTGATGGGATTTTAATTAGAGGGAAGAGTACTGGGTACTGGGTACTGGGCAACCAAGATACTTGGAGTATTGAAGCAGAAGCTACATCCTTATTCTGAGACTTGGAATTAAGGAGAATAATTAATCATCTTACCTTTGGTTATGAATGTCTTGTAAGGGACTTTGAATGTCCCGAACAGAATATTGGTTTGAAACTTCAGCCCAACCAAATTCATCACTTTTATCAGGATGTCATGGGAACACAGTGATGAATGAGACGAATAGAATCATGTCTCTGTCTCTGTGTGAAATATTCTATTTATATTAAGAATAGAAATACAGTTAGGTGTGTCTCTTGGGAATCTGGCTTTTAAGGAGCTCTGTAAAGCATCAGACCAAAGAGAAGATAAATCAATAGTTGGAAATTAAAGCTGGTGAATTTTAACTTCGATATAAGGCAAAAATCTTTAATGTGAATATAATTAACTATTCAGACTGTTTACCAGGGAAGGAGGTGGATTAAATAATTCATTATTTATTCATTTAACTATGATTAGACACTTTGTTAAAAGATGTGGTTTCGTCCATTAGGGGAAAAAAATCAATGATCTTACTATCATAATGATAGCAAATTGGTTATCTATGTTTAAGTGATTCTTGTAGAAACAATTCCACTTTGCAGGCAGAACAGTGACTCGATTGTATAGATGTACATGTATTCCATCACACCTAGACTGTGCAGGTGAAATTGTTATAATGCTTATTTGGAAAGTACAATTCCTTCTTATTTTGCATTATGTGGTTCATCAGACAGAAAATGATAGTTATTTACCATAAAATTTTCTCTTTCATTCCAGTTCATACATTTGATATTCTGATGTTTTTGGAGTAATGGCAATTGTAGCACTGATAATGTTCTGGTATGTTGTTTTAGCTAATTAGTACCGAATATGGCAACCATGGTAATTAATGTACATCTAGAAATCTTCCTGACAAGATCTCCTAATTCTTCTTTCCATTAAAATGATTTAAGCTAAGAAGTTGGCATTCTGCAAAGGGAGATACCAATCACCAGCTGCTACCTTTATTTCCAGTGATATATCTGCCTTTCTCCAGATACATTCTTAGAAGATTAAAAATGGCAGGCAGCTGGAGACAGGGTTTTATTTTGAAAATGTCTAATTATCCCACACCAAAAAGGAAAGGTAATCTCAAACCTAATTTGGAACATCCTGAGAAATCAGAGGTGCGGATGTGTGGCTGTATTTTTCTGAGCATTTTGCCTTCTGTTAAATGACTGTTTTGTTGTGCTTTATGGGAACAAATATATGGTTTTGCTTTGGGAATTCAGAACATATCTCTGTATTATGTTGGTCAAGTTATTTATCTCTTAGTTTTGTTTTTTAGAATTCAGTCCTTTGTTTTCTATTAAAGTTCTTAGCAATGCTATTTCCCCAATCCCACTCCCCTAATCTTACAATTTGCCTTCTGGGAAATCAACATTTTATGTCTGCCCATACTCAGCCATCTGTTGAATGGACAAATCCTGCCCCAATGGAGTATAGTACCCAAATTTAAAATGTCTCAGTTGGCCAAAACAGTTTGGAAAAATCTTGTTTTAGCTGTCAATAACAGAGAAATCTTGAAATATCCTTATCTATGCTATGCAATGCCCTGAAATAAAGAGAAGAGCTAGCCTTCTTTGAACAAGTGAAATCAATTATACGGTTCATAGCAATCATAACCCAAGACTGGGCCATGCACTTTCATGGATGGTTCCTGCATTTCTGCTGTTCCCAATTTAGTAATCATAGATGATACTATAGTCACATCCTCAGACCATCCTTGTTTTGAATTTTATTTTAATTCTGAAAAAAAAAAAGAAACAGGAAGTAAGCATACTGCAAAGCAAAATCTTACTCATAACCTATATTTCCGGTTCAATATTCAGAGTCTTTAAATGGCTGGATAGGCAGAAGATAAAAATGATGGATGGAAGCAGCCTAATGCTTTGTTTGAAAATAAATCTAACTTTTTAACCCATTTTTTAAACAGGAAAAGTATGTATCTTAAGATCACACGGTAAAAAGATTGATCACAGTTTATCAAAAGTGCTGTATTATTGATTTCTGCTGAAATGTGTCTTCCTTTGTGAAGGAAGGAACTTGCCCATCTAGTAACATGTGTCTATGTTATATAGCATTTTGCATCCTGGATTATTGCAATGCACTCTACATGGGGCTACCCTTGAAGACCATCCAGAAACTTCAAATGGTCCTGAATGTAGCAGTGCCTAGGGTAATGGGAGTCTTTAGACATGATTGGAGATTGAAGATTCATATTTACTGTAAGTTAAAATATATTTCTAACTCTTGAATTAACATCTTGTATATATATTAGGATTTAAATTCTTTAAAGGAATTCCTTCACCACAAAATTTTTGGGTGGGGTAGGAATTAGGTAACAAATTGTGATGTTCTTTTCTTTGTCTTTATTATCTGCAAGTTCATCTTTTGTGGGTGGCAAAACCTATAAAAAGACATCACACTTTGTCCTTGCTTTTCTCAGAGAAGGACCAGATTAAAGAATTCTTCTACAGAAGGTTCTGTCTAGCATTCCATCCTACAGGCTCGACAGTTGCAATTAGTATCATTATTACAATTAAAAATACAAACTGACTAGGTTAGCAATACATGAGTCCCAAAGGTGCTTTTCCAAGAGGCAACTGGACATTCTTGGTTTTTTCCTTGAAAATGTTTTGTTTCTCATTGAAGAAGCTTTTTCAGTTCTCACTGCTACCACATTTGTGTCAGAAGCACCAAAGTGCTTTTGGGTTGAAAGGATTGAACAGTGACATCAACATTGCCTGGGAGACACCCTGTTGTGGGTTCTTTTCATGCCCCCATTAAGTTGCCTACTGAAGTGGTTCCCTCTATCTACTCATGGTCACCGGCTTTCAAATTGCTGGGTTGGCAGGAGCTGGAACATGTGACGAGAGCTCACCCCATCCTGCAGCAGCCACCGGGTCTTGAACGCAAACTCTCTGATCATCAATGCAGCATCCTAACCTCATGAACCACTGCACTCCTCTTCAGTTCTCAGTGAATGGTGGGAAATTAGCCTTGATGCAAACTGTATCAAGTTCGCATCAAACAACTCTGAACCTGTTCTGGGAGCCTATTAAAGTAAAAGTATAATAGCACCGATATATGCAGGCAAATCTAGAGTAAAACATAAGATTATTCTAAGGCAGAACAGACAGAGGGACCACCTGGCACTAACTTTCTGTGGCAAACTCACTTTAAAGGCTCTCTTATAAAACAGGTTGTGAACTTTCAAGACTGCTTTCTATTTCATTTCCCCAGTTTTATTCCTGTGTTCTGAATCATATCTGCTTCTAACATCTGATTTCATATAGGCTATTATATTACGTATCTAATTAAACAAAATATTTCTAAACATATTAACATACTGCATTAATTCAGACTACGGTATTTTATAAGTAGTAAGTTAAAAGCAAGGCTTATTTATTTATTTATTTAATGTTAATTTTCTCAGTAACATAACATGTTAAACATATTTCTCAAAATGATTATGCTTAAAGGAGGGGACTGTATACCGGAATGAAGCATAACTCAATTATTACAGCAGTGGCCCCCAACGTTTTGGACACCAGGGACCAGTTCTGTGGAGAGAGGTTTTTTAGTGGACTGGACACAACATGGTTTCATATGCTACCTGCATCCCATGGATGGGGCTTTACTTGTTTGCACGGCCCAGTTCTGGTATGCCATGTCCCAGTGCCAGTCAACAGACCGGAGGTTGGGGACCCCTATACTATAGGCTTGGCATCTTGTCTTTTGGTTTAGACTACATTTTCTTCTAGAAAATATCCTGTTTCTATGTTAAACTGGTTTGTGTTTCAAAAGCTGAAGAGGTAAACATTTAATTATCTTTATAGTGGCACAAAAATTATGTTGGCTGAAAATGAACTCTTATCAACATTTTTGCAATTATTCAATCTTTAAATATTTTTTTAATTGAGAGTTTATTTATTTGCCAATTACCAACTGCAATTTTAAAGGATTGTTTTGTCTTTATAACCATCTTGCCATTTAACTAATTTGGCATTTGGCTTGGTATATTTGGTTGTTGTTTTTTAATATTCATTTATTTCAGCTCTTTTGTATTTACACATTATAAACATGAGGATAATAATTTCAGTAAATATTAAAGTGGAGATCACTTTAAGACTCATTATTTGCAATTTAATGTTTAAAGCTATTTATGTGGTAGGCAGCATTTATAACTTTTCTTTTGCTAGAGAATCTGCTTTTGTTTTTGTAATCTGGAAGATGAACAAAATGTTCATTGCCAAAACGCAAACAAGCTGAATACCAATTGCAGATTTTAATTTGTTCTAATAAGTAGATGATCTTCCATCTAATGGTTTTTGCTGTTATGATACATGGATACAATACAAAAGGTGGACTGTGTAGAAAAACAAGAATGGAAAGATTGACTCCTTTGAATTTTGGTGTGGCATTTAATGGTATGTGGGAATGACCTTGCAAAATAGGAAAAATAACTGCAGATGGGACAACAGCTATGTAAAAGATGTCTCAGCCCATAGACCTAGAATAGCATTCTGGAAAATGTTTCAGAAGGGATTTTCCTTAGTTTTCCTGAGAGTAAAATAAAGGACAGGTACTTTCAGTCTGTTAATGTAACCTTTACAATAAAGATATTGCTAGTACGCCAGTTGTGCTTCCTGTCTGGACTGCCTTGCAAGGCTAACATGAAAGAACCTGCTTCACTGGGTAGACAAAAAATTTCATTGGATAACTAAAAAGATGAATGAGGGGAACTGAAACTTGCTTAGGCTTTTAAGAGTCATGAAACAGAAATATACACTGAAACATCATAAAGGCTGATGCATCTATAGAAAGAATAATAATGGTCAGCAAGATAGACAGAAGAGGCTAATAGCAATGAGATGGATGGATGGAGTACTGGAGAATGCAGGAATGAACTTACAGGAATTGTTAATGCACAACAGACAAAACAACTTGGAGACACTTTATTCATAGAAGCACTAAAAATTAGATCCCACAATTTTGTCAGCTGTTATCTACAACAAAAAAGGGACACGGTGGCTCAGTGGATAAGACGCTGAGCTTGTTGATCAGAAAGGTCGGCAATTCGGCAGTTCGAATCCCTAGCACTGCGTAATGGAGTGAGCTCCCATTGCTTGTCCCAGCTTCTGCCAACCTAGCAGTTCAAAAGCATGTAAAAATGCAAGTAGAAAAATAGGGACCACTTTGATGGGAAGGTAACAGCGTTTAGTCAACTAGGCCACATGACCATGGAGATGTCTTCAGACAGCGCTGGCTCTTTGGCTTTGAAACCAAGATGAGCACCACCCCCTAGAGCCGGGAACAACTAGCACATATATGGAGGGAAACCTTTACCTTTTTATCTACAACAAAATAACAATACAACATCCTTAGTTCATTCCCTTTGACCTTGATTCTTTCAACTTGGGGTTCCTTATTTTCCTTTTATAATAGTACAGTAATTTTATTAAAAATTACAATCACAAGGTTAAAAAAATTAATACAAATTAAAAAAAGAAGAAGAAAAAGAAGAAAAGATAGAAGGTGCAGAAAAGAAAAAGAAAAAAAAGAAGTCTGGTATTCTTTAAATGCAGCCTGGCAAGGGAAATCTCTTAGTTTTTGCTGTCAGAGATCAAATTTCTTTTCAAATAGTTATAAAACTTTCAAATCAGTGTAAAATAATTCTGGGGTGCTACAAAAACAGTAATAATACTGGTTGATGCCAATCTAGTCCAGTGATGTCAAACTGGGAGCCCATGGGCCAGATGTGTCACATGTGTACCACAGCTCCGCAAAGGAGAAAAACCTTTCTATACATCAGCTGACAGCAACCTGATGCCACAACTTTGACACCCATGATCTAGTCCAAAGCAGATTTTGTGGCACCATTGCAAAGTCAATGGAAAGTCGGATTCTTCTTTCCTTATCCCTTGCTTACTACAGTCCTCAGGGCAGGGGAGGATTCTGTGGTATTTAGCCCAGAAGAGCTGCTATTCAATAGCTTGTTTATCTCTGTAGTATCTGCTTGGCAAGTTCCAATCTCCACAAAGCATCTGCACTGGCAAGGCAAGAAGGCTTAGCTAAAAAGAAACGGAGACCTTTATAACTTAACAATTTATATTATATTTCAGTCTCATTTAATTTAATAATATATTTCCTACTTCTTCCTACTGTTTTCTTTTATTCCCTTCTGTCTCTGTATTCTGTGCTATTTTTTCCTCATCTCTTTGGAACAAAATTCAGCTCTGAACTTTCATGCCAAGATTTAGTGTATTGTCCTTTTCTGTAAGAAGCTATCAAATTCCACTGAAACATCTAATTCTGAAGAAGCAGACACATAAGATAGAGCATTCTGATCTTAAGACTTCACTTCTAATAATTCTTTTTAACTGGCTAATAACTGATAACTGTCTGTAATGGTTTAAAAATGTCAATGTAGTTAATGCTAATGGAAACTTGTCAACATAGAGCTGGTACTGATATGAACATGAGTGAATGAACCACAGAGTTAGTATGGCCTAATGTGAACTTAAATCTCCCTATCAATTTAAACTTCCAACTATCATATATGTCCATATATTGAATATTCCAAATCTTTTCGGAATTATTGATAGAATAAAATGAGGTCCTGAAGCTATTAAAGACATGAAAAAGTATTATAGTTTGAGTAATAATCATATATTGAGGAAGCTAATTGTACAAATATGAAAAGATAACAAATTGAAAGAAAAAATGGTGGACATTGTGAAGGGTTAATTTTCTATTTCCTTAGATTTTGAATTCCAGAAAAGTATTCATCTGCCATATTTTTATAAAGATAATGTTATAAATTTTTAAATAATAAGATAAATATAATAAAAACTAATATTTAAGATAAGATAGATAAAAAGAGTAAAGAAAGAAAATGTTAAGCCAAAAATGTAGATAGAAAATAAAATAAAATTACCTTCAACCTTTTTCATCTGATATAAGAATAAATTTAATTGACTTTAAGGTTATGATAACTTTCATTTTTCTATATGTACTGTTTTTTTCTAATCATCAAACCTATACTACAAATATGTTACAATGAGCTTGAATTGATTGCTTGTATTGCTTTTGTTAATGCCTTACCTACCTTTCTACTTCCCATATCATTGAAATTCAATATGTAATATATTATGTTCTGTTTTGTTTTTAAAGATTGTAAGCATCTCTTTTATAGGCAGCCATAAAAACTGAAGAAATAAATAACAGATAAATTGCATTATTCCTTATTTCATACAAGTCTTGAGCACTGTAAAAACAGAAAAACAGATCCTAACAAACATACCAGTAAAAACCCAAATTGCTGCTAGATATTCCCTACCCACACAATGATTTGGGAGATCAATACATGTAAAGTGGACCTGCTTTCATTCTGAGGAATCTAAAATACAAATCTGTATTTATGTCTCTATATCACAAACACTTTCTGTAGGTCAGAGATTTGTAATTGGTTGGAGCAGGAACATTTCGGAGGGAGTAAAAAAATTCAACTTGTCAGCTGGATCACATGATCAGAGCCCATAATGCATCACACAAATAAAAAGTGGTGGTGAGGGTTTTGCTCATGCAGTTGCAGTCCCAGCTTGGTACGTGAAGACACTATTATAGAAAATCAACACAGGGTTTCTCCAAAGATAAATATGGAAATATAAAACCTTAGTCAGATGTTAGGTACATATCAACTATGGTTTTCTTGTTTATGAAGTGCCTTTCAATGCCATCCCTTTCAACCTAATTCTTTCATCCTTGCCATATTTACAAAACAAGTATGAGGAATTGTATTATGAGTATTAGAAGAAAGATTTGGTAACACTCCTACAAATATTGCATTCCTTCAGACATAGGCTGTAAGTGTTTGCAAATGAGGTGAAGCTTTCCGTGCTGACAATATCAAAGTACATTTTGAAATGAAAGAAATGTTTATTCAGTTTCAAGTACAGCAAATGTTCATCATGTGAAGTTCTTGCATTTTGAAAGACCTATTATACAGTATTTTGGCTTTTAAAAATCTCTTCCTAATTATGAAATGCTGAAATTAAAATGCATATGCTATTTAACTTCAAGTGTACTTTGGACAAAATAAATCATGTTCTGCAGCCAGCCAAGTAAAATTTACAAGAGCAGCATGGACATTTGAAAAGTATGATAATCATATATTTATTTTATTTATTTATTTTATTTATTTTGTCAAGCGATTATAAGATTGCAGGTAAAAGTATAGACATAGTTATGAATACATGAAGTGGATACATATAAGAAAAGTAAAAAGAAACAATAGGACAGCGACGGTAGGTACGTTAGTGCGCTTATGCACACCCCCTACAGACCTCTTAGGAAAGGGGTGAGGTCAATAGTAGACAGTCTAAGGTTAAAGTTTTTGGGGTTTGGGGAAGAAACCACAGAGTCAGGGAAAGTATTCCAGACATTGACCACTCTGTTGCTGAAGTTGTATTTCCTGCAATCAAGTTTGGTGCGGTTACCTTGAGTTTGTATCTATTGTGTGCTCTTGTATTGTTATGGTTGAAGCTGAAGTATTCATTGACAGGTAGTACATTGCAATGTATAATTTTATATACTATACTTAGATCGGACCGAAGGCGTCATAGTTCTAGGTTGTCTAGGTCTAGAATTTCAAGTCTGGTCGCATAAGGTATTCTGCAACGAGTAGAGGAGTGGAGAACTCTTCTTGTGAAATATTTCTGGACTTTCTCAACTGTGTTAATATCAGATACATAATGCAGGTTCCAAACTGATGAGCTGTATTCAAGTATTGGTCTAGGAAATGTTTTGTATGCCCTAGTTAGTAGTGTGATATTACCATACTACTATAATAACTAGCATTCTTTAAATAATCATTGGCATGCTGATATGGCCATTGCACAGAATCTGGCAAAAGATTCATACATCAAATCATGAACCAATAACAGATATGTAACTTGCTAGAAAGGTGAATACCAGAATCTCAATGCATTTGCTTTAAAAAATGAACTGACCACTAATTAAGCATATAGATCCATGGCTGGGCTTCAGCTGAAATCAGCCTGGAATGCAAATGCAACAGACAAAATATATGGTGAGGTAACTGATAAAATTTGGACTGAATAACCTTCAAATTCCTTGAATAAATATAACTTGGGACTAATACAATAAGTGATGTTTGTTATTTTAGCTTTAAAATCTGCCAGTACTGTCAGCATTTAGTTGCCAATTCTGACCGAAGCAATACTATACTATGGACAGTCCATACAGTCCTTTTTGGTACTTTAGTTGTATTTTCCAGGGAAGTATAAGAATGAAAGATAAATCTATGATATTAAAAATGAACAGGTGTTTTATGTCTTTTTGGACTTTCTGCATGCAAGATTGATACTATATTCTGCCCCCAGCAAAAGGAAACAAGGTCTTACTCTTTTCACCGGTTTTTAATGGCATTTAATCAGGAATCTAGCAGTACTTGAACTATGTGAAAGGATTCTAGTGCAATATTATGCAACACAGGCAGGAATGTGATTAACCTAGGGAGTGGAATGTTTATTTTACATTCGGGGTTCCAGGCCTTCACTGGCCTTTTAAGGTCCCACCTCTTCCTATACAGTCTAAAATGTTGTAAAAAAGTCATCCAGGCAGTGGTGGGATTCAATTTTTTTTGAATCTGTGGGCATGGCTTGGTGGGCGTGGCAGGGAAAGGATACTGTAAAATCTCCAGTCAGAGGTAGTATTTGCCAGTTCTCTGAACTACTCAAAATTTCCACGACCAGTTCTCCAGAACTGATCAGAACCTGCTGAATACCACCACTGCATCCCGGTCATGGATATCCCAAAGGTGCTTTCTCAAAAGGCAACTGGACCTTCTAGTTTTTATTTGAAGGTGTTTCACTTCTCACCCAAAATGCTTCTTCAGCTATGACTGCTTATTTGTATTCTTTTAGCAAATAGTTAAAGGCCAGCTAGATATTTATCTGTGTCTTTTAATTATTCGCTAAAAGAATGCAAATGACCAGCTATCTGCAAGGAGTATAAATCCTTCCATTCCTCACCATCCAGTCAGAGCTGAAGAAGCTTCTTGGATGAGAAGAGAAATGTCTTCAAAAAAAATCAGAAAGTCCAGTTGCCTCTTGAAAAAGCACCTTTGGGACAACCATGACCTGGATGACTGAGAAATTCCATAGACATAAAGGAATTATATGACGTATCTAACTGAAAAGAAACCTATAAAGTTGTTCCTTAAAAAATGAACAGTCTATGTTCCTGATAACTTCAGTCATGTATGATAAGGAACTTAAAAATTAAGGACTTGCTTTGGCTAAAAGAATTAAATGTGGAGGGCTATTTGCATTCTTCAGTTTTAAATGACAGTATCTGATGTTTTCAGTATTAAAACATAAGCAATTGCCTTTAATAAAATCCCATTAGCATAGTTTCCAGTTATCCACTCCACATTAATTCTATTGTTTCTCTTCACCCTCTAACTGTTGTTTCTTAGGCCCACAGCTCAACATGTGAAGCTCCAGTCACAGTTAATTGGCTGCTTAATTAGAAGATGCCACACTGGAAAGTTTTATTGTAAGTCCCATTGATTTTATCTGATATCCTTTTTAATTAATATTGAGAAAACCATCAAATGTTGATTATTCTACCTTTGAACTGGCTCTTTGTAATGCTCATGCTTTCCTCATCTGAGATTAGCAAGAGAGTTTCTGCAGTAGGCTAGGAAACACCGACTCCGCTTGGTATGATCCTTGATCCATTTCTTGTTTTATTAATAATCCAAACTAATAAATGTTAAAACGGTAAGTAATATTGATTGGTTTGTTTTACTTCCAGATTTGTTTGGTTTTCAATTATTACCAAATGAGAAGTAGTTATCAATTGTTTGTTTTAAAAAGACACAGCGAGCATTGTTAAATCACAATTCTTAAAGTAGTTGAAAATACTTCAGCAGTGGATAATTGCTGGTCAGGCATGGTTAAGATAAAAGATGACTGCAATCTGCTCTTTCTTGGGACTACGCTCATGTTTGATTGGTATACAATATTGTTTTGTCCAACTGGTTGAACAACATTTCTTATCTTTCTAATCTACTTCTTATCTGAAAAGTTTTTGAGTCTCAGTATGTCCGTGGCAATAAGGCTGAGCCTCCTCAATTGCCAAAAATGTATCATTAATCATCCTAGTCTCGGCAAGGGTAATGTCACATAGACTGGCACGTGATGTGACTACAAAATATCGCAGTGCAGGCAGGCAGGCAGCAAAGAACAGAAGAAAATATGAGATCCAGATTATTTGTGGTACAGCTAAACAGATCATCATTCACAACAAAGCATATCCTTAGCAGCAAAAGAGTTCAGATTCAATTTCTGATACCTCTTTAGATAAAGGCTGGCAGGAAGACTTCTGACTGAATACCCAAAAGAATTTCTTTTAAAAGTTGGCTAATTGAGGTAAGTATACAAAGCATCTTCCTAAAATATAGTATCTATTGGTAGGCACATAAGTTATTCAAAATATTCTATGTTCTCCATCTGTCCAAAATAGCTTATTATTCCATGGCTGTTCAATAGGGATGATGTAATATAACATAAGAATAAATATTTTAATTTCAATTTTTAAAGTAGGTATAAGCATGCAAATCTACACCACATACTCATGATCCTTTGAGATGTTCATTATATCATACCAGCTTTGTTCATGTCACATATATTAAATTAGCAATTTATAGAGGTAGATGAATACATTCTGAAAAAAATGGAATAAGCAGGACCAGAATGATTGTAATTTTCCTTGTTGCTGATACTTTTTAAACAAGTCTTCAAATATCAAAGACATAATTTGAATAGGCATTTACTGCTTCAGTTACACAGACATTTATATCTCACATTACTATAAGCATATAAGATAATATATGGAATTATAATTCTATTATAAACATAATAGAATTATAAACAATTAGAATACAACATTTACTTATGTCTTGGTTAGGCAAATAGTTATTAATTAGCCATAGATCCACAAATTAGTACAAAGAGAAAATAAAAGTTAGGAGTAAGTTTCAAGTCATTAATACTGGTGGAATATTTTCAGTGTACTTAACTTAAGTATTTATTTTATTTTTTATTTATTTATTTTGTCAAACAATTATTAGATAAAGGTATAAGTATAAACATGGTTATAAATATATGAAATGGATACAAATGAGAAAAAAGAAACAATAGGACAGAGACGGTAGGCATGTTTGGTGCACTTATGCACGTATTTTATATATTATGCAGGTATTTCTTGTCAGTAATAATAGTCAAGTTAAGCCTAATAATATGATTCAGTGAACCATGTTTGTTAATTCAAAATTGCTTGTTCTGTCTTGTTCCCAGCTAAAGTGGGGAACTGAACATTTATTATTTTATTAATAATTAGTGCAGGCAGTTGCCAAGTATTAACACTGACTCGAAAGTAAAAGAAAAAAAGCCAATTGTAATTTACACTACAAACTAGATCTTAGCTATTGTGGCCTGATAGCAAGTCCAAGTATTGGCTTAGCTGTATCCCCATTGCCTATATTGTGCCTATCATATTACCTGGTGTTTTATCGTTTTAACTAGAGAGATGGAAACCTTCTGTACGTAAGACATGTTATACCACTAAGATACAGCCATAGTTCCTATTCCATTACTTCTATCTTGACTTTTTCTGGTATTAGAATCAGACTACAAGAACTATCCTATCTGTGAGGATTCAGTTTTTCTGTAAAAAGTA
This sequence comes from Notechis scutatus, assembly GCF_049901735.1. Classification (NCBI taxonomy): domain Eukaryota; kingdom Metazoa; phylum Chordata; class Lepidosauria; order Squamata; family Elapidae; genus Notechis; species Notechis scutatus. The sequence continues at coordinate 28,664,084 of NC_142012.1, forward strand.
GATAACTTTATTACACCTTTTCATAATTTGTGCCATTTAGCTATGTTTGATTAGGATCACTTGAGATATTCAAAGGTAAAGTTCAAAACATGATGGTATTGAACTTTATATGATAGAAAGATTTTACCTAACAGATATATTTAGTAAATAAACAATTTATCATAATTTGTTTACCATTAAAATGTGGAAAAAATATTTCACTGCTCTTTATCTAGCATTTTTTCAATCCTTTTTCAAAAAAATATGCAAATGTTATCCCTAGACTATTTCTCAGATAATTATCAGAATATCATCTCCATTATTATGGAGGTAGTTATGATAATCAAATGAATTCTCCACAGGTTTGGAGAGAGCAGGTTTCTGAATATAATTAGCTGAGAGATTCTGACTGGCAGAAAGTTGGATGACTGGAGCCTTGATCTGCTAAAGAAGTAAGAGTAAGGGGTTAATTTTAAAGAGTTTAGGGGGAAATCCATGTTGTTATTCATCCTGTTTTTAGACCTTAAATCTATCTCCTTGATTGTCCTTCATTCTCTTTAGTTATTCTGATTGGTTTGCATGACTTGCATATTTATTACAAATCCCTTACTTCTTTGGCTAATGATCAAAGGTTGCAAGAGAAATATCTAAGCTTCGAGATGACTGCAACTCCTTTCTTCCATATAAGCAACTTAGAACAAATGTGGATATTGATAATATCTTGTAACTTGCATGTAAATATTTTAAATAATTGCCAACCTCATAAAAAATGCAAAGAACCATCACAAAAATATCTACATCTGAAGGTATGTGCTCCCAAATGTCTAAATCTGGGGTGTCCAACCTTGGCAACTTGTGGACTTCAACTGTCATAATTCCCCAAGCAGCCACCAATTTGTGAGTTGAAGTCACAAGTTGTCAAGTTTGGACATCCTGGTCTAAAGGATGTTATTTTTTTCAGCCTGAATCATAAATATCAGAGCCAAGCACAGGTTGCCATCAGTGTGAAAAGAAATTGATTGCATAAAATTGCCAGTTCTGGGCCAGATTAAACAGTCTGTTAATCTTGAGGAGAAGGTATCATTATATAGCTTTAGTTCCATAGATTGGGAAAAGTAAGGTACAAAATAAAATATGTAAGTAATAGTTAATATGGCTTTTAAAAATATGGACATGTGTTTATTATTGGATTGGAGGGAACAGGATGCTGCTGCATTGAAATAGCTAAATTTCCTATTTCTCCAAGAAACGCATTTAAATACACACTTGTAATGTGTATTATTTTGTTGTCCCGGAAAAAATATATATAAAGTACACAAATATTAATGGCCTAAATCATTGGGTCAGATTATTTTATACTATTAATAAGATGTACAGATAGTCCTGACTTATGACCACAACTGAGCTCAAAATTTCTGTTGTTAACTGAATGTGTTAAGTGAGTTTCATTACTTTTCTTGCCACAGTTGCTAAGTGAATCACTACAGTTGATAAGTTAGTAATCCAGCTGTTAAGTGAATCTGACTTCCCCATTGAGTTTGCTTATCAGAAGGTCACAAAAGGTAGCCACATAACCTTGGGAAACAACAATGGTCATAAATATGAACCCGTTGCCAAGCATGTGAATTTTGATCACATGATCAAGGGGTTGCTGCAAAGGTTGTAACTGTGAAAAACAGTCATCAGTCACATTTCAGTGCTGTTGTAACTTTGAACAGTCACTAAATGAACTGCTGTAAGTCAAGGACTATCTGTATAACCAGAGGTGGGATTCTACCGGTTCACACCTATTCTCTCGAACCGGTTGTTAACTTTCTAAGCAGTTCGAGAGCCGATTGTTAGAAGAAATTACTGGCCTAATCCTGTAAGGAAGGCAGGAAGGAAGCATTCTGGTGTTGCTTACAGAAACTGCCTCTCCTTTAATCCTTATTACATTCTTGGCAGGCCTAGACTTCCTGTCTCTGGAACTTCTCCGGAGTTTTTTTCCCTCCTTTGCTGGTACTTTGCTTGTGTCGGGTGACCATTCAAATGGCACTGAAAAAACTGACTTATGACCATTTTTCACACTTAAGACTATTGTAGCATCCCCACAGTCATGAGAGGCCAGGCGAGGAGATGTGTGCCTCAATGTGAGTGATGTTGAGTTGGCCACACCCAGCCAGTCACATGACCACAAAGCCACACCCACCAACTAAGCCACGCCCACAGAACCGGTTGTTAAAAAATTTGACTTCCACCCCTGTGTATAACTAAGATATTACTAAATCTATATATATAAAAGCGAAATACCACTCACGCATCATCACTAAATCTCCAGAACCATAAAGCCTACAAACTGGCATGTATTTTCCTCTGGGCTTCTAGATGCTCACTAAGAAAGGATTTTTCAAAATGACCATCAGAGCATTACTATTTCATATATTATTATTAACACACTCTGATGCTAAGGAGTTCTACACCCCTCCCCACCTGAAAAGAAATCTGTTCTAAATGTAAAACACAAGCAGAGGAGAGGAGTTTCAGTTTCAGCACCAAGCCGCTTACAGAACAGTACAGAACAGTTGAGCTAAGCCATGCCCAGGCTCCTTGCTGTCTCCTTCTTGCTCACATAGCAAATAATCTTTCAGTTTCCAAACAGCCCTTAACTCTCTCACACACTTACAGGACTCTAGCCAGATAAATACCAATGGATGCTGGTAAACAGAGGCAGAATTTATTTTCCTCCCCAAATACTAAGCTTGACCACATAGCTTTGTAGCGAAGCATGGATATTGAGCTAGTAAAATATATGGCAAAGAGTTCCTAAACTCAATTCCTCTTATACAATTTTTTTACAAACAATCAGTTCAAATATGAATAATTACAAGTGGACCAGAAAATAAGCAATAGGTTCATGAATTTGGATTTGTGGCAGGACAACATCAGTAGGAAAGGACAGCATACAAATAAAGTAATATAGATAAAAATTACTTTCCAGATCTGTTTCAAATGTACATCATTTATATTCATCATTTATAAGTTTGGACAAACTTATATCGCTAAGAGAAAAACTTTGAAGCTTTTTGGATTATACAGTATGGCTTTTATTTTAGTTTTTAGTTTTTTTCTTTTTATAAGCAATATGTGCAGTATCATTTAAAACCATAGCTATACCTTAACTTTTCATCCACACACCAGCTGGCAAGGAATGAAATACTGATTCTAAGGCTAGCAGACTTATTGCTTTAGAATTGGTAATTTTTGTGGCATGTGTATAATAGAATCCCATATTGAGCAGAATAAAAAATAGATTTCTTGTATTATATAATACACCATACACTGCATTCACAGCTAATTAACATAGAAAGTCCCTTAGCAACTTTTCTGCATTTGAACTTCTTGAAAAATGTAGCAGTGAAAAAAATAACTTCATTATCACTATGCTGTGATTCTTTACAAAACAATGTTTCAAAAATATTTAATTCCAACTATGCAAAAAAAAAAAACAAATTATGAAACATATTCACATATTATTAAATGTATTACTAAGGTATCCATATGTGTGTTCAAATAAGATACCAGATGCTAATGACTGTTTGAAACTTCTGTTCAGAAAATTAATTCAAAGGCAAATTGGTTGGATTGCTGAATTAATGACTGAAAATTGAATTTCTGGATAGAATTAAATAGTCAAATCAGACTTTAGGATTAGAAGCTCTCAAATCAACTTGAACAATTTTGGTTCTTCTGAACTGCACAGAAATTGATTTTTCCAAATCAAAATTCACCTATATTTGCTGTTGGTGATGTACATTTTTTTCAGCTTTACTCACTAATCAAAGCCTCAAAGCTACTTTTTCAAGAGACAACTGGACTTTCTGGTTTTTTTCTTTGAAGATGTTTCACTTCTCATTCAAGAAGCAAAACATCTTCAAAGGGGAAAAAAACAGAAAATCCAGTTACCTCTTGAAAAAGCACCTTTGGGACAATCATGACCTGGATGACTGAGAATCTCCATAGTCACTAATCAAAGGAAAAGTGAATGTAGATAGAATTGTGATGAGAAAGGTCTGCTCGGTACATCAGGATTATCTTTTTTTTAAAAAATAACTTCAGTAAAGATTCCTCTGTGCTCTCTTTTCAAGACCTTAGAATACCTGATCTATGATAGGATTCTACCAATATTATTTTCCATGGGCTTCATGTTTTCTGTTATCTATGTTTCCTTTTTACTTCTCCATTACATCTAACTTAGACTAAAATGTGTTCATCTTTTTCCTTCATTCCTTGTACTTCTTTATTATGTGCCTGCCATACCAGTCTGAGTTGGCTGTTAGTGCAACTATTTATTTTCTTTTATTATTGGCATCCTATTGGCCCTTGACATATGCTAAGTGTCTCATGCCTGTTTAATCTTTGGATGAAGCATATGTGGGTTTTCAAAACAATGAATTTGCTACTATGGATGTATGCTGTGCATTCTGGCTGGTATATTATGCCTACAGCATGTCTTTCTGTCAGATGACTAATACTTGTATTATTGTATTTGTCAGATAAAGCCTTGTAGGAAAAAACAAGTAATCCTTATTATACACATAATTTATAGAAAAAAACATTCTTGGTGATCTATAGCTATTAATGCAGAACTGAAATATTCCTCTCTGAATCTCCTTTTATTTTAACCTTATGTATTTGGGGTTTTCTGTCTTCCAAGTTCTACCCAATATTTACTTGACAGTTATATCATTCATATTTTCCCAAAGTAATATGTTCCAAAGAATGATCGTGTTTATTTTAAATGTTTGTTACACTGAGTTCCATAGTCATAGCTAGAAATACATTCACAACTGCACAGGAGGGTCTGAAATACATCTATGTTTATCTTGCATAAATTAATGTGAATTATTATTGTGAATAATGCTACCCCCCCTCTATCTATCTCTTTCTATCCCTCCCTAGAAACATAGTTAGAAAATCCAATAAATTGAGACTTCCGGTTTGAGCTTCTTCAGTGACAGACCGAAACCTCGTCTCTGTGAGGCTTTGATCCGTGCTCGCCGCTGGAGCACCCTAAGCTGGCTGGTTTCGGGGCTAAGCCACCCCGTAGAAGTGGTGAAGAGGGGGGAGACTGCCAGCAGTGTTAAGGAGAGCCGCATCTCTCCTCCCCAGCTGGCTATTACTCCCTTTCCCGAAGGCAATTGCAGCGGTGGTCAGAAATGGCCACCACAAAGAAGAACTCAACCGGAAAAGAATGTGCAGGAGGAAGATAAGAAGAGAAAGTTTTGGTTGACCGGGTCAAACAGCAAAAGCGACAAATAAGGTAACCTGGAATTGAAACTGTTAAAAAACAATAACATTGTTCCCTAAGAAGATTTTTAAGCTGCGAAGGAGAGAGAAAAGGGAAAAGATTTGGTTTTCTCCTTTTCCTATACTGACAGCTAAGAGACTTAAGCAAGAAACTGGAAAAAAATCCACTGTGACATCAATAGGCATTTAATGCTGAAAATAAAAAGTCAAAGGGATAATAAAGATTTCTGGATAATTAAAAGCTTTTGAAAACAGGAAAGGAGAGAGGAAGAATAAAAGGGTAGGATCTGGAAGGGAGGAGACTGCCTGGAATTAAAAAAAAACTTACAGCAAAATCTCAACAAGACTTCCAAAAGATACATTCTAACTGAAATATTGCAACAAAAACCCCAGGAAGAGAAAGTCGAAAAAGAAATAAGGAGATATAACTCGGGACTATCTGGATTACTTGATGATTTCTGGATTCTTGGTTATTGTTTTGAATGACTAAAATCAATCGGGTGGTTGTTTAAAACTGTTTAAAATGGCTCCACCTTTAGAAGAACTGAAAATGGAACTTTAAAAGTACAAAGAAGATGCACAAGAAGGGAGAGGTTCTTTTGGCTTCGTATTTCAGTTTTTAGAAATGGAGATTTGGAATTATGAGAAACAACAAGAAATGCCTGCAGAACAAGAAGATTGCGACAAAGAAGAAGCCATCTTTAATGAACAAGTAATCTTAGATGGGGGGGAGGAAAAGGGGGAAAAAGAATGGAAAGTTTAAGATTGGGAAAAACAACTCCCCCCAAAAAAAAAATAGAGTGAAAAATAAGTATAAAATCAGAAAGCAACAGAAGAGGGAAATGCAGAAGAGAGAATTAGAACTAGAGAGACAAGGGGGTAAAAAGGGGAGGGAGAAGATGAGAAAGAAAGGAAAAGAAGCTATAAAGGACAGAAGCAAAATATAGAGAAACAGGGCCTATTTAGAGATAATGGGTGAAAACTTCATGGAAAAGGGATTCTGCAAAGGTACATAAGATAGTATGGTTATATTAGAAGCAGAAATAATTTTAGAAAATATGAAACAATGTATGATTAAAATGTCTGATAAAATAGCTATCGTAATTCAGTGGAATGCTTGTCAATAAATAAATGTAACAAAAGGTATATTTAATGGTTTATAAAACATATGTGAAGAGAAGGGAAAAATTAATTATGGAGATTATATGTGTTTTTAAGGAAGTATGATATTTAATTGAAAAGAAGAGTTAAAGATGTTAAGATTTTAATGATTATTAATGATAGAACTGAACTGGAATGGAATGAAGGTTTATAATTACATATATTTACAATCTTTCTTTATTTTAAAAGAATATAGTGTGTATTATAAGAATGTGCCAAGCAGAATTCGATTGGAAGTTATGTATTATGTATTATATTGAAGGTTATAAACTTAAGGTATATATTGAAGTTTAAATAAGAGTTGAATGGGTGTAATTAAAAGATATAAAGGTGTCATACCCCAATTAGTAACTACAGGGGAAAATTTGTTTAATGAGAAAAGATAATATGAAATTGAAACAGAACAGACAAAAGTATAAATATAATGATTTGAATTGAGATGAGATAATCAAAATAAAATTGAGAAAATTAAAAGAGGGGGAAAACTATATAGAAAATGTAAAATAGTATAAGATATGGAATAGAATACAAAAAGGAGCATGAAATTGAGTTTTGTGTCTGTATAAAGAAGTTCAACCCGGGACCATGCTATTTTCAAAAAAGATGTTTTACTTGTATTTTGTGTGTGTGAAAACCCAAATAAAACTTTATTAAAAAAAAAGAAAATCCAATAAGTTCAACAAAGCAATGTGTGACTATCATTTTCTAAAAAGGTGGCTGCCTTTTTTTTCATTGTTTCAGAACTGCATTTGAGCTAAAACATCTGAATAAATAAAAGTGTATCTCAGTAATGGTTGAGAGTTTAAAAAAACCAAATACATTACATTTTTTTCTCTTTTTTGTCTTTTTTTGTCTATATATCTTAGATAGCTGAGTCTTCTGAGAAATTGCCAAGGCTACAAATACAACATTGAATCCCCCTTTTTGTTATTATCATCTCCTGTCCATTATTGTATTGAGTTTTGATGTAAAAAAAACCCTCCCCAAACAAAAACATTCTTTTAATAATGCTTATCCCATACTATTACAAAAATAACCCTGCTATTTCCAGCAAATGTAAAATCCATTTCTACCATCTGTATATCTGGATCATTCATTTTCTTCCTATAAAACTGCAGCTTACCTGTAATGAGATTTTTTTAAAAAAAGAGGGAAGTTGAAAGTCACAAAGAGAAAAAGAGGAAGAGGAAAAAACTCAGAACAAATAAAACAAATCAGGAGTTTATACCATGGCAACTTAGTATTTAATCAAAAATTTCTGACACAAACCAGTGCACAGAGAATGGGAAATTGAAAGCATTGTTTGAAGGTGGCATTCATTTTTATAAAGACACTGATCAAAACCGGTCATGAAACACTCAGAAACATTGAGAGTGCTGTTGTTGTTAGACTTAAGTTTAGACTTAAACTCTGATTAAATATAATTGTTGTTGACAAATCAGGATTTTATGTCTTTTGTGTTGTTTCTTTAAAAAGGAAGCATAGTTGGTCCATGACCTAAAATTTTCCTGGACTAATGGTTCCTACTAAAGCAGCAACTGAAGTTAATAGTGCGGAAGTGCATTCTTCAACTTTGACCTTGACCAATTATCATCTTACCTGGTGAAGGAGAAACTAGCTAGGTTCTAACTAGCTATTTTTGGACTATGACTTTCAGCATTTCATTCAAACGTCAGGCACAGTATAGAAAAAATATAAGGACAATTCATAATAATCTAATTTCATATACATTATATATATAATATATGGACATCCACAATACGAAAGTTATACAAAAGTCCAATTAAAAAAAATCTGATTTCATATTTATTTTTAAAATTCTTGTATCAATATATGCATTTACATCGTTTTTTCCCCCACAATTATACTATGCATGGTAAAATGTGCTATCATGTTTTTCATATTTTCCAAATTGAATAGTAATATCTTTATTCATTTTAAATAATTTGTCTTGTGTATACCATTACCAATGATATATCATTTTATAAAATTACCTCTTAAATTATAAGATTCAAAAATATGTGTAGTGTTTGGCAATGCTGAAAATAATTGGTGCTTGTTCGGTTAAAATTTTTCATCAGAACTATGTTAATACAATTCTGTACTTTCTATTCAGAAATGAGTTCCTCTCCGTTTAGTGGCTATTTCACTCAAGTAATACTAGCCTTAGAGAAGCACATTTAATTACCCAAGCAAAGCCTTGCTAAAAGTACTAGTCTTAAAATAAACCAATGTTTGCAAGGAGTCAAAATATTTTGCTAGTGCTGGCACTGGGATTTTCCTCAAAGAAAAAAACTCTTTGAAAATCTGTAGTAAAATCTGTATGAAAATGTTTTATTAGAACTGGGTGTCAGAAGTAAATGCAGAACTAGATCCACTAGATTTGGGACAAAATGAATTAGGCTTGGGATTCTTTTTTTCAAATTGGAAAAGAAGAAAAAAGACTGTGGTAGGTCTCTACTAATATATCATTTTCTCAACCAAGATAGCTGCAGTCCAGACAAATAATACAATTGATGTGAAGATTTGTTCTCCCAAATCATACAGTTCAATTTTATATTCTGTTATCTCTTGCAGTGAGGGAGTCAAAAACAGAAAAGACAAAGACAGTCAACAATTTTTATCTATTACCTAGCTAAGTCTTGAATTGTAGTTTGATTATATTAGATTATCTATAGGAAGTCCTGACCTTGCAGCATTTTATATGAGTAGACTTTGAGGAAAATGCTTAGTTCGAAAAACCAAGCAAATCAATAGATAGTTTTTCTTTAAAAAGAGCAGCAATAAAATTGCATGAGAAGTAGGTCATTCCATCAAGTACTTTTAACATTTTCAACTGAAGGTTTATGAAGCCATCTCTAGCATTCACTTAGTCTGATGAAGCATGATGTAGCCAGGAAAAAACAACTTCTACCCTATTGCAGTTGACACTCCGGTAGACAACTCAGACTCCAGGTTCAATGGTCCTGCTGTTTGGATACCAAAGATTTCAATAATCTTGTGGGGGGGGGGACTCCAATTCTTTGATTTTGTTTTATGACAATGTTATATTCAGTTCTCCAATGATATCCTACATTTTTATTAACTATGATGGATAATAAAGTTACAATGTTATTTCTAAATATCTAAATATCCTTTCTTAATACCCTTTTACTCACTTATGAAACAATGGCAATTAAATGTAAAATGTTTGCACCAGGTCTTTTGCTTTCTTGACTGAAATTATTACTGGCAGGTTAGGCTGCACAATTCAATTCTGTTTCAAAAGAACATGTAGAGCTATTTGCAATGTTGGAATTATGAAGAAAATTGCAAGTAGAAAAATGCAATGTATCAGATTCAATGTATCAGATTCCATACAGTTGCAGTGCTTCTCTGAAGTACATCTTTTTGTGCAAATATTAGAAAAATACATATCACAGAAAATATACCTTTATAGGATGTATAAGGTGTGTTATATACACACATATATAAAATGTAAAAGCCAGTAAAAAGGTTTAAAATATAGAATTTAAAAATGAGATTTCCAGCTAGATTATTTTCTATTATATGCCAAATGGATGCTTGAACCTGCAACGTATGTTCTCTACCACCAAGCTACAGATCTTACCAATGGTTTCCTTCAACCTGATAACTACAGAACATATGCCTAAAATAAAATGTAAAACATGCTGTTCTTTAAAGATTATTCCATATAATGGTTTGCCATTCTGCCTATCCACTTAGTCTGCTTTGTCTTCTAATTATGAAAAAATACAATATCATAAATTTATATTGGTTTTTTAATGAGCAATTATAGTAAACTTTATTTTTCATTAGAAAGAAAAGCACACTTTACTTAGAGGTCAAAACTATTATCAGTAAAAATCCCGGAGCAGCCTTTGAACTACTCGCTTCACTCACCACAACTGCCAACGTTCTTATGCTTTGTATGTCTGCCTGCCCTCCACTCTTTCTTTTACTTTTCCAACTTTCCACTTCTCCTATCTATCCACCTTTGCCACAGTCTGCTGCTTCCCATTCACCCTTACATATAAGTACTGTGCCTCTTTTCTGCCTGCCTATCCAGTCTCATATCAATCTTTTTCGTTAGTGACTGTAGATACCAGACCCAGAATCCAACTCAGCTCCTCTCTTTCTTGTTCTCTGTCCTAATATCTCTCCCTAGGTAAGAGACAGCCTTTTCACTGTCAGTTGTTATTGTTGCAGTTGTTGCTGTTGCACCACTATTACTTTTACTATTATGCCACAAGCAGGAAACAGGACAAATGTGTGTGTATACACTTATGTGTTAATGTGTTATCCTTATTAGAAGAATCTTGAATCTTCATCTGATGATAAAATTCACTGACTTACTTTGGGCCAATCACTCCCTCTGAACCCACAGGAGTTTTATTGTCAGAATAAAACAAGGGAGCTCATATAATACTCCATTGGTGCAATGCAGAAAAATTTCTTTTTTAGAAAATTCAAACATGGTAAGCCTAGAATGGCCTTTGCTTATTTCTTTCATAGCCAGCAGCTTCCTCAAATACCACAAATTATATTCAGCACTGTAAGTCATGCTGTAAGTATGCATGTTGACATAATTTGTATGACAAATATCTTTAGATGTTACTCATAAACATGAAAAGGATAAATAGTGATTCATTAAATATGGTTTCTACTTCCGCTGTGATCTCCACACCAAGTGAAATTTTATGTTCTTTTAACAAATGTTTAACTTGAAATATAGGAGAAAATTTCAAACCTGGGACTCTGACAGCCTGCAATTTCCTTAGGATAATTCTGAAAATTTCTGAACTAGAGTAATTAATTAAAGTAATTAATTATTTCAATAGAATTACATTGTGTTATTACATAATAATGTAATAACTAAATATGAATTTAGTATGTTTTAATGAGGAAATATACTTGAACTGTTTTGTATTACAGAAATTATACAATGTATAGACCTACTCATGTAAAATAAACTAAGTCAATTCATACATTTGAATTAATGATATACACATAATTCACATATATTACCATGAAAAAATTGAAAGTTGATTGCCCTTACATTTTGTTTTCTTTGAAAATAGAAAGCTTCTTCTAATTGTTGGAAAGTGCTTGATATAACTCTTCATTACTACATTATCAGTGAATTTAAAGCCATAAAATTAAACCATGCTCTTATTTGGAACAAGATTTTTATTCAATTGGATAAGAAATTTTAAGCTTGTGAAATTGTGTTAAAAATAGTTGTTTTATACAGCTTAGTACCAAACATTTTTTTGCATGAGAAAGGAACATATAGAAGACGAGATGGTAGACTTAAAAACTCTTGAATAACCAGACCATAAATACATTTGGAAGCAACTCTGCTTAGTCAGAATAAATACTGAAATTTACAGAAGTTAAAAAATTTTTGACCTCTAATAGTTTTATTAAGTTTTTTAAAATTACATATTCCAGACCATCTGTCATGTCTAGTAGATATTTCTTCTGCTTATTTAAAAAGTTATCTGATGCATTTAGTCAGTCTTGCAGCACAATTGGAATTCTTATGAATTTTGATTTATCAGAAATATAAATCATATACACTATTATAAAATCAGACAAACTATTTGATCACCCTTGTTTGACTTTTATCATTTGGAGATAAAATGATAATGCAGATAGTCCTTGACTTATAATCATAATTAAGTCTGGAATTATTAAAGCTTTTTTTTCTTTTTCTTTTTGCTGGAAACCAGAAGTAAATGCCAGATTTCAGAATAAAAATGTCATAAATCAAAATTGTATGACTGCAAGATCCTGTAAATGGGCATAAATGTGGGCCAGTTGACAAGCACCCAAAACCCAAATGTGACTGCCAGGGGAGTGGCAGCTGAGAGGGAGGCAGACATAGAAACTTCAAATCTGGATCATAAGTAGTCCTGGGAAAGTCCATTGTAACTTCAAACGACCAAAAAAATTATCTGTAAATTAAGGAATCCATGAATAATAATTAAATTATGACTGAACTGGGATTTTTGGCTTGATCCCACTTAAAAAGCCAAAATCATAAGCTTAGATTTATTTACAATGTTGCGAATTGAAATTCTATTTTCCTGAAACATAGAAAATAAAATTGCTCATCCCTATTTTATTTTAAGACAATATGATAAATTTGATCATATTTATTTTATTCATCCTTCAGATGCTTTCCTGAAAGTTCTGACACTGACTTAATGGGTCTTACATTGCATCAGATTTTTTTATTGAAATGATCATTTAGCTCAAATTTTTAAAAGATAATTTATGAGCATTGGGTGCTTTAAGCAAAGTATTTTTGGTTGTGGATACAAAAATCTGAAGCATTCTTCTAGTTGTTAGCTTGGCCATTGTTGCAGACTTTGGTAGAATCCCACTTTTAAAATTAATTTTTTTAAAAAAATTAGTTGATTTGGTTGGACTCTCTTTCTTGAATGGTTTCACTTATGTTTTTTAATGTGTTTTTTTTATATGCTTTTGCATGTATTTGTTCATATACAGATTCATATATTACATTGTCTTGAATATTCAGTAGCAAGTTAGATTAAATACTAAATAATGTATTTATTAATAAATAGTGCACTCATTTATTATTAATTAAAAATAACAATAATCCTACATAATTCTAAAATAACATAATGAACCATGTCTTAAAAAGTCATGCTTTGAACATTGAAACCTCTCCAGCATAACTTGGGAATTTGTAAATCTTCCAGAAATAGCATAATTTTTTGAAGAAGCTATATCAAATGTTTATTCAGAATATAGAAACTGTAACGAACTCCACATTTTATTCAGAAAGCCCATTCCTTTCCCCTTGTCCTGAAAGACTCTTATCCTTGAAATCCCAGTGCCGTACCATTTGGGATTTATTCCATGAGAGTACTGCCAGAAATAAAACACTGCTAAGGATAAATTCTCTGTCTCTCTGTCTCTGTCTCCCTCTGTCTCTCTCTCTCTTTCTCTTCCCTTTCCCCTTTTTGATGGAGAGGAAAGTATATGAGTGTAGTTTTAGTTACATTCTATTTATTTAATTTTCAATATTTCATATTAATGTAATTTTTAATACTGTTAACAAAAAATAGAAAATAATTAAAGAACAACAAACTAAAAGACTCAAGGTCCATCCCACCCCTGAAAGGACCTGATGGTAAAGACTGCAACGATGACATTATTAAAGCCAACCTCTTTAACACATTCTTTGGCTCAGTATTTGTAAACAGCAATGGATCATGCCCAGTATTTCCTAGTCGAACCACAGACAACTACAATGATCTAATACATATCGATTTTACAAAAGAAAATGTTGAAAAAGCAGTACGCAATCTAAAACCATCTCTATCTATTGGAGTGGACGGAATATGTGCCTACTTCTTTAAAAAGCTATCCACTGCCATAGCAGAACCTCTAAGCATAATCTGTGAAAAATCTTTCAGGACCAGCTCCTTGCCAAAACTATGGTCACAAGCCACGGTCATCCCCATCTTCAAAAAGGGAGACCCCAGCCTAGTTGAAAATTATAGACCAATCTTTTTATGCTGCATCACCTGTAAAGTCATGGAATCAATTATTAACCAATCCATCATCCTCCACTTTGAAACAAACAACCTACTCTCTAATAAACAATTTGGTTTCAGGAAAAAAATTATCCTGTAATCTGCAACTCTTACACTGCAAAAACATATGGACTACACAACTCGATCAGAGAAAAGCAATAGACGCAATCTACATAGACTTCTGTAAAGCCTTTGATTCAGTGGTACACGACAAACTACCACTAATAGTAAAATCTTACTGTATCTCTGGACACCCGCATAACTGGATAGAAGCATTCCTGTCAGATAGACAACGATTGATGCGATTAACCTTGAGTTTGTATCTATTGTTTGCTCTTGTGTTGTTATGGTTGAAGCTGAAGTATTCATTGTTGCTATTCACAATCAATTTAATATGTGTCTTCCATTCTTGCATTGATTTAATCACATGGTCTTTAACTTGTTTGGTTTCTGAGTTTTAACAACTTATAGATAGGTTCAACAGATGTTCTGAATATTGTGTTGTAAGTTTTCAAATTCAGTCAAGTGTCTCAATATTCTGTCTTTGGTAATTTCTGTTTAACCATGATCCTTATTTGATGATATTGAAATATTTTTGTCTATTCCAAGGGGGGGAAAACTTGAAAGTTTTTATCTTTATTTTATTAAGAACTAGGCCTTTCAGTTTGTACAAATTACTGTCTTGCCCAGAAATTTTTTTAATATGTATTCACCGTTAAAGTAAATGTTTAAGCAAAGGGAAATTAATTGGAACCTCTTATTTTTTCCATGTTCAACCTATGCTTTTAATTCTGTGAGTGAAATGGGCGGTACCTAAATTTTACAATAAATAAACAAAATGTTAAAATCCACTGCTTATGACTGAAAAATGTTTTCAGCACTTTTATATTTCTACAGTTCAAAGGTATTTTATAGAAACCATCTGGGAGTCCTGTCCTCTCTGGAGATACAACTCAGCCATAAAGTGACATAAATCCAGTTGGTGATCCTAGTTAGATAGCTGGCTTGATGATACACATTGAAATTTGGTATTGCCAATCCATTTCATTCTTTCAGGTTTTATCATACAAAACTAGCGTAGCATATTTTTATAACAATCAGAACTGGGAAGGTTTTTGTGAATTTATTCCTTGGAAGTGGGAACATCTTCTAAATATTCCACATTCGGCAGACACTATTTGTTTCACTGTGAAGAAAACTTCATTGAAATTGGCCAGCTTTAGAGTTTCCCGCTCCTTTTAAGCCATTGCTTACTCTAAAGAAAGGCCAGAAGTCAGGTTCTTAGTAGAAATAACTTGTCCAGATTCATCTGACCACGAAACAGACAGAAATCTATCAATGTATTCTTCTAAACTGTTCAGTTCTGTGCCTTCTGCAAACTAAACTTAATATCTCCAGTATGTGGTCTCCTCAGAAGAAGAAAAATTGATTTAAAAATTGTAGTTACTTATTGGGTATCAAATTGGAAGAAGAACAAGTAAAGGAGACGATGATAGCATGAGCAAATTTTTTTGGCTATGCTATAGAACTAGACAAATGGCAGGAACTCGGATAGAAATTATAAGTTAACAATGTCAACAGCATATAAAGAAAACTTATATAAAAAGTTTTACAGATGGCATCTTGCACGGCAAGACTGGCAAAGATGTTCAAAGATAAGTTAGTTAAGTATTGGAAATGCCATCAGACACCCGGAACATATTATCGCATGTGGTGGACATATAGAACCCAAGAGATATTGGACAAAAATATATACGTGGTTGGAAAAGATGATAAAGCAACATATAGATTTAAAACCTGAAATATTTTTGTTGGGGGTGATATCTGACGGTTATAGCAAAGAAAAGACATATTTAATTATTCATGTATTAACTGCAGCTAGACTACCATTTGCTCAAAACTGGAAAAGTGAAAAGATTCCGATAGAAGAGAATGTTATTAGAAAATATTAGAATGTGCAGAAATGAATGTTAATCTAGTTACAAAAATAAGATATATCATGTATAGTAGTGTAAAGTAAGAATATAATTATTGTTGTCATGGTAAGGAAACTGGATTAACAGTAAATATTATTGCTCAAGATATTTGTACCCAGATAACCCACTGTTTAAAGGAAAGATGGAATGTTTGTAAAATAAAATTTATTTATTTTTTAAAAAAAGAAGTATTGGTTCTTTGGTCCATTTGGCATCTTCTCCTGAGCTGAGAGTTTCACGATCTGGAAGTTAGCTAACTTTGCTTGAACAGTTGGGTACAAATCAAAGGGCTAATATCCTTTAACTGGCCCATAAGGAATCAAAGATGCAAAGTAATACACTGAGCTAAGTCACTGGTAGAAGTTATTGAAATTTATGGGCCTCCTTTTTTTTTTTTTTTTTTTGTTCCCTTCTGTGAGTTTCTGAAGGCCACACCTAACTGCAAGCTTTGAGAACCAGAACAATGTGATAGAAAGATAACTGTTAAGTTTGGAGAATAATGGAGACCAGACATCTGACCAGTGACTTCAACTCTTTAATAATAGTAAATAGAACAGAACAGAGCAAGGCCATGGGCAACAGCAACCCTTTTATAGGGTTAGCTGCTACCTTATTAACCAATGACATGTGCAACAAGTTCAAACTTATAACCAATGAGAAGTGTCAAAATAGTGGCCAATCAGGGACTAGTTATGGACCAATCCCTAGTTGTTGTATAAGGACCAATCAGGTGTGCAGGTTTCCAAACCCTGATTTGCATTTATGCTAGTAACTTTTATTGATTCACAACACCCCTCCCCCTTGGGTTCCGTTTGAGGGGAGCTGTAATAAAATCCTCAAGATAGACAGGCCGTTTGGTCTGTCTGGATGATTTCCGTGGCTCCACCGGTTTTGGTCTAAGGTCCGGTTCCGGTGGAGCGTTTGGATGATCTTTATTAAAGTCTGTTTCGCTGCACAGTGATTCCGTGCTGTTTTCACTGTGGTTGTCTCCACTACTCCGTGTTTCTTCAGGTTTTTGCAGTTCGGTTTCTCCCGTATTAAAGTTCCCTGAAAAAGTCAACTCCCTCCCCACTTCAAGTTCCGGTGTTTCGCTGGGCCGTAGGGTTTCCGTTGGCCTGCTATTTGTCATATCAAAGTCAATTTCCTCGATATTTCCTCCCCCTTGAGTTTGTGAACCCGGGGAGTCATGGGCGCTGGGTGGTAATCTTGATCGGAGTTGGTCTATGTGGCGTTTCCACACCCTCCCATCGTCTGTAAGCAGGCGGTAAGATCTAGGCCCGGTAAGGTGGGTAACGGTTGCGGGTATCCATAACAGGTCGCCGGAAAAGTTTTTGGCAAAGATTAAATCGCCTATCTTAAATTCCCGGCATTTGCTGCTGGAGCCGAAGGGCTTTTCCGGTGCGAATGCGGGATGGAGCCGGTCAAGGTGCGATCGCAGTTTCTGCCCCATAAGAAGTTCAGCGGGTGTTTTGTTGGTCACGCTGTGGGGCGTGATGTGCTGCAACAAGAGAATTCGATTGATTTTCTCGTCGATGTTGCCAAATTCCATTTTGTGAAGGGTCTTTTTTACAAATTGTACCATGCGTTCTGCACGTCCATTCGCCGCAGGGTGCACGGGCGAGGTTAGCGCATGGCGGATGCCCCGATCAGCAAGATATTGTTCAAAGGGTAATGCAGTAAACTGTGGGCCGTTGTCCGAGACCAACACGTCCGGAAACCCGTGTGTGGCAAATAGTCTGTTTAATTTATTGATAACTGAGTCCGTTGTAGTTGTGTTCATACGATGGATCTCGAGCCAATTTGAATAGGCGTCGACAGTAATAAGGAAAGTGTGTCCTTTGGTAGGTCCCGCAAAGTCAATATGAATATGGGACCAAGGTCCCCTCGGAGTTTCCCATTCGGTTGGGCTTGCTTTAGGCGGGGCGTTGCTGACGTCCTGGCAACGTTGACAAGTAGCGACCCAGGCCTCGATTCTTTTGTCGATTCCCGGCCACCAAGCGTAGCTGCGTGCGAGTGCTTTCATCCGCACGATACCCGGATGTCCTTCATGCAATACCGCCAAAACAGTTTGTTGCAATTTGCCAGGGATTACGACTCGATCGCCCCACAAGATACAGCCTTTTTGGGAAAACAGTTCAGTTTGGCGGGCTTTGAAGGGCGCCCATTCCGGTGCTATTTGGTCTGTCGGCCACCCCCGTTCAACCCAGCGTAGGATGTGTTGCAGAACTGGGTCACGTTTTGTTTCAAAGGCAATGTCTCTAGCCGTCAATGGTGGTACATGTAGAGCTTCGATCTGTAGTGTTGAGAGGGTTGGGGCTGGATCCACAACAGCGTCTGGGAGCGGTGTTCTGCTCAATGCATCGGCGTGGAGAATCGATTTCCCCGGGCGGTGTTGCAAGATGTAGTTGTAGGCCGCCAAGAATTCAGACCAACGGGTCATTCTGGGGGACAATGTATACGGGGTTGGTTTATTACCCGCAATGATCCCCAGTAGTGGTTTATGATCAGTAATTATCGTAAATGCACGGCCATAAACATATTCATGAAATCTTTTAACTGTAGCCACAATAGCTAAAGCTTCTTTGTCCAGCTGACTATAATTTCTTTCAGCTTTAGCTAAGGTTCGCGAAAAAACGCGATGGGGGCTTCCGCTCCATTTGGTAATACGTGGGCCAGAATTGCCCCAACCCCAAAAGGTGATGCGTCACACGTGATAGTGAGCGGAAGAGTCTCGTTGTACTGCATAAGTACAGAATCAGAAGTTAGCAATTTCTTCACTTGTTGGAAAGCATATTGTTCCCGTTGTCCCCAAACCCACGTTGCTTTTTGTCTAATAGTCTATGCAATGGTTCAGCTACCGTTGCTTTGTGGGGTAAAAAGACATTATAGAAATTGATAAGTCCAAGGAACGCCTGTAGGTCTGCCTTGTTCCTTGGAGTGGGGGCCTTTTAATCGCCCTTAATTTGTCTTTGGTGGGATGGATTCCTTGGCTGTCCAGGAGGTATCCCAAAAATTCTACTTTTTCGGTACATAACTGTGATTTATCTTTTTTAACTCTGAGGCCTGCGTTTTGGAATCTTCGTAAAACCTCTCTGAGTCGTTTTTCTAGAATGTCTTTGTTAGGGGTGGCGATGAGTACATCGTCGAAATATGGTACGACCCCTCTTATCCCTTGTAACAACCTTTCCATTAAGCTCTGAAAGATTCCGGGGCAACGCTTTCGAACTGGAGCCGGTTGCATTTAAATGCGCCCTATGCGTTACGATAGTTTGCGCCTCTGCCGTAGTCGGATCTACAGGCAATTGTTGATACGCCTGGGCTAGATCTAGTTTAGCGAAAACTTTCCCGCCACCCAGGGAATGGAGCAAGTGTTGCACTACCGGCACTGGATATGCACTTTGCTGCAGTGCGTGGTTTAAGGTGGCCCGGTAGTCTCCGCAAATTCTTAGTGACCCATCAGGCTTGATAGGCATCACTATAGGGGTTTCCCAGCGGGCGTGGTCGGTGGGCTCCAGCACGCCCTGCGCTATTAGCTTATCGAGTTGTTCGTCGATTTTAGGCTTTAAGGCGAACGGCACCCGACGCGGCTTAAGGCGGATGGTGCTACCTCAGGGTTCAAGTTAAATGAGATCGGGGTCCCCTTGTACTTGCCTAGTCCGTTTGTGAAAACGTCTTGGAATTCTTGCACGAGTGCCTCCTCCCAATCGCTGCTCTCAGCCCGGTGGACTCCGGCTACAGTGATTCCGAGCGGTCTGAACCATTGAAGGCCTAAAAGACTAGGCCTGTCGCGGTCCACGATAGTCAGTGGTAGTGCGACGGTGCGGTCCTTGAAAGGGACCTGGAATCTGCGGGACCCGACGACGGGAATTTGGTTACCCTGATAGTCTTTGAGTATAACCCTTTGAGGGTTAAGGTCTTGGCGGCGAATCGTTGGAATGAGCTGTTGGAGCGTTTTCCATGACACCATCGAGAGGGAAGATCCCGAGTCCACCTCCATCACACAAGGTTTGTTTTCGATGGCGACCTTTACTCGGATTTTCCCGGCATCAAGGGATGTAGCGTGGCCTATGG
Organism: Notechis scutatus; assembly: GCF_049901735.1. NCBI lineage: Eukaryota > Metazoa > Chordata > Lepidosauria > Squamata > Elapidae > Notechis > Notechis scutatus. Next base: position 28,684,128 of record NC_142012.1, read on the forward strand.
TGATTGTTTGGTGGGTCTCTTCCCGCCTGGTTTCTTCACGCCTGGTGGAAGTGGTGGACGGTTTGTTTCTGTAGGAGTGGTTTCCCCATTGGTGGTTCAGTTTTTCTCGGTGTGTGCCGAAGAATCCGGAAGACTGGCATTCGGCCTGTCGGGGTTTGGAGTTTTGTTTGCTTCTGCAAACCTTTGCGATGTGACCTCGTTTCCCGCAAATGCGGCAGAGTGCGTCGAGGAATTTGCAGCTGGATCGTGGGTGATTCGCCCCACATCCTGCACACGGTCGGGATGAGGGTTGTGTGAACTGGTCTCGTTCCGTTCGGAGTCGGTTGACCTCTTCCTCATCGCTTTCTGATGGGGATTCTAGGTCTTCGTGGTGAGTCGATACCGGGTGTCTCTCTGAGCGAGGCGAGGTATCTTTGGCGAGTTGACGTAGCGGTGCGTTGGTGCGGCGCATTCGGGCTGCCGACTTCTTGGTCGCCTGTGCTGCCGTGGCTTCTTTAAGGGCATCGGTGAGGCTGATGTTCCCCTTAGCCATAATTTTGCTCTGGATCGTGCCGTCTTCTAGGCCCAGAACCAGGTGGTCCCGGAGGGCTTCTTCTAAGTCGGAGAATCCGCAGAGGCCTCCAAGGTTGCGGAGGTCCGCGATGTAATTGGCAAGGCTTTCGCCCTTCCGTTGGTCCCTCTGGTAATATTCGTGTCTTCTGACTAAGGTTGGCACGGTGGGCGTGTAGTGAGCCCGTAGCAAAGGCTCGAGGACGTCCCAGTCCATCGCTTTTACTTCGGCTGGCTTGGCAAGCGATTTTGCCATTTTAAACATGGTAGGCCTGCAGTGAGTTAGAAAGATAGCTCTTTTTTTGCCGGTTGTTGCATCTTTCAAATTGTTGGTCTCCAGAAACATCTGGAACCTATCCATGTACGATTCCCAGTCTTTGGTTTCTGGGTCGAATGGAGCGGGTGGTACGGCACCGCTGGCCATGTTGCCGTTGATGGTGCGTGTTCGACCACGTGCTCTGTTGGTTGCTCTGTAACTCAGTCAGCTCTTCGGTCTCCGCATCCCACCCTCGTCCCCAGTGTTAGGTTTGGAGAATAATGGAGACCAGACATCTGACCAGTGACTTCAACTCTTTAATAATAGTAAATAGAACAGAACAGAGCAAGGCCATGGGCAACAGCAACCCTTTTATAGGGTTAGCTGCTACCTTATTAACCAATGACATGTGCAACAAGTTCAAACTTATAACCAATGAGAAGTGTCAAAATAGTGGCCAATCAGGGACTAGTTATGGACCAATCCCTAGTTGTTGTATAAGGACCAATCAGGTGTGCAGGTTTCCAAACCCTGATTTGCATTTATGCTAGTAACTTTTATTGATTCACAACAATAACTACCCCCGCACACATACATACATATGTATAATCTTCAGATATAGTTTAGTTTCCTGCTTTTGGGTGGGTTTCTTTCCTTCTTTACAATCTATCTGTTACATATTTCTTGTTTTTCACTCTCCTTTTTTTCTTTAGTTTTCTTCTCTTGCTGAATTCCTGACTCTCAAAGCTGAGGCACGTAAAATAGACTCTCCTTCCCCTCTTATCCAAAACTCTTTTTCTCTCAAAGGAAAGATCAGGATTTATATAAAATACATATTGCATTTTTTTCTTCGCAAAAGGTGCCCTAGTTCATGCAATTCAAAGTTAAGAGTGTACAGGCAATGTTAAAATGTTTGTAATGTCTCCTGAAGTTGTGTGCTGCTTACTGAACTTGTGTGAAATAAACAGTTCAATGATATTGGTTGGGATACAGATCTGGATTATCCAACAAAATTGGGTACAAAAGGGAATTACAATACATATGTGTGTTTAATCTTGATTAAGAATAGACCCAAATGAAACAGGGATCTTTTTTTTTTTTAGAGCAGCAGCTAGAAACAAGAATGCATGGGGGATTCATAGGAATAAAAAACAGTTCAAAGGCTCTGAGGTTTTATATCCTGAAGCAAAATGGAATGCTCTAAGGAAGTTTAAAGTCACGAGTAATCTGGCAGACATTTTGAAACATTCTGCCTAAGGATAGACTCAGAGTTTTTGGACTGGAATTTTTAATGAGCAAATGATTAGAATGGCTTGAGTAAAAGCACTACTTAAAAAATATTACTCCAAATTGTAGAAACATATTTTCCAAGCTATTTTAATTTTCATTACTTTTACGCCATATGAAGAATTCAGTAACAGAATGCAGCACTAAAAAAAATTGTAATGAAAATTAACTGAGGACAGATTTCTTCTGTGCTCCTCTTAATATGTGTAAATAATGCACTGCACAATATGACATTACTGCAAATTATTTTCTTTCCTAGGAGTAAGTAGCTTATTCTGATTTCAAAGAAAAATATAAGATGCTATTCACTGTCATTTTACAGTTGCCACAGCTAATACAGGAAGAACAGCCTATCTGAAAAGTCACAAAAATCACAACAGCAAAAATCACATTATTCTAGGCCACAGGTGTCACCTTGCTGTCAAGTGATGTTTTGTGATGATTTTTCCCATGGGGGAGTTGGGCTGGGCATGGCCTCCACATAATGCATCTGGCTCATGGGCTGCCAGTTTGACACCCCTGTTCTAGGCCTTGCTATTCCCCAAGTCTGGTAAAGTTAAGAATGTTCCTGCCTGAATGTTTTCCAAATGCAACAATTTTCATCCATTGAACTAAACACATGCAACTTACTTCTGAGCTAAAAATATATAGAAAATTTAAAAATATTAATATTTTCCTATTTCTATTGTTATTCCAGATGAAGCTGATAATTATATATATCTAACATCAACAGCCATACACTGTGCAGTAACAGACTAGCAATCTGGTCACTAACTTGGTTTCAGAAATCATTAAGCCTTCAGGGCATTTCCCAGTATTATAATCCCTATAAAGCAATGTTTAGAGGCAGGTTATTGTTCAACTAAGACAAATGTCTCTTTCTTTTACATATTTTAATCCTTCCTTTAGTTGAACCTATCTATAAGTTGTTATGCAGGGCTCTATGTCCTATGCAGGGCCACAAAAGAAGATCCAGCCAATCAGCTGGGACTCAGGAAGCAGAAAATAGATGGGAGCAGGGCCAATCAGGGGTGTCATTTGCAGGTTCTCCAAACTACTCAAAATTTCCGCTACCAGTCTCCAGAACTGATCAGAACCTGCTGAATACCACATCTGGTAGAAGCTATAGAAAACAGTGACCATAATACTATTATATTCAGAATAGATATAAATGGGACACACAAAGCATAATCTTATTCCCATTAATCTACAAAGGGATTAGAGGAAATGGCAAACTTCTAAAAAATGAGGCAATAGATGAGATACTAAAAAAAATAGTAAGGAAAAGTGTATTAATAATGTTGAAGATTATTTAACAGATTATTCAAAATGTGAGGCTCCTTTGAAATGTATTGCAAAATAAAACTATAGATCAACTAAGACCAGGAAGAGGTCAATGAGATTGTTTAATAATATCTAGAAGATTATAAAAGTTTTATGTCAGGAAATTTAACAAACAGAATACAAAGTCTAGCAGAAAAAGTAGAAGTACCAATAATTACTAACTTGTATGAGTTTAAACTGGATTGGACAAATTTAAGCAAGCAAATTCAGGCATTGATAGGCAAGTCTTTGCAGAATTATCTGATCTGATTTTACCCAAATCTTCCCTCTGCTGTTTGAAGGCAATCCATTGGATTGGCCACAGTAAAGAATAAAATATTGTATAACGTTCAGCCCTAATCTGATGCTTTCCTGTTGTTATGATATCATAACATTATTAAGTCCAATTCCCTATAATTAATTAGCTACTTGAATGCATGGAAAAAGATATTTTTTGTGACCAATGAGTCTGTATAAAATCAGCTTGTTGCACTGAACAATTTTTATATCCTAGTAGGTCCTAACAATCTCCATATGATGGAAATAACATGGAAACTAACTGTTACCAGCTTATAACATCAAAAGACAAGCCTCTCTGTAAAATAACACTACAGTATATTATATTTTAGGTAAATTAATTCATCCACGGTACCCAAATGCTTACTCCATATTGCTATAGTAATCATTGTACAGATGTTTATGCCAGGGCAATCAATGAAGATTATCACTCTCTTGTGATTTTTCTACAGAATGGGCCACCAAGAGTGTGTGAATTTATAAAGATATTTGCAGTGACTCATTACAGAGATATTCAAACATATTAAGAAGCGCAAATTTAACTAACTGCATATGCAATCGATCGGGATAAAAATGGTGGCCATTACTTTTGACATATAAACACACACATATACCTATATAGATGTGAAACACTCTTGAATAGAGAAATCTTGCCCGGATTTCTGGTTTATGATGGGTGCTATATTTGAATTCAGATTATTTTAAGATAGTTTGGATTGAAAAGGTTGGTAATATTTTAGTTTGAAGGAATTAGAAGGAATTAGAAACTATAATATTACCCAAAATATATTGCTGGAATAAGAATGTTAGAGTCTGTGTGGACACCTGAACTCTCAAACACATGAAAAATTCACTCTATTAAAACCTTCTTTGCAAAAAAAAAAAAAGGGAGAGAGAGAATTTAGCTGTCTTGTATATTTTGCAGTTTCTTAGATGAACTCAGATATTTAATCACCTGCATTAATGTACACATTCTTACATCAAGGGACAGATTCATCCCAGGAAACTGTCAATTAGATTCCTATCAATTCATTCTGATTAAATTTGCTTGTTGAATTGTTTTTGCAAAAGTATTCAATTTATCTGCTTTAGCTCCCTGAGAGAGAAAAAGTCATGAGAAAGTTTATAGCCATAAAGATAAATATGATATAGATGACACATGATAGAAGTAATTTGCTTTCAGAGTCTGTGATCAAAGGCTTCCAAGCAATTTTTCCAAATTGTATTGCCTTACAGCTGATCATCTATATTTATGCTTTTCAATTAATTTCCTAATGTACTCTAGTTCCCTGAAACATTACCAGATTTGCAGCTATTTTCTCTGTATGATTATTTGTGAAGGGTGGATCTATTCTGAGTATTCTTTTGAAGAAGGTGAAGCAAAGGGTTGTAAATATCACATATCAAAGGAAAATATAAGATTGCAGTACACCACTGATTAAAAGCAATGCATTGATTGGCCAAAGTCGATTTCACTAGTCGATTACATACACACCTCTTCCTTAGTAAGACAAGCCGATATCTGGCACTCAAGTTTTTTCACTTTTATAGTGATTCTTATTGCATACGTGTTAGCAGTTTTTCCTTCATATAGCAATGCTTTTATTTCTTTCAGAATTATTGGCTAAATTTCTACAATTCAAATCCATCCTTAATTTCTTACTTCCTTCAGGCAAAAAAAATGCATTATCAATGTTATGTTTTTGTCAAGCATAAGAAATGCACTATAAAAGCATTGAAACACAAGTAAGAAACAAGAAACATGACTTTAGAGCCAATAATAGTATAAACTGTAACTGTTGTTGTCCTGGTCTTTACAACTATTAAACTTTGTTATGCATGAGACCAGGTAAAGTAGAAGTAATAATATAAATAAATAAATATAAAATAATAAAAATAAAAATAATAGAAACATTTACCTCCTTTTTTGTGTTTAGACACCCAATTTAAATAACCACATTTCCTTCAAATATTTATGGCATTTGTCTTCCTATCATAACTACATACATCTATAGATACATTCATACATTCATTTTGATTTTTGAAATGTAATTTCTTGAAGGTTCCCATGAAAATTGTCCAAAATGAGAGATTTTCCATTTCATTTTTATTTCATTTTCTTATTCTTCAGCTTATATTCAGTCCAATTCTTCTAAAAGAAGATTGGATTGGAATTCACTTTATTAATCTTGTTGCTCAGTATTTACCAATGTCTTTTCACGTGGCCCTTCATGCTTTATGCCATAGTATATTTGTAACAATGACATACATGCTCTTGTATCACCCATAATTGATGTGCAATTAGAGTGTGATTAATAATTTAACAAGACATTCCAGTTTAAAACTTGCTGACTCATTTCTGTTGCATAGGGAGTTAGCCTCATAATGTAATTTATCTGTTGGGTTGAATAGCAGCTGGCTTCAGTGTCATCTTGGGAGGTGACATTCTAATCCTTTTGTGTCAACCTTTACCAGGAAAGAAGCCACGTGCAGGATGTAAAGGTGGCTCCAAGCAGTAAAACCAGATTGATCTGGAAAGTTGCAACCAGTTCTGCAAAGCCAATAAAAGTCATTTGAAAGAATAAGGTTCATATGCCTAAGGGCTTGTCTATGTTATGATTTAAAGTTAGGTGACATCCCTGCAACCTCTGTTATCCTCTATTTACATATAAACAGGCAAGAAGTTCAAAAAGGAAGAAAGTTTAAATTCAACAGGGAAGAAAAATAAAGGTGTTTAAAGAAAAGGGAAACTCATAAAAGGAGAAAACATGGCAAATATGAAGGAACTACATATTTTTCTAAATTAGTATATTTTTCCAATAATCCAGTAGTTTGTAAAGAGGCAAGGGTGACATAACCTTGCTTTTGTGGATTTCCAGGGTAGAATTGGTGATTCTCAATAAAATTGAGGTTGATTATTTCACGGAGCCACTACACACTGATCATTGTTTTGGATGGCTGTTCACCATAGCTTGCTCTTTGATCCTGTAATCATCTTCCAAATACAGGAGGCTGCTTGAATGGAGCTGTGTAGTTTCATTTTGATGGCTATTAACAGGGAATTGCTATAATAAGCTTCCATTAGGTGAACATTGGACATTTATGCAAAAACATTATTTTTATCAGTCACAGATTTGCACATTTGGGGCAAATCATCATCTTTCAACTTTTCAGTTTCCAGTCTCTAAAACAAACATGACATACCTTGTGGGGATTATTATGCAAACAAATAAAAGCAAGGCTTATTCTTTGATGGTGCTCTATAAAAGACTAATGATATCTTTCTATAAATAAAAACCAGTTGACAACATTTCATCATTCCCTAAGAACTGAGATAAAGATTATAAAGGTAAAAGGTAGTGTGTAATATTTTCTGGCTTCTGTATTCTATGAAAAGTTAATTTTAGGACTGCTGAGCCCAATCTCTTACCCTAACCCTAACCCAGTCAAGTACTTTGAATATGTGTATAAACATCCAGTTTCCACAGAATATTCTAAACATCTAAAACATTTAGAAATAAAAACAGGTACAAAAATGTGTGGCTCATATTCTTAAATAATTTTAGGCAATTTTGATTTCCAAGATCAGAGCATGTCTATCTCTCTATTGCACCAATTTGATGGAATTCTCAACTTAAAACATGTCCATTATATAAAGATAAATTATATATTATAGAAAACAAATATAACTGCAAGTGTTTGGTGACTAATGAATATATATATATATATATATATATATATATATATATATATATATATATATATATATATATATATATATATATATATATATATATATATATATATATATATTGTAGATTTTCATGGGTACAGGTATGTAGGTCTCAGTGTGTTCGGGTCTTTTCCCATGTAAGATTAAGAGTATCTTGGCGACGTTTCGTCGAGGTCCCACTCGCCATCCTCGGGCTGGTGCTTTCGGCTTTGTGCCAGTGCAAGCAGTGTGTGATCGGAGCTGCCGTCTCTCTGTAAATACTGGTGGTGAGGGCTGGTGTGCTGGGCTGGTTGGCTGCGCTGCTGCCTCTTGATTAGTTGGTGGAGTTGATGTTAGTATAATGGGCTGTGTGGTGGCCTTGTGAGTTTTGTTGTGGAGATATCCTGGATCTTGTGCTGTAATCTCCTGGGTCGTTTGTTTTGTAATGATCTTTTTTCCATTAGCCTCTCGTGTTTTAACGGCTTGGGTAATGGGTTTCTGATGACCTTGTGAGATTTATTGCTGTGATATCCTTGGTCTTGTGCTGTGATATCCTGGGTCATTTGCTGTGTTGCAACTTCTTGAGTTCTTGTGGTGTAATTTCCTGAGTTTTCTGATGTGATGTCCTGAGCAAGTAGCTGTGATGTAGCATTCTGGGTTTTAGTCTGGCTTCGAGTTTGGGGTCTGGGTCTGTGTTCTTGGCGTGTGCCAGCTTGTTTGGTTTTGGGGTCAGAGGGTGCGACAGCTGGCAAAGCAGCCGTGGTCTGTTTTCTGGATGGTGGTTGTCTTTCGTTTATAGGATGGGCTTGGGCCTGGGTCTGATGAGGGGGATTAGCGGTGGTGTCCCGTGTTGTTTTGGGTCTGGTGTTGGTTTTCGTGGCTGGGACTCGTTTGTTGGTGAGGGCTAGCTTCCAGATGTCTGGTAGGTGGGAGGTATTGTCCCGTCTATTCATGTTATGGGGGTATTTCTCTATCTCGATGACTTCCCTAATTATTCTCTTGCTGGAGTGTTCAGTGTTGGATATTAATTTGGTTCCTTCGAAATTAATTTCATGTCCTGTGGCTTTAAGGTGCTGGAAGAAGGACAAAGTATTTTCTTCTCTTCTGACTGCGTTTTTGTGTTCTGTGATGCATGCATTTATTCTCCTGTTGGTTTGTCCAATGTATGTGGCTGGACAATTGTTGCATGGTATTTCATAAACTCCTTGGTTTTCTAGCTGGATCTTGTCTTTGGGGTTTCTTAGGATGTTGGCTATTTTTTGGTCAGTGTCGAAGGCTGTCCTGATATTGTGTTTGTGGAGAATTTTGCTGATTTTGTCTGTGGTGCCTTTGATGTAGGGGAGGTGTGCGATATCGTTGTCTTGTTCTGTGTCTTGGTTTTTTGGGGGTATCTCTTTTTGGATTAGACTGGTGATAGTGTTTCTTTGGAATCCGTTGGAAATTAATACGTTAGTGAGGGTGTGTAGTTCTGTTCTCAGGTGGCCTTTGTCAGCTAGGCGTTTGGTTCTGGAGATGAGGGTCTTGGCTACAGAATTGATCTGTGCAGGGTGGTGATGGGATTGTGCATTTAGATAGCAGATATATATATATATATATATATATATATATATATATATATATATATATATATATATATATATATATATATATATATATATATGGTGTTGACTTAGTTCGGTAGTATTTTCCCACGTCATTGTAGTTGTTCTTTTAAAGTTGTAGCAACGTTTCAGCAGAATCTCATCTGCCATCATCAGGCTTCTGTATTGTGTCCGTCGGACACAATACAGAAGCCTGATGATGGCAGATGGTCTGCTGAAACGCTGTTGCTACAACAAAGAACAACTACAACGTGAAAATACGAAAAGCCAGTCTACCCTACATGTAAGTACCGCGAAAACTTAAGAAAACATATATATATATATATATATATATATATATATATATATATATATATATATATATATATATATATGTTTTCTTAAGTTTTCGTGAGGTACTTACATGTATGGTGTTCGACTTGGTTCATCTTCAGAAGATGAACAGACCTATGGAACAGCTGTCCTGCCCTACATAAGAGGTACTACAGACAAAATTAGTAAGGTACTACACAGACATCACATCAGGACTGCCTTCAAAACAGACAGAAAAATAGCAGCCATCCTTAGCAACCCCAAAGATAAAATTGACCTGGAAAACCAAGGCATATACGAAGTCCCCTGTGCATCATGCCCGGCCACATACATTGGACAGACCAATAGAAGAATAAGTACCCGCCTGGATGAACACAAAAATGCAGTCAAAAAGCTGGAACACACTTCCTCACTAGTCCAACACATGGAAGCTACAGGTCATAGCATCAACTTCAATGGCACCAAAACCCTGGCCACTATGGAAAACCCTAGCCACAGAGTCATCAGAGAAGCCATAGAGATTGAAAAAAGACCAGAAAGCATGAACAGAAGAGATGATTCCACCAGGCTGTCAATCATTTGGAAGCCTGCACTCACAAACAAAAAAATATCCACACCACAAGCCAGGCAAACATCTGGGCACAAACAGATCCCCCCTGATACCTCCAGCTCAAACACACCCCAACCAGGCACCCAGATGAAACCCAGCTTCCTAACTAATGATAGCCGTCCATTTACCCGAAGCCAAGCTGCACTAAAGGCCTCCATTAAAGTAACACAATGCTGCCAGCCAATCAAGATACAAAAAGAGCCAAAAAACAGACAGAAGATATCAGAGACACCCATCAAGCAGAACACAGCAAACTCCGAGACCAATAAACACAGACCAAGACTCCCAACCAATCAGGATGAAGAAAAAACCATTCTGGCACAGCAATAGGCTGCCCCAAATTTAAATCTGAAACCACTGTAAAAGTCTGACTCACAGACAGACACAATACAGAAGCCTGATGATGGCAGATGAGATTCTGCTGAAACGTTGCTACAACTTTAAAAGAACAACTACAATGACGTGACGGAAAATACCCGAACCAAGCCGATTTTTTTTTTTTTTTTTTTTTTTTTTTTTTTTTTTTTTTTTTTACACCATTTAAATTTGGGGCTAGCCTACTGCTGTGCCAGAATGGTTTTTTCTTCATCCTAAAACCCTAACCACTATAGAAAACCCCCAGCTACAGAATTACCAGAGAAGCCATAGAGATTGAAAAAAGACCTGAAAGCATGAATAGAAGAGATGATTCCACCAGACTGTCAATTATTTGGAAGCCTGCACTCACAAACAAAAAAATCTCCACACCTCAAGCCAGGCAAACACCTGGGCACAAACAGATCCCCCCCCCCCCGATACCTCCAGCTCAAACACACCCCAACCAGCCACCCAGATGAAACCTAGCTTCCTAATAAATGATAGCCGTCCATTTACTCGGAGCCAAGCCCCACTAAAAGCCTCCAATACAGGAAACACAATGTTGCCAACCAATCAACACAAAAAAAGCTACAAAACAGACAGAAGATATTAGAAACACCAATCAAGCAGAACACAGCAAACTCCAAGACCAATAAACACAGACCAAGACTCCCAACCAATCAGGTTGAAGAAAAAACCATTCTGGCACAGCAGTAGGCTAGCCCCAAATTTAAA